>NC_136788.1:9243534-9718534 GCF_947034865.1 Barbatula barbatula
TTTTAAACCGTAGAGGTTTAATTAAAGGGCTGTAGTGATTTAACCCTCTTCTTCATGCTCCTGACGCTGAACCGCTGCATCTTTCTGTGCCTTTTCATCCCTGCTTTAGCTTCTCTCATTGGAGCGAAGTTTGATAGAATGAGATTTATCATTAAAAACAGCTATCATATAGGCTGAGATATAAATATTATTGCTAAATGGTTGCTAGGCTAGACGGTTTGGAAGCTATGGGCGTGGCTTAGCATCTGCCAATTGATGATGCCCTAAGCTATGAGTTGAACAAACCAACTCCTGTGTCTCTACGATGTTCTGACACAGAGATATAGGTCTTGCTAAACGGTTGCTAGGCTAACGTGTTTGGTTACTATGGGCGTGGGATAGCATCTGCCAATTGATAATGCTCTAAGATATGAGTATAATTAACCAACCCCCGTGTCACTATGTTGTTTCGATGTAGAGATATAGGTATTGCTAAATGGTTGCTAGGCTGACATGTTTTGTTGCTATGGGAGTGGTTTCGAAGCTTAATGAAGTTCCTGGGATACTGATTGGTTACCTGACTAAAATGAGCCAGGCACATGTCAAAGTTAGGCACAATGTGAATTCAATGTGATTTTTAGGGTGTTTTTTACCCCCCTTTCGAACACCCCCACCCGATTGCTTCCAAAAGTTATAGCACACCATTCCTCAATGGGCCGCTCGATTTGAGCCCCCTCTAATACGCAAAAAAAATCTGTATCTAGTTTTTTAATGTCAGTCAATGGGCCCATTATAAGTATAGAAACATTTTGGGGGCTCTTACGCCCCAGGGGTACAACTTACACCCCATTGTGATGCATGTTTCTTACACACATCACAATTGGTTTCTTATCCCTTACATGGAATTCACCATGTTGTTTCTATGGTAGCCCTAAACGGACAAACTGCTCTACAGAACGTGTTTCATAAATATTTGATCTTCTTCGACAAAAAACAAGAACGTGGCGACATCTTTGTCCTGTGTCAGCCACCCTAGTGCTCTGAAAGGGATGGGTGAAATACGGCATTGGTTGCAATTCACAACCTCATCACTAGATGCCTCACATTGCTCCTTTATGCATTTTTTAAGACAAAACTGCGTAGTGAGAAATTCATTTTTTGCTATTTAGATACAGAAAATGGGGTTCGGAGGCATTTTTATGGACAAACGATGGAAATCCTCTGAGGTGTACATTGTCCCCTCTTGAGAATCACTCACTGGACTGGTTTCTCCCTTTGTTCCTGCCTTTTCCCACCCTGCGTCTTGTGAAAAAAAAATATGAATATAATGGTCCAATTGTTTTTACAGTTGGTACAACCAATAAGCATGTATTTTGTTATAATGCCATTTTATATATTTCATGCCCATGTTTATTTTTTACCTGTACTTTACTTCAAGGGCCTTTGAGTGTTTACTGTAAAGCTGCCTTGATAGAATGCACTATTATAAAGCGCAATAGAAGTAAATTTGATTGGAAGTCGCAAGTAAAAGGACAAAAATTCATATGGAAAACTACACTTCTGTTATTTTCTTGCTTGACACTAGATAAGCTATATATGTTCAGCTAAAATCTATTTCAAATAAATCTCCACTACTCAATCATACTTGAAACCAAAATGAACTGTAATTGGTCGCTTTACATACCATTCTCCCCCACTTGTCTGGGTGGGCGTGGCTAGATCAAAATAAACAGCAAAGTAAACCAGATTTCTTACAGAGAGTCAAAAGTTTGATTGAATGTCAAACATTTATTTGTTGTTCAGTATCACATCCTGATTCGTTCAGTAAAATACCGCACATGCTAATTTGCTAAATTACACTTTGTCTCTTTTATAACCTGCACTGTTGTGTTTACAGTAGCTCACAGTCTTGACCAGTCCCATTTTAGGTGGGCTTTAGTCACTCTAAAGTAAAAATAGTGAGTGATTATGTCATCTGTACAGGATTTGAGATCGCTTTAGTCCACTTTAAAACCCTTATTATGAAAATGGCGGCAGGCTGCGTTATTTAGCGCATTCTTCAGTTCACAGCACCACAGAGTGGAGTGAACGTCATAAGCAGAGCACAAGGTGTTTGCATTAACGTGACATCTGCATCTTTGCCATTCTTTGTTAGAAATACAGCTTACATAATATGATGCAGGAGCGATACAAGACCCTTTCCCATCCACGGTGCCTTCACCCCTCGTCACACTGTTAACTAGTTGTTTACCACTTGAAAGCACTTCACGCCAATTAATGGCATACTTTAGAGAACGATCATGAAGATATTGTAGCACACAGTAATGTGTCATCATAATGAATTGCTTTTTCATTTTACTGCACCTAGTCACAGAGAGCTGACTGTAGCTTTGAGAGCCCTGAAAATATGACGGGCAGATATTTGTTCAGACTGGTGCGGCTGTTATTCATTGTTCTGATTTCCGAGTTAACAAAAGTGTACCTAGACGCTCTTTGTCGTTTTTCAGACGCTTCAGTATTTTTATTATTTAAAACATATTGTTTTAATATAAGAGAAATATTGCCCTGTTTGATCTCATTAGGGCTGCTTTTATCTTACAAAAAGCAATAACACATCACTTTCCTCAGCATGAAAAGAAAAGGTTTGAAATGACAACCTGTTCTTTCAAGCCTGTTAAATTTTGCATTTGCCTCTAATGAGGGCGAGAAAATGCTGATATTGCTGAAATACAATGACATTTCTGTGTACTGTAATAGGCATCGCTGATCTAAAAATATATCAAATTTTCATATATATTCAGTGATATCCTTTAAATGAGTGATCTAAACTTGTTTCCTAATGAGGGTGAACGGAGAAAGTCAGCATGATACATATTAGACAGGCGATCATGCCTCATCTGGCTTTGATCATTAATAATACATTTTAAATGTAAGATAACAGTAGTAGCTAAATGTAATTTCCATACATTTCTTAGAACGAAAAATGTAAATGTAACTCAAACATTTAGAGAAGAAACAGAAATGATGCATATTCTTCAATGACAGACAATGCATTTGCAGTTATTTGACTTCTTAATCTTTATTGCTTCTGTAAAAACAGTTTCCCACGCTGTGATACTCTGTCTATAGAGGGAAACTCTCCTGTTTCGTGTGCACGCTGTCCGTCATGAATATTTCATGGGTGTAAATCTTGTTCTCCAGCCAGTGGAGTTAATGTGACCATGGACGTATGCACTAAAGCGTTGCTTTTCTCTAATTGATCACATATTCGCCTGCCCACTTGGATGCTATTCACAAGGAATTCAATAAGCAACGGCAGATCTAGGCCATATTAACAGGCAAACACATCTTCTCCGCTTTTATTCAAGACCTCCTTTATTTACTCCCACTCAAGCATATCCAATTCAAAAGATCTTTGATTTACAAAAGGTTTACTGTGTCACTTTTGGCTAGATGGTGCATTTAAAGCATCTTTTGCAGCGGTAAAAATAAATGGACTATCGTGGTTTGGCGAGAACAAAATAGACAATCGAGGGATTCAGTGTTGGGATTATTGATTTAATCTCCAATTGTGTTCACATTTGGTAGTTTGTTTCTATCTGAATTTGGGTTGGATTGCTCTATCCACCTCGGTATGTTTCAAACTGTAATGTTATTTTAAACAGTGGTGTTCTGCTAAAATGTCATTGTATTCAACATGAGCACAGACATAAATTGGTTTGACAGACATAAATTTGGTAAACAGTGGCTGAGTTTTTTTGAAACAGATTTCACTTGTGATTCTAGTTGCCAGGGTGGCCAGTTATAAGATTAAGTGTTATTGACCCGTTCTTTCTACTTATGTGTTAAAAAGATTGCTTAAATTGGCTTTATAATCTCTTTTACCGAGAGTCACGAAAGGTTGTCCCTGTTCGCTTACGGGTGAACTTGAAATACAAATAATTCACATTATTTGCTTTCTTAAATAGGGAAGCCTGAGACTTATTCAAACGTGTTCTTTGTTCAATTAAGGCCTTTATATCGCTGAGCTTTGAACCAAAAGTGCTTTCACAAAGTATTAACTTCCTTTTGAAAACGTGTTAAACTGCGTATCGTTTAACGCATATCCCTCTAGGGATAACTTTTTTCCAATAGAGAAGCTGTAAACTCTGCTTTACAACAATTAACATATTCGAGGCACCTGTTACTCTCTCTTGGAGCCTTGGATCTTCGTGTATTGTTGTTTTGCTGCACTAAGATGGTCTTTTATGATATTCCCAATTCCCAAATTCTTTGTCTGTCGACAAAAATACTAGACTGTGGATTGTGTGTCCTTTGTGAATGTGCACAAAACCAGAAGTTTTCACAGGATGTAACACATGCAATATTTAAAACCTTTCCACCAATACTCGACAAAGTATTTCGCTTGGCTAAAACAGGTGCCTCAGACTCATCTCATGAAATCTTTAGTTTTACTCAAATAATGTCTTTCTCTCACTGTTATAAAGCCGTCCGTTTGGCCAGACCGTCCATGAATACTGCATTTCTGTCATCCCTATTGCATCCCAGATGAGATTGAGACAATGATCAGGTTGATCATTAGCATTTTCATGAGGGGTAAAAGGTCAAACATCCCCCAGGAGCTCTCTGCACACGCTTAAGGTACAGTGCCATCAATCTGACAGTTTTAACCTACGCTGCAGGGTGGTGTTTATATATACACGTCACATACTCGCTCGCAGCAAACTGCAGCTGAACGTGCGCATAAATGTGCATGGTTATGATTACCTACTTAAAATTGCATTGCCATAGATTGGCCTTTTAAAGGTGAATATAAATACAACATTCAAATTTGGTTGTTTCCTTTTAGGGGTGAAAAATAAAACAGAAGCGGTCATAGTAACGGAATATGCGGTTAGTGCAGGAGTTTCAGAATATTTTGCATTCCCATTAAATTTGAATCAACCCGTAACATTTCTTTGAAATTTTTAGACATACTTCAATAAGGATTGTCCATACTTTAATATCCTCCAAGGCGATTCAATTATTTTCTTAACCGGATATGTTTCTGTTGGAAGTTGGCAGTGGTTTTGGCAGTGATGGCATTTACCTGGATTGATTGTGAAAGGAGGACGTCTGTCTCGGATCTGTCTTCCAACACCGGCGTATATTATATGTAACACCAATGCACTGAATCCTCTTTGACAAAACCAAAACCTTATTTAGTGAGTATAAGAGCTCAGTTGTTCCCGTCTATATGATTTGGAAAGCCTAGAAGGCTGAAATTTAAATATGTTCGTCTCAAAAAATGTCCTCACCTCTCTCTACAATTTCTCGAACCTGGAATATTCCTGGATTATCACACAGACTTTTGCTATCATATCTGAAAGTGCACGTTTAAAGAGCTCCAATAGTTACTGTGACCTTTACGAAGAACCTTTTCAGTATGCTTGAAGACCAAAACTTTTCATGAGCACTTCAATTATGTACAAGTATATTAGGGTTTTTCACAAACAATTCAGAATAGCGGATCTACAATATATTGAATGGAAATGTTATTACATGTATGAATAATGCTGAAAATCAAATGCTTATTTGCAAGAATATTTATTTGCATTAAACTTATGTTGCAAAGCTCTGCATCAAAATAAGTCTCCCAACATTTTTGTTCTTGAAACGCTAAGTACCATACTCAAATCATTTCTCAAGGAATTCTTGGTTTGTTAATCCATTGTGTGATTGTAGCTCTCGGTCTATCATACATCATTCCCTGGTTACACTTCATGTGAATAATTGCAGGTATGACTGATGATCAGTCACATTAAGCTGTTGCAAAAGCCACGGTTTGTTTGCGGTGATGGGTGGGGAATCGTTGCCTTGTGGTAAATGATGGTTGCCTACAATTTTTAGTTGAATTGATGATTAGATTGAAGAATGACTTACATTGAAACAAATACAGAAAACATGATGACTGCGCTGAATAATGATGTGCTAGATATCAGTTTAATAGAAACTTGCTGCTTAATCGATATTTGTTGCTTGTTCAATTGCACAGTCTCGGGTGTTTTCTCATCTAATTGATTCTGCCGAAGGGCTGGACAGGCAATGGATGACCTTATTTGTATTAAAAATTGCAAGACTTGTACTGAATTAAATGCAGCTATTGGGTCACTTGGGTATATTATTGGCAAGCATCACTAGAATTGTTTGTCAAACAGAGGGTAAGAGGCTTTTAACAGAGGGTTTTAAGTATTTTATAAGTATTAAGATCTGTCCATCATTTTTATGTACGTTAAAAATTGGCATATATCATGCTGGAAGTATAACAATGAAGCAAGCTATGGGGAAGCAGTGCGTATGTTTAAGCAAAGTTCACCTAAATATAGAAATTCTTTCATCCTTTATTCACCCTGTTTTAATTTTTAACCCGTTTGACACAAAAGAAGATATTTTGAAAAATGTTGGTAGCCAAACACCGTTGGTCCCCATTGACTTCTATTGTTTGGGCACAAATGCAATGCAAGTCAATGGGGACCAACAGTTTTCTGTTAACTACATTTTTCAAAATATCTTCTTTTCTGTTCTGGCGAAGAAAGTCATACAGGTTTGAAATGACAAGCGGGCGTGCAAATAATGACAGCATTTTCATTTGGAAGGTGAACTATCCCTTTAATCACTGCTTCATATTTACAGCACGTGTTACCTGCACGTCTCATTAGTTTCTTGCGCACTAACATTTTATATAGATTTTCAGTGCTGACAAACAAGCGAAGTGTTGCTGTCAGACAACACGCAAAATGCTACCGCAGGTGACTGGCATCCAAAGCTAATGTTCCCTGTATGTATGAAATGTGCCACCATCCGGTTACACAAAGCCCCTTCGGCAGCAAACAAGGCTCCATAATACATCATTGTTCTTATATGACAGTTTTAATCAAGGTGACAAGTCTTTGTGTGCATTCATTAATGGCTGACATCCACAGAACCGTGGCAGATGAGAGCAAACACAATGTGATTCACGGGCTATTTCCTTTGCCCCAAAAGCGGCACCATTTGAGGATTACAACCTGTCACACTGAGAAAATTACACTTCAGAAACACTTTATGAGCTCCACCGATAAACACAAATGGAAAAACAGCACTTAAAGTCCTCAGAAACACAGATACAGCTTGTTGCCATAAAACGGAGTGTTTACGTTTAAGCATTGGAAGGGTTGGAAGTGCTTAAGTTTGAAAGGCAGAAGAAAGTTATAGGAGGGAGTAATGAAAAGCCGGATGGGTGGAGACATTTTTTTTTTGAAAATAAAAAGCTTGTATGTGTGGGTGTGAAACAAAAAAACCTTGTTGAAAAAAAGCCTAGATTCTCATGTCCTTGTTGTCATTGTCTTAATAGCATCTCAGCTTTGCTGAGTCACACATGGAACATCAACAGCAATGTGAAAGACTGACAGCCTCTTTTCTGTCATTTTGACCTGTTTCTCCAGTTTTCATTTTCTATGCATTCTATCTGAAAGCGAATGCTCACCCAGACCTGCCTGAAATGCCTCGTGTAACCACACCCCCACAAATCTACGTTCGTGGTATGATTTGACTAAGATCGCCCAAATGTATTTGTGTATGTAAATGTATTTACCATATATACAGAAGTTAGGTGGGCGTACCTGTCAGTACATTTGCTTTGGAACCTGATGTTCCAAATATGGTAAGAGGCGTTGCATTTCCATCACACGCTTGCAGTATTCAACCAATCACTACGCTGGTTAACTGGCCAATCATAGTACACCTCGCTTTTCAGAGCGATGAGATGTAAAAAATCTGCGAGTTTCAGAGAGGCGGGGCAAAGAGGGGATACATCTAAAACGAACAATAATGTCTTATGACCCCTTTAAATGTTTTTTAGGCACAGTTCAATCAAATACAAATGCCACATGCAACATTTTAATAATCAACGTTTTCAGCACAAAGAGAGATATTTTCAATTCATTTCAAGGCAGAATAACATCTCACTCCTGACCTTGATGAAGCTGAATTCCTTTTCAGCACCTTGTCACGACCAGGCTCTGTGTTTCTCTGTACTGTCAAATAAATGTTCTCGCAATAAAAATCTGAAAGAACGTCTACCGCAGAACCTATCAGCACCTCCTTTTTTCATTTCTTTGTGGCGACGCGAAGAAAGTTAGGTCATCTAATTTGAATGCAAATGGATGTACGTGCAACTAGGCGAAAGGGGATGGTGCCTTCAAAACATCAATATTTATCGTGCCTATTTAAACCCGAACGCTGGATTGGTGCATGGAATATTGGAAAAAAAATGTACATGGCACATGTTTGAATCACAACCACGCATTAAATAAACTCCCAAAGCCTTCAAAAAAGATATTAACATCAGTAAAGAGCAGATCTCTGAATTAACCACATGAAGTGTTTTCTGTCTGATGCCACGCTGCCCTGGGTTAAAATTGTCTGTGCACCCACTCTTGTCCTCTGGGAAGGAGTCGATTCTTCCCCAATGTGAAGAAAGCACATCTCTCAAAGGAGGACAAATGCTATGAATGTTAAAACAAGCAGATCCTCTCTAATCCTCAATCTTATGGTCTGGCAGCTGGAAATACATGCGAGCTGTAATGTTCGGTAATACAACTCATTTTGCATTCAGCATTTGGTGAAATGAAAATCACAGAGATCTTTATCTTTAACGATTCTTCAGAACGGATTCAGTGGCATTTCAAGACCGTGTATTCAGGTTTGGTACAAATGAATACGGTCGGCATCCTCAGCTTAATGCGGTGCGATGAGGCAGAGGTTCATTTTTAGCGTGGCAGCTTCTCTCCTCCGGTCCAAATGTGTCTTTCTACAGCAATTAACTATGAAAGGTTGATCTTAGACAGGCGCTGGCAGAGAAACATCTTTGTCGCGAAACCAACTCGCTGTTGTTTCACTTCAAAGGAACCAGCCTCCCCTAAGCAACACTGCATGTTATATGAGCATAAACTTCTTTTATTGACCTACCTGGAAACGTTTTAAACGGATTATTACTGTAATTATAGCTTCTGTGGTTTGGTAGTTAGACTAATTGTCAGGCTTTGCCATTTAAAGATGAGTACAGTAAACAGAAGTTTCCAACTTTGATGGAGCGCACTGTAAAAAAGGATGAAAATGTACATATATTATCATAATATGAATATTTCATTTTTTTCACAATGTAATATTGCAACCTGTTGTTTGATGTAAGACTTCTCAGCCGTTGGCTTCAATGCTTTGAAACACTAGTACGGTATAAACAAATCGTAAAGAATGGAAAGAATATTAAATATATATATCTTTTTTTATTATATAATGCTTTTTTCCCTACATCTAATACTCCAACTTGTTGTGTTATGCAAGACTTTCACACTTGAAAGGGGGGGAATTAATTACAGTTAAAGTAAGGTCCAAGTTCACAGCCAATGGGAAAACTAATTACCATAATGATGACTTCAAATGAAACGTAACCAGGCTAATTTCTTTCAATGCAGTGTGGATAGATGCACACATTTGTGTAATGACAAAAAAATGTACTCCTGTTTGTTTTGCTGTGTGCTGCTTAATTTAGTATTCTATATTGCTGTTAATTTTTTGTTTCATGTGAGAAATCTTGCGAAGCCCTGCATGGTAATACTTTATAGTTTTGTGTCCCTTAATATATACAGCCACAGAAAAAATTCAATGATCATTTCAAAATTATTTTCGTTTTTTCTGAATTTACAACTAAAAGGTATGTATGATTTTTGTTTTATTCTCTGAACAACTAACAATAATGGTTTCCATTTGCATTTATTTGCAAAGGGAAACAATGCTCTGGAAAAGATGCTCTGGATTTATTCAGACCTTAAATAATGCGAAGAAAACAAGTTCATATTCACTTTTAGGCAATACGACAGTAATATGTCAATACATGTAATGTTCAAAATAGTTTTTTGTGATAACCTCTATTTTTATCACAGTTTTCAAGTGTCTTGTCATTCTGTCAGTCTTTCACATTGCATTGTGTAACTCCTGAGGTTTGATTTTGTTGAAATTCAACAGACACTAAGCTGGAATGGACACAATACATATAGAAATGACGATTATATTAAATTTTTTCTTAATTTCATCCACGTATGTATATATTTAGTTTAACATGGTAACCACAAATTTACTATGGTTTTACCAAAATAACCATAATTTACCCATGTTCTATGTTGTTAAAGTACAAAGTCAATCTGCCAAAATGGTTACTAGACTTTAAGCATAAAAAACCACAATTGTTTTTCCCAAGGGTTGTTATCAGTCACAGAATTAGTCAAACAGAGATATTTGTCTACTTCAATGTAAATAAACATTGTTCACAGTTTATAAAAGCATTAGCAAAGAACTTATCGCTCTATTGCCCACATTAGTTTACTATGACTAAAGTGGTTCGTTCCATGCAGCATTTTGCAATATTGCAAGCGAATCTCTTCCCACAACGGCTTTTGTTTGCGGTTTCCAATATTTCATTGCATTCACAGTGTGGCGTGCATTTGTGTTGGCTCACGCATACCTCAGCACTAATGGCTGCCACGGTTTTCATGTGAAACACAAAAAGCCCTTTCTCCCACGCAGCCTTTTGTCTGATGCTCGCCACGCTCGTGTCGCAGAAAAAAGGTGAGATTGTTCTACCGTGTGTCTAGCAGAACATTGCTTACCTCTGCCAAAATATTGAAAGGCTGCACGGCATGAACGGCAAACGTTAGAAAACACACTCTGAAGGCTTCAATATGGGATTTATATTCAAAATATTCTTGGCTCTGATTGTATTAAGATTTTAAAGGTGGCCTGATGTCTCTGAAGTGCGTCGTTTGAAACACGAAAATTAAAAGGAAACTTTTGCCCATTAAAAGTTTTCCTGTTAGTGTCAGTTTGAGGTGAGACTATATGACACTTTGTGTTTAGAGGTGTTTTGTGAGCAACCGACTGCATTTTCAGACTGAATGAGTAAGATTAATAGTTGCGAGTGGTGAAATGATAGATAAAGTACTACTTATGAGCGTGAACATGCCATGGCATGCCAATGCTTCTCCAATATTTATCAGATATGGTGCATCAATTCCCCTTGAAACAGGTTTAAAATAAATGAGGTTTGACAACTTCGATAGATTCATTTGAAATGCAAAAAAAATCATTTCATTTTGATCAGGGCTCGAATTGAAGGGGGATGCGAGGGGATGGCATTAGCATTAAAACATGAGATTTTGGACAAATGACAGAAAACCTGAACACCTACAATAAACATTATAAGCTGATTGAGCTGATACGTTGATTAAAACGTAATGGCGTTGCCCAGGGACATATTATTGGTCAAAAACCTCATTTAAGTTTATGTGACAAGGCATACTGCAATGATGCTGAAAAGTCATCAAGGGAATAACATTATTAAAATATATTCAAATAAAAAACAGTTCTTTTAATTTGTAATAATATTTAGCAATATTCAAATTCTTGCCTTGTTCATCAAGAGACTTTGTTCCAAAAGATTAAAAGATTGCATGAATTCAAAATGTCAATTCAAAACTATGAGCTAGGTTTTCAGACTGGATCGCAGTAGGAAATTCACCTGTAAAGAATTATTTCATTTAACCTAGTGAGTTTCAAAACATTTTTGTCAGCTGAACTCCTTTGACGTAAATTATTTACTTAAATGAATGAGATTTTATGTAAATAATTCAATAACTTTATTGCACATGTTTAAATAACAAAAAAAGTTGAATCCGTCTTAAAGTAAAAGTCAGTAGTATTTGACATAACTATTGATATAGTTACACCTTTAAAATGTCTTTGCAATTGACCTTTTTCAAACTATCGGAAAAACTTGTATATATACTGGTGGACCACTATACACACAACTCACGAACCCCCTACAATTCCCTCACAAACCACTAGGGGTGCAAACGCCGCCTAGTAGATTTGTAAACCCTGCTTTAAACTTAAAATCCAAGTGTCTGTCTGTCATACTGCTGAACTCTTTTTGTGGTATGCACACTATACAGCTTCCAAAGTTTGCGAACTCTTGTTACCCTTTAAGGTTGATGGATAAATGGTTATCAAATGCAAAAAAGCCCAACAAATTTCAAATTATTATAAAACAAAAAAGGTGTCATTTGGTTACGGCACACCTCCTACTTGCGCTTGAAATATAATCTTATAGAAACATCCTACGTGATTATTTTATTAGACAGGTAACATGGCCACTGACAAAGGAAAGTACGCCCCAGGCGCTCATAAATTGTTTGAGAAAGTGATGGTGGTATCCCTATCGTCCACGACAGTGTGACTAATACAGCTGCGAACTCGTATCGCCTGTGGCGGATTTGACACAGAGAGCTCTAAATGAGCTTCCTCGCCAGACGTCTCCCCCGACTCGTTCAGAGTACATGGTTAGGTCTCCGAATCTGATATCGTGTCATGGCCTGTCTTAATATTTTATGAGTGGCAAGGCGCCTGTAATGTATTGGGTGTGATAGAGCAAGTTTGTGAAGGGGGGCGATAACGGCATGTTCGTTTACGAGCCTCGGGTGAACCGGTCTCCATTAACTTGCCTCCATCACATAAAAATACGAACTCCAAAAGATGTGAGGTGGTTTTGTGAACTGCCTAATGCTGTACTAACTACTAGTGCTTTGATCTAAAATATACAGTACACACAAATATTGTGTCAAACAGTCCAATGGTGTTTGTGCATGAGCATTTATTTGGTCGCCCAATGGACGATGGAAAGGATTTATACTGTAATTATAAACCTGATACTTCTGCTATTACGTTTGGTGACTCTAGTGGTCTCTCAATTACACACTTGACTTTTACGTGTATAATTAAATATACATAATGACTTATTGATAAAAATAAGCTCCATCTGTCATGGGCTGCCTGGGCTTATCTATGAAGATGCTGCCCAAAACAATCTGCCTACTGTTTGAAAACGCCTGTCTCTTTACACTGTACTGTCCAGGAAAAAAAAAACAGTCCCAAAAATTAGGTTTTCCAAACTACTTGACACTAGACAACTGAAACACAAGGGCTTAAATACAGATAACTGTTGACAAGATGACAAGGCACACCTGGGGAAGACTTAGTTACACCAAAAACTACAACGGACTACAAAACACATGACATAGACAGGAAGTAACAGAAAAGTTCACAAACACAGGGGAAACAAGAGCCGCGTACTCCGGAGGTCTCATTTGAAGCTTGCTACGTCATTGAGGCAGTCTCGTTTCATTAAAGCAGGGTGGACACTCCATATGCACCTTCTAATGCAACATACTTTCACAAGAATTTGGAGGACACAGGAGGTGTATCCTTCGTTGCTAGAAATAACCCACAATTCTTTACGTCGGCCAACATCTGTTATTGAATAAACGGCAGCAGCTGCACCTTCAATCAAACATGTGGTGTTTAAATGTTAACAGTTTACAATTTGTGTCACGTTTTTTTTATCTAAGCAGGCAGATGTAACAAATAGGTTTACAAGTGTTTAGTCATTTTTAAACATTTTAAAACAGTAATGCAAAACATTTTTATTTGTTTGGCATTGTTTAGGGTAGAAGTAACCAACTTTATACCCCTCGATTCATTCTAACTTGAGAATCCTCCGTATATAGCATCCATTAGAGGATGAGACCTCTGGAGGACACAAGGACGCATACGGACTGGGATCGTGACACTTATGCACTGATGTTCTATATACACTTATCATGTATGAGACTGCAGTGATTATTGTTTAATCCAATATATCGCACATGCCTGATATGGTTGGTTTCTAACATTTTTGGGTTTGCCTGTAATTTAAATGTTATCCTTTAAACTATATTATTCATTTTACCAAATGTGATCCTGTCTTCCAAGGAAAGTCTAAAAGATTGTGTGATTAGGAGCATCAAAGTCATAGACATAAACAAGACAAAAATAGTTCATGTGTGTTTATGTCTGTAAATTATGGATTTAAAGATACACTTGACAGCTGTTTCATCTGTATTTTTAATTTTGCACTGCATGTGTTTTAGTGTTAACAGAAATGTTTGTCAAATTAACTGATGATGGCAGAGAATGACCAGTGCATTTTTACCAGTTCTTTTTTACAGTGTGGGTTAAAATCCTAAACAGATGTAAGCACTGATAGTCTGGGGTTATATTAATTCAGCATCCTATCTGAAAATGTGTCCCATGAAGACGTCCCACCAGAAGTTATTATCAGAGCCCAGCATCTGAGTTACATAATGATGACCGAGGTGACGACAGGACAACAGGCACTATTGAGAAAACCATGGCGATATGCAGATTGGCGCTAATCCTTTGAAAGGACATTGATTCAGAATAATGACTGGGTGTCTTTGGGAGAATTTGGCTTCCGTGATGGAGATGATCTCTCAGGATGAGGCCATCAGAGCTGTTCATTAAATGGACTGTAGTGGGGAGAGAGTGTGTTTGGAGGGGTATCGGAGTGTTTAACTGGGGCCGTACAGAGCTAATGCTGTAATAGAGGGCTTAGAGAAAAGATGGAAGGTTATTATAGCCACACTTTCAACACTTAGCAGCCTTATTTCATATCATGTGCAACGTGCAGAAAATTCACTGACACCATGTTGCTGGCAGCGTTAGCAGGATTGAACCTCTTCGCGAGATCCCATCCCCTTCAAACCCTAAAGTATTTATCGGAAGTGCTACAGTATCACTTGATGATTTGTCTTGTGTACAGTATGTAATCACATATTGTTTAATTAAGGTTTTGCTAACGAAAGCTAACACTATTAAAACTTTTCTGTTAATTGAAATCAGATAAAAAATAATATATTTTAAAATGAATAAAATTATATTTTATATTAAATACTATTTGCAAAACACCAACTTAGTTTAGTTTGTTGCTACAAAAGATTTTTTAAATTTTTGTTTGGTTTATGCAAATGCATAAAAATTATTATCTGGAAACCTGAAACTACAATAAAAACCAAACAGCAACCTTTAAAAAAGTTTTAAACAGAACAGAGATGGCGATCTTAAAGAATTGACAAAAGCACAAAACAATAGAAATTACATTTAATATTAAAGCTGCCTCTATATCGCCATCTCTGTTCAAAAGTTGAAATTGCATGCATGTCCCAGATCGTGCAATTACGTCTGTAAGAACGTTTTCACACTTGGTCCTTTTCAGGGGTCTGAGCATAGTTTGCTGGGATTTTGTCCTAGATACGAGAACACTGCAAACAATTTCGAACCCCTTGAAAGCGAACCGAACCGAGACCATCTCAGGAGGTGGTCCGGGTACGGTTCGCTTTTGGCTAATGGTACGGTTCGCTAAAAACATGTATTGTGACCACAAACCCCCCTGTATATGCAGACATCAAATAGACGTCTCCCTGATGTACAAGTATGTGTGCTATCAGGGATCTTTACATTGGTTCAAGTCAAAGGACGTCAAACCGACGCTTTCTGCAAAATCGTATCCGACAACTCAACAAATATTTATAATACGCTAACTGTGGTGAATCGGTTTCCTGCATCTATGTAGAGCAATAAAAAGTAGTGCTACGAGTCAGTCATTGAATTCAACGCTCACCAATGAAAGAGTTTATGTGTTATGTTGTGTTATATGTTAAACGGGCATTGGAAGAGAACATAGATAGAGTATACATGGAACTAGAGTGCAAAGAATTAAAAAATAAATAAATAGAATGCATCTGTTTGTGAGTGTGATACTGTGCACTCCATTAGCGCAACTGTCAGAAATAGCAAGAGCTGCCTTCTAACCACGACCTGTCACAGTTTTTTTGTGCCTTTGTAATATGTTTGAATACGAAAACAACAGAATTGCTACGTGCATGTCTCAGTATATATGACACTATGGCTGATATTCAAGCGTGGAATCTTGCACTAGCTGAATTGCATTAGGTCGAGTAGATAAGCAGAGAGGTGTTTGACATCACCTCACGTTCCCTCAGGCACCTTGGGCAAGGTGACACTATCAGATATCATTTGAATCTAAACACGCTTCCCCCAATCCGCTGAGAAAAACACAGCGTCTGTTGCTCTCTGCTCTCTCTGTATCTAATCTACGAGCGTCTGTGCCCATCTTATAATGGAATACGTTTCCATCACTGCCCCGCCATTTTGGTCTGGTCTTCACACTTACTGACCTTCTCATGTCCTGTCTGTGTCTCTATCTCTCTTAATCTCCCTTTTCTCACTCTCTCTTTTTTGCTTTCTTTTTGTTTTTATTTTCTCTTTAATCCTGCCTTTTCATTTCCTTTCTTTTGCTTTCCATCAATGTACTTATTCTTTATCCTCTCTCTCTCTCTCTCTCTCTCTCTCTCTCTCTCTCTCTCTTCTGTCACCTCATCATCTTGCTCTCAGGTGGTGTGTGTATCGCTCAGTCTCTGAAGATCCCCAGAGAGCCCAGACCAGGAGAGTTTGACAAGATCATCCTTCGCCTGCTAGAGACACCCAACGCTCGTGCCATTGTCATGTTTGCAAATGAGGATGATATCAGGTGTGCTTACCAGTTCACTTCTCTATGCATGCATGTCCCCACAATAATGAACCACCCACCAGTGGCCCCCACAATGTAAATTGTTAATTAAATATATTAATTAATGCTTATTTGAAAATGTAAAAAAGCTAAAATATTTGTTTGATTGTTTGGTTTTGTGGTATGGTAGGCAGTTAAGTGATAGAATATACAAGTGTAAATAATATAAAATTCATTATTTAACTGGAAAGTGCCCACAGTGTAAAAAGGCACGTGAGGCAGTCAAAAAAATGATGTCATAAAATGTTCATCTTGTCCTAAATTCTTATGATTTTCTTTTTAAAGAAAAAAATTAAGAGACTGCATTTCCACATGTTCCTTTAATCATCATTTCTAGATGTATTGTGTCCATTCCAGTCCATTGTCTGTTGAATTTCAACAAAATAAAACCTCAGGAGTGACACAGAGTCATTCAATAGCAACGTGAACGACTGACAGAATGACAAGAAACATAAAAACATTTTCTAAATAGTACATTCAAATACAAATATTAAATTCAGTATTATTTATATAACGCTTTTCACAGTGTGCATTGTTCCAAAGCAACTTTTACATGAGAAAAACAGAAAAACATCATTTTAATATCTAATAGAAGCAGTCTCCCGGTGAGCAAGCCAACACGGCCCTGTGGCGAGGAACCCAAACTCCAATGATGAATAAATGGAGAAACAAAACTCAGTGGAAACCAGTCTCAGCCGGGAGGGCCAGGTCCCCTCTGACGTGTCACAGCTGCACTCAGTGACTTTGATTAAAAGTTACAGAGTAAATATTTATGAAAAATAGGTAGAGATTATTAGTTGTGATTTGGGAAATTTCATTTGTTGAAACTGTAAAGGTGTTCTTTTTTCTTATTTTGTGATCGATATTGTGAGACTAAACTAGAATGTTATAAGCGGGGAAAATAGTAATGGCATAATGTAACTGTTATGTGATGTAGGTTTAGCATTAAATACTAAGTTTTAATGTGACAATTAGTCTGTCTTTGCTCACCTAACCAACTGCTGCATTGCTTAGAATTGAATTTGGACGTTGAATATGGATAATATTCTTTGAGGACTAAGATAATACAGAGCATCTTTTCTGTTATGTTGACCTGTTTCTTTTGTATAGGTAACAACCCTAAACCCTGAGCACATATTTCAGGGTTCATAGGAATTGGTTTTGAGAATTGAAGAAATAAATGTATTGATTATCTCACATTCTCAGATTCATGTTCCCAAATGTTTTTGACATTTCAATAGATATCTGGATATCTGTTCCTCTTTGTGAATTAAGTAAGAGTTTAAAACCGTTTTATAAAACTTCCTTTAAACTAGTATTTTATCTGTTTGAATAATTTGGCGATTGGAAGAGTCAGCATAAGAGAAAAGTTTCGGGACAAACCACGAGTTGTATTGAACTCCCATTTCCACAGATATGGCTGGCAGATGATGCAGTCAGGCTGTAAGTATTGCTCTTAAGGGAAAACTTCAAGAATAGATAGTCAGCTATTTCTTATAATATGCTACCTAAGGCATGGAGGAAACTCATTTTACCATAATCCAGCGTTTCATACAGTTTTCAAGACATTTCTTGCACATGTGGCGCATTACACCTCCACTTTCCCATATTCCCAAGAGCCAATGACCTTCTAAGCCTATTACATGATGTCCTTTGGAATCACACCTATTACACTGATGACCTAAGAGCAATTTTATCATTGTAAGTGTTCCTAAAAGAGGACGTTGATGACCTCAGAAACCCGGAACGAATCACTGGTAAAGTACATCACAATCTTTTATGTGAACCCATGCATTGATGCTCTTTCAGACGTGTCTTGGATGCTGCGAAGCGTAACAACCAAACGGGTCACTTCCTGTGGGTAGGATCAGACAGCTGGGGATCCAAAATATCTCCGGTCGTTCAGCAGGAAAGTGTGGCGGAGGGGGCTATAACCATACTTCCGAAAAGAGCATCCATAGAAGGTAAGGTAAGAGTTATGCATAGCTAATATTTTTTTAATTTTTTCCTAATACTTTGTTTACTCTTTTTTTTAGCATTTGACCGATACTTCAAAAGCCGCTCCTTGTCCAACAACCGCCGGAACGTTTGGTTCGCCGAGTTCTGGGAGGAAAACTTTGTGTGCAAGTTGGGAATGCACGGCAAGCGTCCTGGAAGCCCAAAGAAATGTACCGGTACGAATAGGTTTTGCTTTACAGTTTTACAAGCCGCTGTGAGTTCTCATCTGCCTGGGAGGCACAGCACTCCATCATGTTGACGTCTGATTGGATCTCGAGGATTCAATGTTTCTGCTGGATGAGAAGATCAATGGGCAGATCCTGTTTAGACAGGAGCCGATTATGCCTGAGAACAAACAGGGGAGTCTTAAACGCTGCAATCTGCCCTCATTTGACGAAAACAAATATGCACCCACTAACACGCTTGCGCTGGTGTGTCGCAGTCATTTTGTCTGTGAAATCTAAGTGCCGTTCTGATTGATGTAGTCTGAGGATAGTTGTTAAAGCTTACCCTTTGTTTGGCCTAGAGGTCATTGCCTGGGCAATGCAGGCTTGAGTCCAGCTTGTCTTTGATTTCATTATTTTCTGTCTGTGTGGTATACAGCTGAAAATGATACTATTCTACCTATCAGCCTTTTGACAATAATAGGGTGAGAGTCTCTTCTCTTCCATTTTCTCCTCATCTTCTCATCACCCCCATTTCTCCTTTTTCAGTTCTCCTCATCTCATCTCTACTCCTTATCTCTCTTCTTTGTTTCTCCTCATCTCATCTTTACTCCTTATCTCTCTTCTTTGTGTCTCCTCATCTCATCTCTATTTCTTATCTCTGTTCTTTCCATTTCTCATCATCTCTGCTCCTTATCTCTTTTTTCTGTTCCTTCTCATCTCCTCTCTACTCCTTTTCCAGTTTCTCCTCTCATCAGCATCTCTCCAATTGTTCATTTTCTTCTCCTCTCCCTTTTCCCCCTCTCATCTTTTCCCTACTTCGAATTTCTTCTTTGCCCATTTTCCTCTCCTCATCTTCTCTGCTTCTCATCTCATCATCATCTTGTTTCTTAACTCTCTTGTCCTCGTCTCTCCTCTGCTTTCCCAGTCTCTCCCTGATTCTCTTCATCTCATCTCTGCTCATCTCCTCTTCATGCTTGATGTGTTGAGCTATGGATGGACATTTGGGGTCTTTTGAAAACAGAGTTATTGTTCTGGCATGGAGATTTGACATAATGAGAATAATTACATAGCTGCGTATTCAACATGTCGCTCTCCCTCTTTCTTGTGCTCTCTCTCTCTTCTGAATGAATCGAGGGAAGATGCTTAGTCTACGCTTCACTACAGATGGATGCCTCTGTCAACTGCACGTTGGCAGAAATGCTGATTATGATCATCTATTCCTTAAAGAAGTATGAAAGGAGAGAGCTATTAAGCCATGACAAAAAGATGCTCTTTTTATCACACAACAAAAACAGATCCTGAGAGATTCCAGCTGTCAGCGGCTGTGCGGCGCCAGGGCTTGGAAAATGCAGATTTGAATCGATGCACTAAATACACCCAGACACACACAAGCCTGAACACACATGCACATACTTATACAAACACCCCAGCACGGTTTAAATTTTTCCATATTTTCTCAATCTGAAATTTAAATGCATTAGCTATGCATTTTACTTGCAAAATGTAACATATTTTTAATCAAAAGTGAACATCTAAAGGATAGTTGACCCAAAAATGAGCCTGTCATCGTTTACTCAATCTCAAGTTCTTCCAAAATAAGTATAAAATGATGTTCTGTTGAGCACAAAAGAAGATATTATGAAGAATATTATTAACTATTGCTAATTTTTTGAAGTAGAGATAGTAACCACTCAGAACTTCAAGCCAATCACCTCGCAATGCCCTGGCAACCAGCCTGAACACCATAGCTAACCACTTAGCAACACCCTGGAAACCACCCAAAACACTTGATTTATAACAAACAAACCCTACACTACATTTTATTTAAAAAGTATACAAATATAGTTGACTAAATGTAATTCAATTGAGCGTTTACATTGACAGGAATTCATTTAGCAGAGGCTTTTATTTAAAACAACTCACAAATGGGTCAGCATTTAACACTTTGTCAATGAGACAGAAGACAAAACAGGTCTTTTGAAAGGCTGAAAAGTATTTCCAATTTAATTGAAGAAAATAAGAACAAAAATTCCTTCTTTTTTAAAAATGTGCACGGATTAATCATTTATTATAAGACCAAGGACATTTTTGAGGAAGTAAAAAAATGTCAATTTAATGATGTGCTGTTTTTGAGAGATTTGTCTATGCTGCAATAGCTCTTTTGTGACTCGTGTCTATTCTCTATATGGGGCATTTCCAGTCACATGATCTGTGATGCACTGCTGATTCTGTTGCAGCATCTCCCCGGCACTCTCGTAGACGACCAATTGTGCATCGGAGATACCAACAGCACTGTTATATTTAGTCGAGCAGTGATACTTCCTCGCCTGGGCTGTTAGGAGAGGAAGCAAGCCGTGAGAATGCATCAGTTCACTTTGGGGGATCTCTATCACGCCATTCACTTCAGCTGCAGCCTGATTTTCTCTTCATAACACTCTCCATGCGCTAGATTCAGAACAAAAATCAACTGTAGATGCGTTAAAACGAACAAATTACATTTGTGAGCAATGCATGAGGTTCGGATGTAGTGTTGATCTTGAAGGGGTGTAAATGCATTATAGAAATTTAAATGTAGCACCTAGCAAGAACACTAGCAAGAGTATTGAAACACAGATCCGACCAAAAACAATAGTAGCATTGTGAAGCATGAACCCGAGCATGTACCAGTCACATTTCCTTGGGTAAATAAAAAAGTATTTTTTTACAATTATGGTAAGCCTGGGTTTAGGAAGAAAAGCACTTTTAAAGACACATCCCCTGGTACTTGTTCCAGTTGACTTGGAGACTCCAATTAGCATTATACTTCCTGCCCTGAAATTTACATTATGCTGACTATAACATCTTGCAGACAGAAGAATGTAACATCACAGCAGTCTTTGCTTAGTTTAAGAACTATCTAAAAGACAACCGCTTTGCCCTAACCCTCTGTGAAAGATGTCAGGCAAATAAAACTGCATTTATAAAATGTGCAGCGATGGGTTTGCTGAAATTCTGGGGACTCAGCTTTCCTACTAAAAATGTTGTTTTACTTGTAAGGAATGAGGTTTGAAAGCAGCCTGTGTGTTTGAGTCTTCTCTGGCATTGAGGCAGGCAGCGGTCTAAATAGATTTTATGATCAAGCGGAGATTGAGGTTTGGTTGTCTGTGAAGTAATCATACGATGAGAAAGCACTGAATCAGCGGCACGTGCGGTCAGTGTTGGACCGTGTGTGAAGAGCACTGAGAGTTCATCTTGTTTTCTATGAATATAAAATGAATCCTGTACTCACTCTGTAAAAGTGCTGATTTCACAGAATTTGCCTTTGCGTGTTAGAACATGTCTATAGGACACGTGTGTCCATATAGTCTGCGGTTGTGAGACATATCTAATGAGTCCTACATTTTGCATCGGACCTGGAAGGGAGGCTGATGGAGTTTGATTTTGTATTCGGTTACATTTGCGTCTTACTGTACATGATGTGCGGCCAGTAAATTGCACACACTGTAGTGTGTGATAACACAGTTAGAAAGGTTCTATATTTCTGGCCAGGATTCCCACAAGACTAATTATATGGAATTTACAGGCCATTTCGAAGGAACTTTATGGGTTATTGTTGTTAACATCAAATTGTGTCATCATTCATTCACCCCATGTAGTTAAAAACCTGTATATGACTTTTCTTGTGCTCCGGCCCTGAAATTAGTTTCTTCATACGACGGTTTAAGCCTAATATACTGTTTCTCGATGGGCGTAGTACAATTGACTGCAAGCTCCGGGATGGCCACTTTTCATCACATCAATTCCCGAAATCAAGTCTCAAAGCTTTTTTGTCTCATTCAGTATCCTGTTTCATGGGGAAATAAGTCACGTTACAGAAGTTAAATGGGTCACAATTGGCATTTTATGTTGGATTTAATAGGGAAAGTAACTAGATACTTCAATTTAGAATTGCAAACAAGTGGGATTTCTTTCATGTGCAGAATTCTAGATTACTTAACGGATAAAAGGTATCTTTTCCTTCTTAATCAGAGATTTTGTCCTAACCAGCCGTGACAGCCAAATGCGAGGAGTGTCACTGGTTTCTATTTTAGATATGGTTTCTACACACTGGTGCAGGGATTGACGTATTTTTGTAGGCCAACCCGGAAGTAAGCGCAGCACTGGTTCCTTCGACCGAAAACGTATGGATGTTCCCATAGACTTTTGGAATCTCTTTTATTAAAAGAGGTTTTTAATACTTACACGTTTCGTCCATAAAGATCAATTAAACAAAATACCACATTATTTGTTATTTTGAAATCCTAAATACAATGGCTAGAACTTCAAAGCTAACTTGAGGGTATAAACAGTCTTCACTACAGGCGCTCGATATCAATATCATATATTTTTTTCTCCTTTTTCGCATTCAGTGTGGACAGACAAACCACTTAAATATTTTTGTTATACGTGCCACTTTTCCCAGACGTGTCCTGGCCCGGATTTCTATTTCTGCGGCGTATACGCCATCAAGGTTTATTATGTCAGGTTTTATTTCAGGAAAGGAACCATTACATTTCAATGTAAGAATGAAACTTCAATGATAACGTCCTAAGAGAAATAAATGTTAATTGTAACATGTTTTTTTATGATACATGGCCAGGACGCATCAGGGAAATTTGGCAATTGTTATATTAACAGAGGACACATTTAGATTTCACTAGTATCTTAATCTTAAACTAAGTAAAGTCTGCTCAACTTTCCATTGTTAATTGTTCCTCTCTCAATAGGCTCAGTGTAGATCTATCTTTATTGTATATGGCAGGTGGGACTCCGGGGTGCAAAAGGGTTTGGATGTAGGAGCGGGTACGCCCACATTCTTTCTTTTTACAGGTTCACAGACGCTAGTAATCCAGCAGTGATACAAGTAGCCTGAGGCTTTACGCTGAATGGACCCTCACAGGGCCCTGAGTAGGCATAGGCTTATATTTGCGGCACCCGAACTCAAAGTTAATAGCTCTCACATCTCCTCAACGGTACCCATGCTGACTGAGAGCTCGAAACGGGCGACTTGTTTGACGACTAACTCACGCACGGCTGTAGGAGTGATTACACAGGAGTGTCAACAAAACACGTACAGTACGTTCTTTTCGGATGAAGTGGGTATCTGTGCTATTGCAAGTTCTGAAAATGGATTCAAAGGTCAGTCGAAAGTCAAAAACTTTGGGCAGAATTCTAATGTAATGCCTCCGAGTGAAAGAAGGCAATCATTAGACTTTTAATGCGTCTGGTTCCTGGGCATAAGGTGGGCAGAGGGTTGGCGTCCTTGATATATTGTTCTCCAGTTCAGAATAGCATGCAATTTGCCACACTATCATTTAGGGCGAACTCGTCTGTGTGTGTGCGTCCCTTCATTGAGTTAAGAACTGTTCTGTCATTATTAGTGTTTAGCGCAAACGTCCACTTCAGCGGGGATGAGAGGAGACTGTGATCATTGTCAGACAATTCATTTGAGAGAACACTTTTCATAATGACTTTGAATTACCTGTGTGCGCTCTCTGCGAGTGGACTCTGTGACTTTCGCAAAATCGAGCCAAGTGATTTTTCTTCTTCTTCATCCAAATAGCCTCACTTGGACACACCCGGAACAAGAGTAGCATTGTTTGTCTCGGTGCTCTCCTGAAATGCGTGCCTTTTTGCAATGATTTCTTTCTCTGAAGCATATCTCGCATCTTTAGTATTTAAGATATCCTCTCTGTAGCTTAGTCGATATGATTTTGTCAAGGTGTATGCAATTATGTAAAAAACAGCAAATTATGCAAATGTGAATGTCAGCTAAGGGTGCGTGTAGACATATCAACAATATTTAAATGAACGTTTCAAATCCTTTAGGTTTTAACATTTTCTATGAAAATGTGCATGGTGCTTGTCAGTGCAAAACTTAATGCAATGCTCAAACTATGATGCTATAAATAGACTGTAAGAATTTATTGTACCTTTTCTGTCGCTGGGGTACACTCAATGTTCCTTTTTATACCCTTACTGATACCTTTTACTAATATGTGTGTATTAGTTAAATATTAGGTGTACACAGTGGCGTAACTTTGTGCTTCCGCAGATGCGCAGCCGGACACCAGCACAGTTACAGGGCGCATGATTCACGCATTTCATACCGACCGCGGTTCTGGGGTCGCAGCTCCCTGTCTTCAACAAATATAACTTTAAGGTTTTCTGGACACAAATACGTGTCATTTCATACTTTTTATGGGTTTTAGTGTGTAAAATGTGTTCAACTTTTAAGATTAGGCCTATATAACATGAATCAAGTCATTCAGGAGCAGTACATGTTACACATGACTGATATTATTTCAAGGGGGTAATATCGGGACAGGATCTGTTGTCTGATTTTACCCACACCCTAAACTTTTGAATGGGTGCACATGTAGTCTAAAACAATTAGTTTAATGCACGCTCACAAGCAACACTATATGTTTTTTAATGTATAATTTCATCATATTTACATAAACATGCTAATATTCTAAGTCCATACACTACATATTACAACACATTCTTAGGGGGGTAATATTGGGGCCAGATCTATTTTGCCTGACACGATTCTACCCCCCCCAACCTATGCATGGATACACACATGTAAAAAAAACAATTAGTTTGATTCATGCTCACAAGCAACACTTAATGTCTCATGTAGAAATAGGGCCACACATACTACGTTTAGTGTTATACGTCTTCGACGATTTGGAGATCCTTTTTTCTTTGAAGGGCTGTTCGCACCATGTTGCGCTTAAGTTATTTTAAATGGAGATGCACGGCAAGGGGATTCAAATATAGAGTGGTATAGATACGTCTGGAAAAAAACTTGTTTTCACAGCAAGTGCGAGCAAGGGCAGACAAGCGAGCACTTTGAAAAGTAGTAGAAAGAAACGCATCATGCATTTTATCTGTTAATGGCCCAAGAACTATACACACCTTTCGCAAGCTTTTTCAAAACAAAGGTGGGGACATGTCCCACCTGTCCAACCTGCAAATTACACTTATGTGTACATTTAAAGGGACAGTTCTGAAAATAACAAATCTGTCATCATCTCCCTCGAGTTGTTGCAAATCAATAATGTACCAATTTTTTTTATTATTTTCTGTATACCTGTAAAGCTAAAAAAGCCCCAGCAACAAAAAAAGGTGTTTTAAACCATTTTCTCTCATAGTGTACATTATAACATAATTTCACAATCATTTCTGTAGTTCAGAACGGTTATTACAGTTTTTTATAATGTAATAATAATAATTTGAATGCAGAATATTTCTTTATATTATTACACTATACAGTAGCCTATGTTTACATATTTTTTACGGTGCATTTTGCTTTTATCAATTTCCATTTAGTTGAAATACTGCTATGTTTAATTTATTTTTATTACAGTGCTAGCTTTGGTTTAGTTTCTAGTTTATTTCCATTGAATAATTTCACTGCCTCAACTTGCTAATTGCTGAGGCAACATTTCTACATTTATTGTTTGTTTATTTTAAACTTCAAATAATATATAGCCATACATTTTATTTGACTTCAGTATAGTAATTTAGGTTTCATTCAACTATAGTAACTCTGCTTTAAAACACCAAGTAAACTAATGGGGGAAATTAGAGGCAAATGAAGGTACCCATATATTTGTAAGTACGCAGGCAGAAATTGTTAGAAGAATTAACTGATGACTCGGCATAGGACTATAAAGCTTGCACTATTGTAATGTTTCTGTTGGAATATACAGGCATTGTTTGTGAACAACAGAAAGATCGTCCTGTTTTGTGGTGACACTGTTTAACACTTAGTCAAAATTACTTCCCTCATCAAACAAAACCTTTTAATTATTCAGTGTATGAACTTTAACAATAATACATTTTAACTACTCACTATAAACTGTGTCTCGTTTTCCCCAAAAACATTATTTCTTGACCCTCTCTGACAACGGCTCTCAGAGACGTCCTTTTAAATAGCAGCCCTCGTGTGCATCACAGTCTTTAAATATGAAAATACATAGCCCCCAAATCCCCGCTTGTGTTGAGGGTCTGAGCTCCACTCTTGTCTCTTGCTTTGACTCTAATAGCTTGTCGCCCTTTACGCCGAAGCAAAATGGGTGTTCGTGAAAAGCAGGCAAGCAAGCCCAAAATGCCTTTAAGTGAAGGGCACTTGAAGACATTTCATAAAGTACACCTTTGTCCGTGTTTTCTTGGAAGTATCAAAATTGCATGCTTTTTGCCAAATGTCTCTTGTGAGTCACGCAGGAATTGAATGGCTAACTCCTCGTTCGCCATTCTCGCTGACTGTACGAGGGGAGGGAGGGAAACCAATCGTATAGTTGAAGTGTGCTGTCACATCGAGTGCTTCTGATTCAGAGCATCTGTAACCTGCATGAGATGTCCATATATGGCGAGAAGCGTACTGGAAATGTGAAGCATTTATGCTAATCCAGTCACATGTACTTCTGTGCTGGATGAAAGCTTTTATTATTTTGTCAGTTGGACAAGATATGTGATTGCAAAAAAAATGCTTTGTGAGGGAGGAAATGTCCTTATTGCTCTGTTATTGATGTTTTTCTGTCACTAGATTAAAAATGTCACTACATGATCTGTTCTGTGCGAGGCTTGATCAGTGGACTTCGTACATTTCAACAATAAAGTAAAATGCCGTTCCCATTGGTGGTCCTTATATCGAAAAATTCCGTCATCATTTACTAATCTTCAAATTGTTCCGAATCTGTATAAATGTCTTCGTTCTGATGAACACAGAGAGAGAGATTTGAAAGAATGCTTTTGACCAAACAGTTCTTGGTCACAATTGACTACCGTAGTACTGTTGAACACAAAAGAAGATATTTTGAAGAATGTAGGAAAGCAAACAGTTCTAGGACACATTTGTCAATAGCATTGTAATGTTCCTACTATGGTAACTTGAGGGTGAGTAAATGATGACACAATTTTCATATTTGGGTAACCTGTCCCTTTAAAGGCATAGTCGTCCCAAAAGTGAAAGTTTAACAAAAAATATTTTCTTTCAAATAATGTACCCCAGTAAAGTTCAAATAGTTTATATAGTTTAGATCAGGGGTTCTCAAACGTTTTGGGGGCAGGGACAATTTTTTTTCCGAGGATCCCCTCATTACTTAAACATTGATTAAGTTTATGCTTACTATAATTTGTACTCTTAAATGCCATTGCTTATTATTGCATTATTGCACCCTTATTCACCAATTCAGACCTGTTTTATAGAACAGAAACACATTGAAACCACTCATTAAATCACATTGAAACCACTCATACTTGCAAACAGTGGGTCATCATTTACACCTTAAGTCATTTATCTTAAAAGCTTTCCCTTTTAAACACGAATTTATAATCTTCATTATTTTAATGTTTAAGATTCACCCCAAATGAAAGTTCTTCCTTTATTTTCTGTCATTATTTATTCTCCCTCAATCTGAAAAATATGGGAAATCAAACTGTTTCTGGTCCCCCATTGACTTTCAATTATTTTAAAAATAAAAAGCTCAATAAATGTTTTGGTTACTCACATTCTTCCAAATATCATCTTGTGCAGAAGATACAGGTACATCATACAGTATATGATGACAGTAAATGAAGTGATTGACAGATTGTGTTGCTATGTCACGATCATGTCAGTGTTTCGTTTTTGTATTTCTGGATTTATGATTTTAAAACAAATTTATTATCAGACATTGTGCTAATCGAATAAAGACACGAAACATTGACAATTAATTATTTGAAAATTAATTCAAAATTAAATATGATGGGCTTGTAATTCCTTGAATGTCCTTTTTTAATTTTTTTTTTAAATTTGGCATCATTTTTTAAGCCTGATTTACTTGTGCGTCGGACCTACGGCGTACGTGTTACACTTCCGCATCGTTGTCCGCGTCGACAGGCAATGACCACTAGGCGTCAGTGCCCACGCGCGTGTTGTTTGTGTAACCAAGACAAGAGCCGAAGAAGCTCGCTTAAGAAGCATTTAGCAGTTATAGCAGCAAGTAAATGGTCACTTTTTTTTGCAGCTTGACATAATTCATCCGTAAATGCGTTTGAGTAAACATGGAGCTTTTGCTGAGTTTTTTTACCTGAACGCACTGCGCTTGCGTTTTGCATTGAGTTGACACATTGTTACATTTTTGGAGAGGTGCGCGTCAGGTTACGGCGGGGGGTATGCGGCTCTGCGTAGGTCTGACGCACAAGCATAAACTGAACTTTACTGTTAAATTTAACTCATGGATAAAATTGTGTGATAATAATAAAATGATAATAATAGCTAATAAAATTATTTTATGTTGGCGGGTTCTAGTGATAATAATTGAGATACTGTGTACACCTATCTGACTATAGTTTTCCTTCTTGTTTTAATAAAATCAAGTCAGTATTTTAGTTCAGATTTGGGTGACATAATCGCGCAATAAGGACATTTTTATCAGAAATGCTGGATGAAAATTGGGTGTTATGAAGTGTGAATTGCAGCGAAACAAAGTCAGAACTGAGAGACAAAAAGTCGTAATTACCCTTTCATCTTATTTTTTTATTCAGTGCCGGAAACAGGCTTAATATACAAATGGCATATAAACGTCTTTTTAACAATATACATTTTACAATAGGCACATCCTAAAATATAAAATATAAAAATCTTGATCCTGTCTCAGTGCCTTTTAGCCATATTAGCTTAGGTCTATTTGAAAGGTGGTTAAATCGCCTATACGGATTCACTCTTCTCTGTGGATATACACGCTTGTTTTTGAGGGAACAGAGAGAGGAGGTGGGCATGTGACATGAAATGACACTTTTTAATGCATATCAACAAGACACTGACGATTTAAATACAAAAGACAGATATATGATTTGCTTCTTATTTATTATTTATAACCAAGTCAATAATGAAACGAATGTTTTTGTCCTGTTTCGAGAGTGTGGATGGAGTAAAAGAAAAAGCTGCAAGAAATCATGCGGTTCCGTTTGCATTTTCCGCACTGCAGAAATCATTTCGCGGACCCCCGGACACACATCTGCGGACCCCACTTTTAGAACCCATGATTTAGATAGTTCATTCAAAAATGAAGGTTTGTCATCAATTATTTTACCTGCGTGCCACATCTGTACGATTTTCTTAATATATTTTGAAGAACGTTGGTAACCAAACAACACGGCCCCCATTGACTTCCATTGTTTTATCACACAACCACCGAGACATTTCACACATGAAAGTAAAAAAAAATGAAAATAGATACAGATATGACACAGTTGTTGAAATACAGTAAGGTTAATATAAAACAGCCTACTTCAAATAATATTGTTTTGGTGGAATCTGAAGGCAAATCTTTAATTGAACAAATTGTAGCACAGTTGCTGTACATAACTTTGGAAAAAATGTTGTCAGGTAACCAGATAAAGTTCTCATTATGCAGCGCAATCATTTCAAGAAATGATCTCATTATCGTGACTTACCTTTAAGATGATCCTGAACCTGGCCATCCTTTGAGTCTCATTTCCCTACTGTAGCTATTTAATAATTTCTGATGCAACTGTATCCTAGCTTTTTCAATTATGCATCCCTTACTTGAATACTTCACACGAATACTTGATCATTTAAACATTAGAAGCAGATCCAAATCAAACCCTTAGTGTAATTTGCATAGCGGATGTCTTATATATTTTAATCCGGTCACATAGCCATATTGGCTGTCGTCAATAAATGGACTTTCATGCTCAGATCTTTATTAACACCCCCAGTATTTTGCCAGCCTCCCTCGTACCTCCTCAGTCCCGGCAGGAAGCGGGGCAATATTACCATTGCATGCAAATGCGTGGCCTGATTTACATTTCCCCTTAATTGGAAAAAAGGGATAATGCACCAACATCCACTGCAGTGAAATAGAATTTTTCTACCTTAGAGACAACAAGATGAAGATGCACCATTTTATGTAAAGCATGTCCATTTCCTGATAGTCACTTCGCTGTTGTGTTTTTTATTTAAGGAAAATGAGAAAGTAATTGATCGAAATACAGCTGGTTACAAAAAGGCTACTTTCACTTCCTCATTAGCTACATTGCGAAACGTCCTGTAGATTGACATTGGCAGGATTTCAACAGACTAAAAGTCAATTGGATTGTAAATGAGGCGATACGTGTCACCCCAGTGCAGGCTTTGTCAGAGGAAAGTTTAGAAATGACATTTATGTTTGTTTTATCAAATCAATTTGATTTTTAAGAACCTTTATGCTTAAGTTTATCTCGTCCATGCCAATATCTATGTTTGTAGCTCTCAGCCATGACCACAGATCTCTTTTTCACTGATCGCCTGATGTGTATTACAAACTGTATACTAAGGTTTAGCATCGGGTGCTTACGGTAGCACCCCAATGCTGAAGCTTTAAAATACTTGCACGAATGTTATATATAAAATTATTTCATTAAACACGATAAAAAAGCATGCCGCCAAATGTTGTTTTGTTGTCTTTATTTTAAACTAATACAATAAATATGACAAATAAAATTAAAATGAATTTTTATATTTTAAAAACGATCCACAAAGCCACACAAGTGTAATAAATCTGTTTGGCCGACTCTCGGCAGTCACTTCCTCAGCACAAATATTATTCAGCTGCGATTGTATGAAGGTAGAATAGTAGCAAAACTCGAGAGCACTTAGATGTGAATTTGAACAATAAATATTTGCACTTGTATGCTACAATTTACACTCACAGCTTCGATGTGAAAACCTGTAAATTAAAAATCTGAAGTTGAACGCTGAGATTTGCACTCGCAGACAATAGTCACAAACCTGTATTCTGAATTTGAAGCTGCAGACAAGTAGTCACAAATGTGTACAATGACAGACACAGTTTTACAATGACAGACACAAACTTGAAATACATATTTGCATTTCTTCTTACATTCACATTCGCAGTACAACCTCAAATAGGCACTTGGTTTATGTCAAGTTGTCATAACAAAGACATCTCACACAATGTCAACTGTTTTTACACGGTATGTTATATGTGATGTATGTAATAATTTGAATACCAAATATTGTATAAAAACAAAAAATTACCCTCGGATTGTTATATCCCGCCATCGCGATGACAACCAAAGTGTCGGGAATGCGAGGCTGCGGGTGTCGTGACGCCATCGCGTGGAAAAGAAGCACGATTTCATTGGCTAGGTGCCAACCAATAAAACGACTCCATTGCAGCCACCCACCCCCGCCTCTCCCGCCCCTCGCTGCTACTGAGTTGCAAGTGCACAAATCAGTTTTGCAACTGATCGCGATAAGAGTAGCAAAAGTCGAAGCCAGAAATTGGAACTTGCAGTGACAGACTTGAGAAGTTGCAGGTGCCTATTTGAGGTTGTACTGCGAATGTGAATGTAAGAAGAAATGCAAATATGTATTTCAAGTTTGTGTCTGTCATTGTATAGCTGTGTCTGTCATTGTACACAGTTGTGACTACTTGTCTGCAGCTTCAAATTCAGAATACAGGTTTGTGACTATTGTCTGCGAGTGCAAATCTCAACGTTCAACTTCAGATTTTTATTTACAGGTTTTCACATCGAAGCTGTGAGTGTAAATTGTAGCATACAAGTGCAAATATTTATTGTACAAGTTCTCAAATTCACATCTACGTGCTCTCGAGTTTTGCTACTATTCTACCTTCATACGATTGTGTCCTAGTGGATCAGATCAACCTAATACATATCACTTAGATGAACAGCTGTTAACCATGCGATGCATCTGGTGATTTATCGACGCTATTGAAAACCACCATTAGGAATTCTTCATCATCATCACGAGGAGTATGAAAGCGATGAAAAAACTCTAACCAAATCACTTTGGATTTATGTTGCTCTTCTGACAACTGGTAAAATGTATTAGTGTTGAAGCAGACACTTTTAAATCGTAATGTGTTGGTTCTAAAGGGTCCTACTTAGCGGTTTATTTCATTACAGAACACTTGCAGAAATCCATCTACTTTTAATGAGAACTGTTTTGAAAACTGTTATTGCCGTCATATTGTAAGCCTCTTACAATCATCCATATCAAAAGAGACGTTTTATTATTCTCAACACAATGGCTGTGTAGAATGGGACTCTGGTATCAAAGAATAAAATGTACTTTCAGTTCTTTAGTCCGATTACAGTAAGATAGTCAGTTTTGAGAGTTATTAGTGCTAACGTACATTCTATGGAAAATTTTAACTAATACTATGTGTAGGGGCCAGTCTTTTATTTTGGAAACATCACTTCCTGTCTCTGGTGTCGGTGTATTTAATTGCCATTTTGGGTGTTGGATAGACCCTAACTATCCCATGCTCACTTTTGCTTTAGTATACAATTGCAAATACACTCAATGTTAAAGTCATGGCGCAATAAAATCCGCCTGGCAGTTTCTGTCCATACTGTCTCTTTATTACCATCAGAAGGACAAAATCTCAACACATATGATAAACAACTACATTTACATTTAGGCATTTGGGAGACGCTTTTCATATTATTAATGTAAATGCATTCCTTCTGTCAGCGGTGAAACCGCTTAGGATGTTGTTCCTGTTATGTTGCTTTATTAATCTTATCATGAAAGAAATTCTACGTAATTAATTTGTCATTTATCGAATTTTCTCATGTAATTGCAACCTAGCGCTGTTCATCTGCCGTACAGCCAAACACAGACAGAGCGGATTATTTGTCGGCCTCTTCCAGGGGTAATTGAATTAGCCCTCGTAAGTGAAGTTTAATTAAGATGCTTGTTTTAATGATCGGGCTCTGTGTCCTTTGTATTGCCACTCGTCACTCATCGAGAAGGAAGATTTGTCCTCCAGATGCCTCCGGACCGGCACAGCTTTGAGATATGGGACTGATTAAAAGACTAAGATTATGTGTCCGGGATGTTTTTTCTGCACAGAATGCCTGGGCTTAGCTGGATACAGCGAGATTTGCCACTCTCCCATCCATGCACCCAATTTTAGTCACTGTATGGTGTTCAAAAATGAATATCCAATCATATTTTTATGTTCTATGAACAAAGTTTGAGAGTGTGAGAAAACCCACTGTTGCTATGATGGTTGCCATGATATTGATACGAAGTTGCAAAGGTGTTCTGAGTGTTTGGGTGTGTGTTGCTATGGTGTTTTGTTTGGTTGCTAAGGTTAATGATGGATGCTAGTTGGAAAGACCCCACTCTAGAGTCTTTATTATGGATAGACCACTTCACAGTTTGTTTTATTTTTTAATCTCACATATCTTTTGGTTTTATATTGTTTAAACATTTGTGTAGAGTTCAACTGAAACAGCAAGTTCTTCAGGACCAGCGTTATACAAGTGTTGTATACATCCTGCAAAGTGATATAAATATATTTGTTGTTGTAATCTTTAATCTTTAAAATTAACTTTAACAAAATATAATCATTTGTTCATTTAGTGTTTGTTTCTTGCTAGACTTTAATAGCCAGATCTGATCTTATTTGTTTCAGTGCCTTTCTGTTTATAGTCATTTAACAGGTTGCTATAAAATCTTAAGTGTGACCCCCCGTGCAAGCGCTGTCTTCGTTTCACCTTTGCCGCGTCTTTTAAATTCACAGTCCAGCTTCTGCACAAGTAAAGTAGCTTTGTTCTTAAAAAATACTGTGCACGAGATCACCTTAATAATGTACCTGACCTCAGGTGATCCAATACACCAACAACATCAGTAAGTGCTCCCCATAGTGAATTAAAAGCCTCTCATTCGGTTGAGTTGTAGACCTTGGTCCACTGTAGGGGTGCATTGTATTTCATTCTTTATAAATGAGTCTGTATAAAGTGTAGCCTGAAATCAATTCAAAAAGTTCAATAAGTGAGTGCTCTTGCTGGACCTGTTAACATGCCCCTTCATTACGGACAGATTTTTAAAGCTCTCTTTTGTCAGATTGAATATAAATGGGGAGATTGAGGTACCGGCGCATTGCAGTTACATCAAATATTATAAGGGGGGATTGGTTTCACGCTGAGGCGGGATTTATCAAACAGTTGCTGCACATTTGCGGTGTTTCAGTGTATTATTCACTAACAAACTTCAATGGAGATTAACCAACCATTTTCAGCTCTGCAATGGAACTAGTGTCATGCATATTTAAAAAAAAAGATACATTTCTACTATTTTTTACTTTGTTAAGAATTATTTTGAAAATCATATTTCTCGGCGGTCAGGTTTGTAAGTTTAAATTGTGCTAAAAATCTAATTTTTCAAGGTCGCTTAATCTACTGGGCATGCTCACAGGTAGGCAAGCGCCCCAATAAACTCTGTTGAGCTATTAAGTACACGTATTAAGACTTGGCCAGGAAGTATTAAAACGCAATAGTCACTTTGCACTGAATTTGTAAGCTTTTTGTTGTTTTCTCCAGCTAACCTCTGTGAAAAGGTCATTCCAGTCGGCGCTAATAATCTAATTACCACAGAGCATGCCATGAATTTATCATTAGGCATTGAGGCATTGTGTAAATTAGTTTGGCATGCTTTTGAAAGGTCCAAATTGCCCTACAAACTTTGCAAATAAAACAAGCTTGCGTATAAATAAATATTTAATTTATTTAGATATTTTTACATTTAAATAAATGAATGTATTTCATTTTAATTTAATTAAAATTAATAACCCTCGCAAGACACAAATGAATGAAATATGTAAAAGCTTCAGTCTGAACTTGATGTCGTCTCTTTGCAGGGCTGGAGAAGGTCGGAAGGGACTCCACTTACGAGCAGGAAGGGAAGGTACAGTTTGTGATGGATGCGGTGTACGCCATGGCCCACGCGCTGCACCGCATGCATCGAGATCTCTGTTCGGGGTATCCGGGCCTCTGCCCTCGCATGAGCAGCATCGACGGGAAGGAGCTGCTGGGATACATCAGAAACGTCAGCTTTAATGGTGAGAAACGTCTTATTCTCCTCCGATTTAACTGAATGGTGGTAAGTTTACTTGAACTCAAATCTGATTTGTTTATGATTAAGTTTTTAATTCCTCAGATTTTCCTTCAGATGTTTGCCATTCTTTGTATGAAATTGTATGAAAAGTGCATTTTAAAAGGTTTGTCTTTCTGTTCCACAGAAGAAAATAAAATCGTTCCCATTGCACTTTTCAACTCTTCACCTCGTCCACAAACACGCAGGTGTCTCTTTTAAGAAAATGTTTCATGCTGCTACATTTTGTGGCTCCATTCAGTGCATCAACAATTCCTAAAGCTTCTAAAAGCCTTTTCTTGCTGAACCGTTTCGAGTGATTAAGGAGTTCAGCTTTGTTCTCTGTTTAACATATTCTTCTTTTTCTATAGGTTGATCAGAGAGATTTACGCAGACGGTCACTATCTTCCTTTGCTTTCTCATATCTTCTCACATAAAGTCAAGCTCTGCTTACTTCTCAAATCCTTTGGGCTTTGGGGCGGTGTTAAATCTTTGATATGTGAAGGTTCCTTTGATTCTTGTTAGACCTTTTCATGTTTTACACAAAATGTAGCCGATTTACACATTTTTCTTTGGGAACATTGTGAACTGCATTCACACCACTGTAGGAGAGCAAAACAGGATATTTAAGAAGAAATGTATTGGTTGACATATTAGAAAAGTTTAAAGAAATTCCGATTTATAGACTTAGGAATAAAGCTACGCAGACTTAGGAATAATTTTGTGCAATATGACCAAGAAAAATCAAGTTACTGTATAAATTTGATCTTTACTGTCCCATGGCATCAGTTTTCTCAAAATGCAAGAAAATTGGTTTTCTTAGGTATTGCCAACTTTGAGTTTTAAAGTTTTCTGACACGAAAGACAAGCATTGTTTTCCACCATAAAAAACATTTTTATGTTTATATCTATTCGTCATTTAAAACGAATTAAAAGTACCCAAAGATCAATACCTTGCATACAATATGACAGGATTTGGATGAAAAAGCGTATACATCTCCCACAGTCCAGTTCTCAATTTAAGAGCATCTGACGCATTGAATTTGTGAATGAATATTTGTATTCACTTCAAATCACCTTCAGAGTTTATGAATACCTCTTTTTGTGGTTTATGGTCTTTTTTCAAAAACATTTATACAGTAGATACTTCCTCATTCTGCTCGATGTCGATTTCAATGGGAAATGAATAAATCAGCAGCCTAACACACAGTAGGCCTATTCGTTTGGTGCGCTTTGTTTTGTGCAATTTTTGATGAAATGTTATATGAATAAAGCCATGGCTCTCATCTCCACGGTGCCACAATTTTACCTAATCAAAGACCTTTACAACCTGCTAAGCATCAATTCCAAAAATCTAAGACAAATCCATACATGTACGCCTACAAAACTATTTACTGTGGAAAAAGCCTCCAAATGAAGGCCGTTCACAGACATTGTGGTAGACAAGTAAATAGATTTTACAAAAAAGTGGCTTAGAAATTTTTTTTTATTTAAATATCATTCAACTTAAACCTGTTACTGGATTAATGCTAGAAATTACATGATGTCACAACCTTACAGAAACGCAACTTGGAGGACAAAACAAGACTTATCTTTTTCTGCACGCCAGCAATTGTTCTTCTTAAGTTTTCATTTTGTGTTGCCAAAATGATGCACTAGCCAACAAAGATTGTTCAGACATAGTCTGTGAGTGGTACAATGAAACAAATGCCATTGGGATTGATGAGTTTCAGATCCAAATCCAAATACATACCTGTCTGGACATAAATATCCCTTCGGTGGTGCTTCTGCACATGACATGAAAACATGATTACGTGGCGCTTAAAGCCACAATATGCTAGAAGTTTGTTATCCAAAAATCATTCGCACAGCGTGATATATTTCATGCAGTTGTGTAGTTACATTATCCCGAATGTTCCCAAGAATGTGCAAATCCAGAGAATGACCTGACCTATTTAAAATAATGGCCGTCCCTTGTCTCCCATGTGTTTGTCGCATATCAGTGACTTAATATCCAGTGCTCCCCAATACCCTCAGTTTAGAGAGAATTTACGGCAACATGCAAATGCAGAAGTGGTTATTAAAATTCATTCATTACCTCGTACCTGAACATGATCTCCATACACCTCTGGATGGTGACGACATGTCCCATAATTCCACTCTCCTACATAACGTCATTAAGCTTAGCTTTTTGTTGTAATTAAAACACTGAGGCTTGTGCTGTACGTAAATCACAGGCACCCAAAATATAAGTTTCTTGACATGTCTTCCAAATATTTAAGGCTTGAAACAGATGGCAATTTGACAAACCTGCGCCACAGTCATACGAAGTGTCTCATATTGGCTGCTATGTTGAAACAGGTCTACGCGCCACATAAATCTTGCAATCGAGTTTGTCAATCACATTCGAAGCAGACAGGATAAGGTCACAAAAAAGGTGATCCTGTCCCATCTGTGCTGTCCTATAATAACATATATGGTCATATTTGGCTATCTATGTTACATCTCAATGTTTTGTCAGCACGTCAAGTTTAAGTAGGATTAACTATCAAAGAATCTCGAGACCTCCGCTACTTTACATATATAAGTGTGTACAATCTAGCTTGTTTTTGTTCACAAAGTTGTCAGACTGTGCTGCTAGTTTTTGGTATGTGTAGTGTGGCAAGCAAACATTTGAGGCAAGATTTTTTAGAAAAGGCTAGATCTAGAAGGAAACAAATCCCAAACTAATGAATGTAAAACCGTTGCTTGGAGGGTTTACGCTTTTGCACAAACAACTTCATTCCTGATGGACCCTGTGCACATGCAGTTCTTCTGGGATGTGATGTGACAGTAAACTCTTGATCTTGTTTCTGTTCAGCTGGATTTGTGTTCTGTTGAGGTCCAATGTCATGTAATTTGTAGCATTTAATTGGATTTGCAAATTGCATTTCAAAGGCTTTTTCTATGTTTTGAGTCATTATGATTCAACAACCTCAGTGTGTTTGTACGATACGCAAGTGTGTGTATTTGTGCATATATTGTCATGCATGAAACGCATGATTGAGGAATTTATATGTGTGCCAGACGTACACATGAAGTTCAAGATGTTAATCAAAATCAATAACAAAAGCAGCAGATCTGTGTCGAGCATCAAACCCAAAACCTTCATCTTAGAGCCATGCGAGCCACTGTTGCCAGAGGGCAATTGCCAAGTCGACTGCGGTCAGATGCACTTGAGTGACTTCAGACATATGCTTATTTTTAGATTTGTGTTAGGACATTTAAAGCATGACATAGCTGCAAAATAGACATGTCGGACATGATCACATTAAATGTTCAGTAGTCAGTACTGCTCTACATGAGGAAGATGTTCTATGTGTCATTGTGACCGCTTGTGACGTAGTTGTCTATTAAGAAATTATTAATTTAATTTATAATAATTCCCTTAAAATATCATTGTTTACTTTTAGTGTACTCAACAAACTCAATTTTTTTTTCCTTTACGTAACATCCGGGTAACAGGGATTGTTCTTTAAATGTTGGCTAGCGTTCTCTTAACGTGTTCTTAGTTTAAAAAAAATTGCGTTAACATTAAAAGAACATCTCATCAACATTATGTGTCATTGCTAAACATTGTAGGCATGTTGGTGGAACGTTATTTCTTTGTTGGATGGTGGAAGGTTTAAAATATTCATAAATATAATCTTTTTTTTTAGCTGTGACAGAAACTCATATATATATACATATATATATATATATATATTTCTTAGCTATAACACCCCACCTAACAGGGACCGTTCTTTAAATGTTTGCTAGCGTTCTCTTATCGTTTGCTTAAGGTTCAAAAGAGTGTTCTTGGCGTAACATTAAAACAGCATTTTTATCAACATTGTGTCATTGCTAAACATTCTAAATACATTGATGGAACGTTATCCCTTTGTTTGTTAGTGGAACGTTTGAGACATTCAAAAATTACATTTTCATGTTGTAATGGGAATATTTGAACATATTCTTGTTAGCTGTACCAGTAGACTATGACATTAACGGACCAGGTGCTGTTAAGCTTCAAAAACTAAATGTGGCATAGAATTCAACATATCCAGTAAGATCACTATACAATGCTGACCTGGAAAGATTTCCTCTTGTGAATCTTCATTATCGATTCTGCCTTAGATTCTCACTATCTGTGAGAACAAATGAATAAATAGCTGGTTAACGGTTGAATAAATAGAGGACAGGAACAGGAACATTGTACACTTGAGCATGTTGGCAGCTAATTGTCTTTATAAAGAGCAGAAAAATCAATGATGGCAGATGAGTTCAATAAGCGGGGGATTTCGGGGGCCTTGTCTTTTTCTTGGAGAAGGGCATAACGTCTCACACTGGATGGCAATCACTACATTAATTTGAGAATTAACCTCTTGGCAGGGCATATGCTCCGTTCATTTGTTCCTGACATAAACGTGCTTCGTTTTCAGGCTCTGACAACCGATCATGAACATAATCTGTGCTGAGGCCAAGCGCCGTGCAAACGGTATTCATGCTTTGTTGAATGGTTAACTTACAAGCAACTTCACACGCATGTTAAGAATTCCTTAGCATGTCTATGATCTCATTTGTGGCTTTGTCTGTTCCCTCCCATGATGGACTGTATATAATTAAATCAGATGTCAAGATATTGAGTTAGGAGAACAAAGAGAATGTTATCACACAGTATAAAGTTACTATGGAGTCTGAAGGTCTTGGTGCGGACTCGAGTCAGTTGGAAGATTTGTATAAGTTGTATGTTCTACAGTACATGTGTAACTGGTTGAATGAATTGGCTTCTCAAAATGACATTGAAACCAACCCCATGGCCATTTTATGAGACCATATTTCATATGGGGACAAACAGCTCAGAAGATGAAACATTTTTTAATCCAATTGAAATGAAATGGCTTAAGGTTTTTTCCTTTTTGCAGAAACCACAGCACCAGTGGCAACAGGTTTCTTGTGATGTTGTTACACATCATTCTTGGCAGCAGTCCATGTCTGCTTGATAGTATCGTAGAGATCTACCCTACAGAAATGACCCCTCATGGCTTCTGCATGACTGAAAGGCCTTCTCAGAGCAAAAGCTGTCTTGTTTACGGTCCGCAGGGGCCGTATTTCAAATGGAGAGAGTGTCTTGAGCATTGGAGTTGATTAGGTTAGCTTTTACCATAAGAGAGCTGCCGAACACACCACTTGACCATGAGCTCCATCAAATAGCTATTAGTATGAATCTCCCTCGTGTCCACAGAGATGTTGAAGGTGTTTCCCTCGCAGGAAATTAACTTAGAGCTAGCGGTTCAAAAGTACCCCACTTCTAATTGTCTATCTCAGGGGTCCCCAAACTTTTTTCTGCAAGGGCCACATAATTCTCCCTGTCTTCAATGGGGCGCCGTGATCAGAAAATGACATGTGCCAGAGGTACTACTTGAATTATTGTAGAGATTTAATTATGATTTGAAATGTATTTGTTATGCCTCCTAATGGTAGAATAGTTTATTAATAGTTACTGTAATAGTTCAGTGCTACTCAAATTCAAAACATTTTCTTATGCATATTAATTAACCTTTCTCTTTCCCATCCGCTTTTCCCATTTTATCCTCTCTTTGAAATTTTCCGATGGTTCGTGCGTCAGATCTCGCAATGGTATGTTATGAATTTAACAAATAATTAGGCTATGTGAGTAACTTAGCGAAATTTGGGTCTGAAAGCCAATATTTATTATCAAATATAGACATGATATATGTGACACTGTAGGCCTATATTTAAAAAAAATGTCTCATAGAGTGTTCACACCAAACGCGGTAAATCGCGCTATTCGCATTTAGTTGGACCCTTGAACATTTTGAGTTTACTCGCATCGTTCGCCCGTGAAATTTGCTTTATTACAGACGTGAATTTGCGTCATGGGAGGGGCTTCTGACGCTCGCTCACGGCCCTACTAGAGCAAGCTCCTGATTGGTTAACGCGGCGCGAATTCTCTGCAAAGTTCAGATTTTTCAACTCGACGTCCAAATCGCGGGCCGTAGTTTGGGGACCCCTGGTCTATCTGGTTATATAAAAGGACAGAGACCTCTGCATGCATCGAGTCCTCGGTTTATCAACCGCCAATCCAAATTCAACGTAAATTTGTCTATGTTCACACAGCAGTGTGGAAAAAAAGAAATACCCAAAAATGTAAATTCATGTTTACTCGCCATCATGCCATCCCAGATGTACTGTATAAATGGTTTCAGAGTGACAACATAAGCAAACGTTACTGAGCATGCGCGCATTCGTGGACTGCTCAGGTACACATTCACAAACAAAAGAGTGCCTGTAGATTATTTCTAATCTAGAGAAGAACCGTTGGCTAAACTTTTCTCTTCAATATTTTGAATTAAGACTGCGATACCAAGCTCAACTGCTAGATCGCAATGTACCATACGGTTTGTTTAAATGTGTTAAAACGACAGGACCCAGTCAACGATTGTTTATTTAATAAAATCAACTTACAATAAAATAAAAATTTATATTAACATAAATTAAATAAAATATAAATAGTTATGTTATTTGACACTAGCCAAACACAGACCGGAAGTTGACTGCAGTCCAATCGCGCGTTGAATGAAACTGCTTTATGGCTTTATTTCTTACGCTGAACACACAGAAATAATTTTATATTAAAATGTTGTCATACTATCTTATGATATTGTACTTAAAATAGTGAAGCTTGAAAATTTAGATACATTCATCGTTAAAGTAATCCAAACCATTAATAAACGTTTCATTCCATTTAATTCTTTTCAAAAGCATGCAAATGTAGTAGAATGTACATTTTGCTGCATTCCAAAAGGTCAAGTTTAATGAACTCTGACCTGCAAATTTGCATCACATGACAGTGTTTGACCAATAGAAGATCGGCACAACGTTACCTGGAGCCGGAGACAATGCTAATAATAATATCGTAAAATCCAATTTCTACAATAACTTCAAAATAACAACTTTAGCAGTGCTAATCTATTGAAATCCTAGATGTGTAAATAAAAATAGACTAATGTTTCATAGCCACATTTTGTCTAGTTTGCATAACTTCAATTATGGCGGCATATTGATAACTTGGAATCTCATTAGTTCTTGCTTGTCACTTGACACAAAAATTATCAATGACATTTAAAGTTTAAATGAAATTATTGATCAAACTTTTTAATAAATGCACTGTGTGATCAGTCAATTACCTAATAGTTTAGCAGTTTTAGTCACTCTCGCAATGGCTACAGTTTTTATCTCAACTATTTCAAGGATTATTATTCAAAAAGTGTCTAGATTTCATTGACACAGACAGTATTCAATCAGACCTGTCAATTGATTGTGAGTCACATCTGTCCGTAGATACGGTTGCTAATCACAAACACAGCTTGTGTGAGCATAGCGTATGAAACAACACCAACAACGATAACAGGAAACGACCTCACAGGTGCGATGCACAAAAAGTCAACACATCGCATATGATCTTCAATCCTAAACGAACTCGTTTGGTTTGCCTTTGTTCTCTTTAAATACAGCACGCTCGAGCGGATTCATTGTCGATGGCGAATATTAGCCATGGTGTGTTATAATGAGAAACATCTTCAGGCTGAGCACAAAAAAGATTCACTCCACCGCAGATGGGATTTGCAAGGCATGTTCTCTGGAAAGTAATGCAGGGATCAAGTCGAAACTTGTGCCTACACGCTGCGCATAAATTACAGTCGAGCGAATCATTACCGAAACATCGCCTCTCCGTGTCTGTTTTTCCACAGACCACTTTTTATTACGACCGTCTAATTGCAAGTTTTGACGATGGGATCTAACCTGTGATTAAACCAAAAGTTGGCTTAATCAAAGCATCTTCTCCACCCTCTAATCATTCCTCCAGTACTGTCGCCATCTTCACATAGGCTTTTGGATTGCGTCGACCAGAGGCGGCAATCATGTAGTTGATTGGAGAATGACCGTTGGTCAGTGTCCTGCATTAAGATGAAGAGGCTTTTGACACCTGATGACACATCTTTTGTCGTTCAGACGCGCTGCCGCTTCTGGATTGAAGTTATTTTAACACGGGCATATCACGGATATGTAAATTAAGTGATTCATTCTCAGTGCTTGTTTCTCCGTTTCGCTATAGTTGCTTTATCTATTTTAAAATGACATCTTTGTCATTTTACCTTTATCAGGACAGTTGTCAGAAACAGGGAGCAAGAGAATCCTGAAAGAATCTTGAACGGCGCCTCGAACTTTGATCACCTAAACTTACGTTTACGCATTTGGCAGACGCTTTTATCCAAAGCGACTTACATTGCATTATACTATACATTTGTGTATGTTATAGTATATGTTGGAGCACTAACATATTATACCCTATATACCAACATAAGTATTTATATTGTTTTATTTTTTGTTTGTTCTGTTTATTTGTTTAGTTTTATATTCCTTTATTTGACTTTTTATTTTGTTGTATTTGATAGTTTGTTTTTATTGTTAGTTTATATTATATTATTAAAAAAAAAAATTTTTTATTGTGCATCTATTTATTATATATATTTTTTTAAATGGCGCTGTTGTTTTTGTTTTTGATTTGGTGGTGTTTTGGGGGGTTTTCTATAGGAAACATTATAGTAAGTATAGGAAAATTTGAAAACTGTACAAAACTGTAATTTTTCAGAATGTACTGTTACTGTAGGTTTTTCACGTAGAGTGTAAAAAACAGTTACTTAATAAATATTAGCATAACATAAATAGTTTTAACATAATTTTAAAACAAATTAAATCAAATTACAGAAAAACTTAATTTTACGTGACAAACTGTAATTTTACGGTATTTCTTGCAACAGCCGGAAAATTGCAGTTTTTTTACAGGATTTCTTTTCAGGTTTTGAATCTATGCATGGTTTTAGCAGCTGATTTATTAAAACAAATTATGTAAATCCGGTAAAGGCAATCTGTGCTGAACACAATTTGCATTTAGGTTCGTTGATGTCTGTGCGAAAGACTGTTACGTTTATATTTAGTTACAACAAATGTACAGCATCATTTGACCTCTGCATCCAGGTTCCTAAACCGGCTCCATATAATGCGTAACGTCCACTGGCGTTTGTGGGGCTGGCTCCATCATTTGATCACATATTGTTTGATCACAATAAAGCATCAATTACAAGAGTGCTTCATCACTGTCCCGCAACCTTTTAAAAACTCAGCAGACCTGTTTAGGGTAAACTTTTCAATTTGTTTTAGTAGTCATCTCACGTTGCGCACAAGCCCTAACCTTGTCAATTAATTGGCTCGTTTGATGCGGCGTAAAGCTACACCTCGACAGATAATACCGAATGCACTCAAAGCGCGAAACTCCGAATGAGCAATCTGATTATTTTGTGGCTCGAGGTGCGTCGTAGCAGTAAGCTGCATTTCCCGCGGAGTCCTGCAGGCGCGTGCCGTGTCTGACTCTATGCAGGTGTTTTAATAATGCATGACTCCCTATCTCGAGAGACGCTCATTTGATACAAACTCTCCCCCCTTCAGGGGCTGCTCTGTGTGCCGCTGAAATTGTTCATCTGAGACAACTCCTGCAGGCCCAGGAACATTCGCCAAGGCTTCATAATGATGGAATGATTTTGTATAATAACAGATAACAAATGAAAGATCCTCACGCTTCGCTTTGGCGAATTGTTTTGTTTGGAATACGGAGCTGATCTCATTTTTAGCTTATCATTGATTGTAATTTATTCACCTTGTTGGTTGAATGAATCGGGAACATTATGCATATTTTGTTTACACGGAAGCCCTGACGCTTTCATGTCTCAAGCGATGTCTGATGTGTTTACAGATTCATCTCGGCCGCGGGAGATTACGTAGCCATTGGCGTCTGATTCAGTGCTGCACACAATAGAGGAATAATCACAGATAATCACAATTTTGCTGTATCTCTTTGGACAGGAAGCGCCAAGACCCCCGTTGTGTTTAATGAGAATGGAGACGCACCAGGACGCTATGACATCTACCAGTATCAAATGACTAACAGGTCAGCTGAGTACAGAATCATCGGCCACTGGACGGATCATCTGCATTTAAATGTAAGGAGTGACATTTCTACAATTTTATAAGAGTGAAATGGTTGTTTATATTGTTGTTTGTTTTAAACGTCTGTCATGCTAATTATAGATCTATAAGTGTAAAAGAGCTGGTGTTGAATTAACACCCCTGGAGTTCCTTTAAAAGTTATTTCTGCTCCTCAGAAATAATATGATGGACAGAATAATATGTCCATGTCCACGTGACGTGACATTACGTTATGTATATTGATATTTTATGTTATGTTATGTGTTTTATCTTGGTATCTTATGATATTTTGTGCTTTGCTGTGTTGTGCTATGTTGTGTTATGTTGGTTTGTTGTGTTGCCATTTTATGATATTTTGTGTTAATTTGTGTTTTGTGTTGCATTGTGTTGTGAACCATTATGTTGTGTTAGGCCATGTAATGTTACTTTTGTTGCGTTGTGAATTTATTTTATGTTGTGTGTTGCATTGTGATGTAAACTTGTGTTACGTTGTGGTTTGGATTGTGTTGTGATATGTTGGATTATGCAATGTTATGTTGCTATGTTATGATGTTTTTCGTTGCCATCTTTTGTTGTGTTACATTGTGTTGTGAATTGCCATGTTGTTGTTGTGTTGTTTTGTATTTTATGTTATGCTAGGCTGTGTTATGATATTTTTTGTTGTTATGTTGTGTGCTGCATTGTGTTGTTTTTTTAAGTGCTACTGTATGTTGTGTTGCGTGTCACTATATTATAATATTTTATGTCGCTGTGTGTTACATTGTGTTTTGTTGTATTGTACTGTGTTGATACAGAATGCCGTCTTGTTGTGTTGATATTTTTTGACACGTTATTCACCATTTGATGCTATTGTATTTTTGTGAAATGTGACTATAAAAATAATGTAAATGCTTTTCTACAATTACTAAAATAATGATGTGTCTCTTCAGATTGATGCCATGCAGTGGGCGAGCGAAGGCCCTGGTGTGCCCATATCTGTATGCAGCCTGCCCTGTCAGACGGGCGAGCGGAAAAAGGTGGTGAAGGGCGTCCCCTGCTGCTGGCACTGCGAGCGCTGTGAGGGCTACCAGTACCAGGCCAGCGAGTTCACGTGTCAGCTGTGCCCGTACGAGCAGCGTCCCGACAGAAACCGCACCGGCTGCCAGCCCATCCCTATCATAAAGCTGGAGTGGCACTCGCCTTGGGCCGTGGTACCCATCTTCATCGCAATCCTGGGAATTCTCGCCACCACCTTCGTGGTGGTGACATTCGTCCGCCACAACGACACGCCCATCGTACGTGCCTCAGGCAGGGAAATGAGTTACGTGCTTCTAACTGGAATTTTCCTCTGCTACTTCATCACGTTCCCCATGATGGCGGCGCCCGGAGTGGCCGTGTGCTCTTTCCGGAGAATCTTCTTGGGCCTGGGCATGTGCTTCAGCTATGCTGCTCTGCTCACCAAAACCAATCGAATCCATCGGATCTTCGAGCAGGGAAAGTGCTCTGTGGCGGCCCCACGTTTCATCAGTCCCGCCTCCCAGTTGGTCATCACTTTCAGCTTGATCTCAGTTCAGTTAATGGGCGTGTTTATGTGGTTTGTGGCCGACCCCCCGCACACCATTGTGGATTACGGCGAGCAGCGCACACAGGACCCCGGATACGCCCGTGGCGTGCTCAAGTGCGACATCTCGGACCTTTCGCTCATCTGCTCGTTGGGCTATAGCATCCTTTTGATGGTCACGTGCACTGTTTATGCAATCAAAACCAGGGGAGTGCCGGAGACCTTCAATGAGGCGAAGCCCATTGGATTTACCATGTACACAACGTGTATCATCTGGCTGGCCTTCATACCCATCTTCTTCGGAACTGCACAGTCTGAAGAGCGGGTGAGTTTATATCTATAAAGTACTTACTGAAACACATGCCTATAACTATCAAAATCAGAAAAACTAAAAATAACTTCCAGATCTGTATATACTATGTCTTCATCAGATTGCATCAAATATTGTATTTAAGTATACATTGCAGGATGTAACCTTATATTAGTCATTGTCCTTGGTGGCCTGATCAAAAACAAGCACTCTTCTAAGAGAGGCTCATTATAAGATACATAGAGCCGAGTGATCATACATGACCCATAGGAATACTGCTGCTGATAAAAGACCATAAATAGATCTCACTTCTTCTCAGTTCAGGCCAGTATGGCGCCAATAATGCTGATGACCTCAGTGGTGGTCTACAAAACTGTCGTTTCACTGTCTGTTCTTGCATACAGATGAATAAATGTGTTCACAGCTCATTAGTGTGACTACCAAGAGTTTAAAAACAGCACACTGTTAGACACATTCTCCGCATGTCCGGGCATATGTCAAGGTTTGCTGTCAGATATTGATGTCAAGTGGTTGTGTTAAAAGGACACAGGAATCCGGCCCAAGTGAAATAAATATCTGTTGAGTTTTCTCAAAAAGCTACACGGTGTGATATTTTGTTGAAATGGCTACAAATTTGAAATATGAATATGCTGCTTTGCTTGGCATATAAAGATGGTTTTTATTATGATTATCTTTTGTTTCATGGCTTTCTGAAATGCTTGATTCTGATTGGTCAATTTCCGTGTTCGTTTTTGTTGCTTTTTCAATGGAGTATATGCACACGGAGCGATGACGTACTTCCGCTACAATCTCAGCCAATTCTGATACATCCAGCACATGTAGCGTCCATAGGGAACAATGGTGTTTTTCCACTGGGTCGCTTCAAGATGCATATGGGATTACAGTCAACGACGTGAGTCAAATTATTCAGATACAACCAAAAAGAAGCGCTTCAGGCTATCCGTTCCAAGCTACATTCAAAAACATGGAAAAGTCTAAGTTAACTTTTGCACTCACTCAAGGCATAATGACAAAGGCATATAACAATGTTCAGCCGTAGTGTTGTCTGTTCGTTACAATGTGAACTTTTCTTACTAAACACATTGTTATAACTTGGTGCTATGAGAGCGCAATTGGCTTAGCTGGCTGAGATTCTAGCGGAAGTACGTCATTGCCCTGTGTGCATAAAACCCATTGTGTCCTTTCAGTGCATAGATTGGTGCATAAGAGTGCATAAGACTTAAATTGCTCAAAAATACTTTTATAATATACAACACGTGAATGAGAGTCAATAATAACAGAATGTCATTTTCAGGTGAACTTTATTTTTCTCCTCCTGCAGACACGTATGAAGGCTACACACCTGTGTGAAGCCCAACATGCGGTGGAATCCAGTTGTGCATAATACAGAATTAGCTGGTGAAGTGGTTCAATGTAGTAATTATCCGTGTTGATTTGAAACGCGCTGACATTGATCGAGTTGCCATTTTCTCCTCTTGCGATATTCTCTGCATGTGACACTTCCTAAGGCTAATTACAATAGATTTAACTTCGGATAGTTTCCCGTGCAGACACAAAAGCTGTCAATCAACGCAATGGCCTGTAATCCATTGTGCTAACCTATTGAAAAAGGTTTAACGGTTCCATATTCACATTAGTGTTAATCGTTTTGTGGGGTTTAGAAAATCCTGAGAACAGATATATGTATTCGTAGTCTTTTTGTGTCTTTATTAGAGAAGGTCATGCTGGAGCTAAAGTCTATACATTGTAGCTTAGACTCAAATATCATGAGTGCCAAGGCTAACATTTATGTTGTTTCTTTGAGATAACTTATGATTTATGAAAGTCACAATTATTTTTGGCTTATATATTAAGCAGAATGTCCAGATTTGCCTCGCAGGTTTCCTGCGATTAAATAAATATATAAATTATTTCATTTTCAAATCATCATCACGTCATTTCAAACCTGTATGACTTTCATTATTATGCAGAACACAAAAGAAGATATTTTGAAGAATGTTGGTAACCAAATATCATTGACTTCCATTGTATGGACACAAAACCACTGAGATATTTCCCAAAGCATCATAGACAGGTTTTGAATGACCCAAGGATGAATAAATGATGACTGAATTTTAGGGTGAACTATCCCCTTTATCATCATCTTATTTAGATCTTATTCAGATTATCATAACCAATGCTCATCGAGGTGCGGCACATACTGTATACACAGGGGATTTGTGGAACCGTAGAATTTAACATAAAAACACCAGCATTCATTTTGGGAAACCAACATTACAAAACAAACACTGTTGCACACATTAAATTAAAAGTAACGTTAAAAAGAGGATATTGTTTTCCTCAAATCTAAGACTGTTTTTCGTCCCTCTGAAATTACAATAGACTTATTTCCAATAGAAGGAAAATCCGCAGAGCGCATTTCCTGTTCTCTTATCTTTCCCCGGCTTATTTCTCTTGCCCTCGCTGATGTTAAAAAGATTATGCTTCGCAATGAGCCGCTGCTATATGAGGACACTGTTATGAGTGTTTTATTGAGGCATGTCTCTTCGATTCGCATCTCCTAGCTTGGCGCTCATTAAAACGTCCGGGTCTTTTCTTGCAGCTATGCATCGTGGGTAATTTGAACCTTGCACGCACGTCCTCATTTTTGCTGATTTTCCGCATTAACGCTCTGGGTTTGTCTGTATACTCCCTTCATTTAAGGAAACGGAGTACATCTATAGATTGCTCTTGTTTTACTGCAGGGAGGGAAATTACTTCGTTTGTTTGAGAGTTCGTTTTATGTCCACTTTTTTCCTTCAATTGGGTGAAAGAGATGAAAAGATGCGGATGCCTGAAGGGGTTCATCCACGTTCACGTACAAACTCTCTAAGTTTTAAAGCATTTTCCATAGTCAGGTATGTGCCGCTTTAAGAATTGTCACATTCATAACCATCCATATTCCTCGTAAATGAGCACATGAAAATTAACTTACTATTTTTTGTTTTGTAAAGAGCCATCCCCTCTCTATTTGTTGGGTGTTATTTTCTTATGGTTTGCACATTTTAATTCACAGAGATCCGACAAAGTATGTTGGTAACAACAATAAGGTGCTATTTATACTGCTTTTTGCATGAATTAATGTCTTGCTGGGAATAATATGATACCTCATACATTTGGAACACAATAAACAGATATTTTCACACATCATGTATAATTTGACAAAATCACATTGTGATTAGAAATGATGCACCATAAAAAGATAGCCACTGAGGTCTGGTGATGGTGTCTGACTTACACACCACTTTCAGTGAACCTTTTCTGTACAGATCATGCTTCGTACGAGCATAAGGCCTGATGCTTGGTCTTATTCTAAATCGAAGAGATTTAGTGTTGGTGTTGTGTGAGCTCAGATATACTTTCCAACAGAACAACTAGAGATCTGCAAGAGATCATTGGCTCATTTGTTCTGATGTATTGCTTGGTACCGATGTGGGCAAAGGTAATTTTATTTGAGGTTGCATAACCTCTGTTGTGGTATAAAATGACACCTTGCTGTGCTCTAGATTCTCCACAGATGACCTGAAAGTCCCGGCTCATTCTTTAGATGAAACTAACACCTCATATATTCATAAACAGTATTGTAAATGTGAAGAGCTTATCATTTACATACAGCAGGATCATTTACTGCTCATTTGCTTACTAATCTCTCGCACCCAGGGTGAGAAGTATATAGTAATGGATTTGTTCGAAACAAAGACATTAGCCTGAATTAAGACTGATTTTCTTTTCATTGCTTTGGTTCTTTGGTGTTGCATCCAAGGTTCAAACAGATTGATATGTTGTATAGAATTGAATTGGATCGCTTAAAAACTCCAAAAGTTGGAAAGTTACATTTCACAAGACAATTATCTAAAAAAATGGAACAACAAATAGGTTATAAAGTAAATATGTATTTCACGTTATATAACCAGTGATTTTGGTCGCCCTTAATGTGGCACGTTTGATATTTGCCTCTTCTTTAAATATTGATATCACATCCATCTTTTTACTCTAGATGTACATTCAGACGGCCACCCTCACGGTCTCTCTGAGCCTGAGTGCATCTGTGTCTCTCGGGATGCTCTACATGCCCAAAGTCTACATCATCATCCTGCATCCTGAGCAGAACGTACCCAAACGCAAGCGCAGCTTCAAGGCCATCGTCACCGCCGCCACTGTGACCAACAAGCTCAGTCACCTGGCCAGCGAGCGACCCAACGGAGAGGTGAAAACCGAACTCTGTGAGAGTGTGGACAACAGTAGTGAGTACAGACGTATTCTCTTTCAAGCACAAAAATATAATGCTTTGTTAGATACCTGATGACTTGAAAAGGCTTTAAAATATTCGCAACGTTACAAAGTATGCCTCCTCCTAGGGTTTGTTTTGTCAGAACCGTTTTATTAAAGAGGAGATTCACTGGCGAATCAGTGCTGATTCATTAGTAATGCTGCCTGAACTGTCTGACTAGATGGGACATTTAAGTTCGAATCACATCTCATATAAAGTTATGTCCCCGCAAATCTGAATTACTGACTGCGGGCTCATTTCCACAGCCAAACGGAGGCGAGGGAAATTACTTCTGCGCTGATGTATTTCTGCAATAAATGTGGTGTTGCCTTTTACGAAAGGGATCCGATCATTAAACAAGGGCAGAATGCACAGGTCTACAGCACCATGCTACAGTTAAAGTAAATGTTCAGACCTTCACTAATGTGCCATGACCCATCTGTGAACGGGTCCTGAGGCTGGGCCAGTGTCGTAATGGGTTTCAAATGTGCCATGTAATGAATAAGCAAATAATGCCTTTTGGAGGCCGACCATTTCAGTGCGGTTCTTAGTTTAATTCTCAATTTAATCAAAAAAGTGTCTGCTAAATGACTAAATGTTAATTTGCTTGAAGTAAATGCAGTATTAAAATGTCTATTTTAGTGAGCGAAATAAACATGTTTCATTATAATTATAATACGTTTTAATTGGACTAAATGTATTTTATTATATTATATAATATGAAATATATTTATTATAGAATGTATTTAAATGATTATTTGAGGGAAATTATAGTTTTTATCTTTATTTTCAATAAGTTTTAATTAGGCTTACCTTTTATCTTAGTTTAATTTGCAGTAAATCCAGTAAAAAAATATTAAAATTTTTATATGAAATGCCGGCTAGTAAGGCAAACTTTTTATATTATTTAATTTTGTTTTCATCTGCTTATACTTAATTAGTATTTTTGCCTTGAAAATGATTAAAAAAATATTGTAGACAGTATATATTTTAAAGTTCCTTTTTACTCCTGTTTTTATTTTTTGATGTGGTAAACTTTGTACATCATTATTGTAAATCATTACATTAGTCTTTGCATATTAGCAGTTTTTTTTAGTTTTGGCTCTCTAGATATCATATATTAAGACCCCATATTGGACAACGTTTAGTCAATAAAGGTACAATTTGGAAACAGGACTACACCATGAAATGTTCCTGAACTCAGTGTCTCCCAGCAGACCTTTATTTTTGCTGTAATACCATTTTTGCCGTATATTGTTTTATTCTGTCATTTCATTCCCTCCTTTAAATCAAAGCAGGAGGCAAAAGCATTTTCAATCTACGAAACAAAATGAAAGTTTCAATGTGATGGTGATCTGTAACTTCCCAGACTCTGAAAACGAATTAGCTCAATATACACCACAATTCCCCCATCTCCCGCTACAATATTGCGTGTGTTCTTCTATTTGATACACAGCTGTCTTCTTAAACGGACTGTTTTCATTTTCAGCAGCATCCACAAAAACAACCTACGTCAGCTACACGAATCATGCCATATGAGAACCCGTCCTGAAAACGGTTTGCCATGGAACTGGCTGGCTCCGAGCGGACAAACACCAATGAATGAGCATGAGACATCATTGTTGTTCGTGGACAAGAGGACTCATGAACTGAGGAAATCTCTTCTGTTTTTCTGATGATTTGTAAGAACAGCTTACAAAAGAGGCAGCGATCCAAAAAAAAGTAAGATAAACGCTGCCATTTAGGTTGGCAGCCTATAAAGTGGGCCACTGCTACAGGACCAAGAAAGAGAAAAAAACAAGTTTAAAAGAAACTGAATAAATATTGGAGTCAACCATGTTACATGTTATTCTAATTGTAAGTATTTTGTGGTTGTGAACAATTTTTAATTCTTGTCCCACAGCGTCAGACTTGCATTTGAAAATTCATCCGTCTCTTGTATTGGCTACTCTGGTCTATAACTTCGGGTTGTGAGTGTGCAAATGCCATGGTTGAAGCATGCCGATTCAAATTTTTATACAAATAATTTATTTATAATAAAGGAATGTTTTTGAAATGTGCAGGGCTCTTGGGTGTTTGAAAATGGTGTTTTGGTTGGAAGACTGTGACTCGTATCAGTTCATAACATTAAGGGATCTTCTTTTGTGTTCTGCAGAGGAAAGTAAGTCATGCAGGTTTGAAATGTCAATAAATAATGACGAATTTAATATTGGGGAGATTTAAAATCTCACGCACGAGAGTTTGAATCTGCACAAAATTTTATAAAATAGAGAAATTAGCAAAATAACTCAAATGTCTTGGTATTTTTCTCACATAGATGTCTTATTTTATGGTGTTTTTATGGTTGTAGGTCAAAATAGGAGGTGAACTAGTAATGCGCTGGTCGGGGATTTTTTAAACCCACAGGTCCCGCTTTTATTCAATTATAGGGCCCGTCCCAGCCCGCCTCGCACCACTGTCTCTATTTTTACAACCCGCAACCATTAAATAGACATACTAGGCATTGTAAAGTAAATTAAAACAGACTTTATTTCAGCCTAAAAGTGCTTGGAAGCTATTAAATTACATCGCCCTGTAAACTGGGAACTACATACACTTATGAATCAACTTTCCCGACTTCAATTTCTATCTTCAATCTTCACTTTTATTTCTTTGTTTGTTTTGTTGTTGCGGCTGGCGGCGGGAGCTGCTTGCTGCTTTTGTGACGTGTTTGGTTTGGGGACATCACAAATGTTACGTTTTGTAACCTTATCAAAGAACCTAGTAAAATATCAAAATATACATTACCAAATATTTAATATAGGCTTTAGGGAATTGCACGCAACACACCATTTTTTATTTTGGTTTTAAAGACCCGCCCCACAATTAAAGTGACGATTTCTTTTCCTGACCCAAGGGTTACCCGCGGGGCCCGCGGGTTCGGGTTATGAGACGACCCGCGCATCACTAATGTTAACACAATTTTTTCCTCAGACATGAAAGTAAGTCATACAGGTTTGGATCGATATGAGGGTGAGTGAATGAAGATTGAATTTTCACAGTATTGTTGGCGGACTGAATATCTTTAACGTTTGAAACAATAAGAAAGCAAAACATGAGAAAAATAAGATAGAAAATGTGTGTCATATACGCATTATGTGTTCCGGTGAGTCCAGACCATTCCAGGAGATAGAAATGCCAAGCCGGCAAGTTCATATAATGTATGAGCTGAATCCAAGCAGGTGTACCGGGTTCCAAATATAGCGAATGCCCATTTTTATTCAGGGCATTACAAAATGTGTTATTTGTTGCGGTGCCACAAGTATAGCCTTGAATCTTAAAGCCTCCTTTATTTTGGAAGCACTTTATGCAGCCCAACCAGAAAATAATAGTCACTATGTTTACATGCACCCTCTTCATGCGATTATAATAGGATTTTGGCAATATTGCAATGACATTTTACCTCATGTAAACGCAAGAATTCGATCTAAATACTGTGATTAAGCACAGTAAGAATAATCGAATTCACGTAAATGCAAATTCATGGTTAACATGTCGGTCTGAAGTTTTTCCGTCAACACAACTCACTGTCGGTAGTCTTCTTCACATAGAAACAAAGCGAACGCGATGACAGCGTTTTCCACTGTTGGGGGGTTTCTTCCATCACATTTCTATATCACGCCGCCGGATAACCATAAAATATGTCCACATGTGTTTGGCATTAGACCCGAAAATATACTGAAGCGATAACCAGTAACACACACCTACTGTATCTGAGATCATCATTTGTGCTGTTTAGACGAATAAAACTTTCGTGTAAATGGAAGCAAAGAGGTGTTCGCTTGTCATGTAAACATTTAAGTCCTTACTCTGATTATTGGAAATAATCGCATTATTGATGCGCATGTAAACGTAGTCATTGGTTTTTCCTGAACAGTCAAATCTTTTCCTGTCCGCATTTTCTCTCTTTTTTACCTTCTCCAAATTTATCTCCAAACCTAACCGCAAAACGGTTTACGCACAGACCACACTACGCTTTGTCCACCGGGATAGTTTATGAAGTTTTGAAGCGGCCGGACGCCATTAACTGGCTCACCGACTACCCCAAGATTCCAGAATCATCTCGTAAGTATGCGCACCCAACCCAATTATCTCTCCTTCTCACTAATGAATGCCTCTCAGTCGCTATTTCAGGACTTATGACACAAAGAAAAACATTGATAACAAAAATAAACAGGCCTTTCAGATGTTTTCACAGCGCACAACTTGGAGGATGCCGTCTTTCACTTTGAGAAACCCAGCGGGATGGAAATAAAATGGAGAAAACTGGCCACGTGCTGTCCGCGATCAATATTTGGAATGTGGAAGAATGCAGCCGCGGACGACTTGCATCTGTGGGTGAAACATCAATAATCCAACTCATTGCTGAATATGGCACCTGGAATTGTTTATGGTTGTTGTTGGAATTTAATCACAGCATATTTCAGCGTATACAACACTGTGCAGAATACAATACAAATTTGGTACATATAGCTTACCTGTGGCTCAGTGGTAAGAGCATAGCGCAAGCAACGGCAAAGTCATGGGTTCGATCGCAGGGGATGACACATAGGCAATGCAATGCAATGCAAGTCGCTTTGGATAAAACCGTCTGCCAAATGCATAAATGTAAATGCTACGAGGGAGGTGTTGAAATTGTTTTGTTAAAAGCATTTTAGGAAAACAATTATGGATGATACTGTGTATACAGTACACACACACATTCTGCATGTGAGAACTTAAGTTCAAAGTCTACTCCTGGTCTTTCAACTAAAATGTTTAAATGACCGGCAATATTTTATTTCTTCGTGGAGTGGGTTTTGAGGAATCACTAATTGTTTTTTTTAATAAGAATAGTTTGCAAAGCACTGATAAACAATATTATTTGCTGTATAAACACAGATTATTGTGAAGCACTGACAAGGGACCAACAACTAGGAACATTTTGTTTCTGTCAGACTAAACCTCTTATCTTCATTTTTTTTTTCATATATCATACTATAGGTCACTCTTTATGTTTGCCTGTAGGTTTTGCAAACATTTAACCAAAAAAACGTATTGAAAAGAGCTTGTCAACTTTAACACTACAATGTTTCATTTCCTCTTAAGTGGCAGTTTTGGACATACAAGCTTTTAGTAAGACAGCAATTATTTTGTATATTCCCTTACAAAATCATGTGCTTTTTAACATGTAAAAAATATGGATAGTTGACAAATTAACTGTAAATGTGTCCTTTTGTGTTACAGCTAAATTTTCGAAAAAAAAGTATAAATTAAACCAGATCTCTCTTGTGCTGTTTGATTTAATAAATAATAATAATATAAAATGTTTCTGTCACACAATAGGACACATTTACTGTTTATTTGTACTACCCATACACAGTAGTGGCCCAACATGTCCAGGATGGCATATTTATACAATATGTTTCTTTAATGCTCTCTCAGGTTTAAATAAACTGTCAAAATATGAGGTGTATGGTACAAAATGGACAGAACACACATTTCTAGGTATTTATTGAACCAAATTATTTGGCAAAAAGACAAAGTACAGCATATCAGGGCATTTTGGTTTTTACTCTATCAGTGTATACAAGAAAAATCTTACAGCAAAGAAGCAAACATTGTCTACAATTGTATTTATTATTTGTTGACCTCTTTATTTGTCTTATGTCTATTTGATGGTAATATTGTGAGCTATGTCTTCATATACTTTGCACATGTGTTGTGGAAAGTTTCATTCCATTCTCAAAGCTGAGCTTCAGTTTATACTCCAAACACACAAATGCAACATGCATACAACATTTCTAATGCATCTTTAATGCAATGTTTCAAATATTTGAAAAAACAATTTTATATGAATATTGCAATATTCTAAAGAACATGACTTTTGGCCACTACTGTATTTCATTATGACAAGATGAGAAAAGCATGCTGTTTATCGCACCAAACACAGACATCCTCATCAATGAACACCCCTTTAGGTTCAGCAGGATTACGGCACTCATTTTATCATTAGAAATCTAATCTGGTCAAATCAGCTGTTTTAACTATGCCAGCCCTAATTGATTCACATGCGCTGCAAGAGGCTAATTGATCACAGGATCGGATTCTTTGAAGCCAGAGAGCAAAGTGTAAGAGAAAATCCTACAGACTTTCTGTGGGATCAATTTGGCCGGCATTGACCTGATGCCCCAAATGGATTTTACATTCTTCAGTTTGCTCTTATCCCATTTGCAAAACCGTTTCTCCTCTCTTAGCAACCCGGCCTTTTTAATTTGATTCAGATCCATACTCTCCATGTGAGATTAAAACAGGAAGCTTAGTCAGCATTAATGATCGATCAAGAGGCTACTTTATTTCACGCTTGTAATTTGACCATACATTAAATCTATAAATTATCCTTACATACAGTACATTCCATTAGGTCCATAAATATTTGGACAGAAGCACATTTTTGGTTATTTTAGCTGTGTATCAAAATGTAATGTATACATATATAATGGATATTGTCTTAAAGTGCACACTCTCAGATTTATTTAGAGTCTATCCACATCCAGATTAGCTGAAGGCTTTGAGAATAACAGCTCTTTTATATGAAGCTCCCCCCTTTTTCAAGGGACCAAAAGTACTTGGACAGTTGAATCAAAAGCTGTTTTATTCACAGGTATGGGCTTTTCCTTAAATAATTTCTTCATAAATGAAGCATATTAAAGGTCTCGAGTTGATTCTTCATGTGGTGTTTGCATTTTGGACCTGTTGCTGTGAAACCACATCATGGGGTTCAGGGAGATCTCCATGCAAGTGAAACAGACCATAGCTGGATTTCCAAAACACAACAAATCCATAAGAAAGATGCTAGGAACATTAAGAGCGGCCAAATCAACAATTTGGAACATTCTGAAAAATAAACACACCGCTGAGCTCAGCAATAATATGCACATATGACATGAAAGTGGTGGATGATGACATTATCCTCTCCATGATAAAGAAAAAAACATCTTCACAACGTGAACTGTAACTTTTCATAGTTTATGTGTAAAAACACAAAGTACTTTTTAAGTTGTTGTCCAGATGAATAATTTCTATTTTGAGCTCAGATCTGAAAGGAACATTTATGTCAAACATATATTTTTCACATCATAATGCCACGAGTTCACTTACTTGTGTCATATTGCTGAGAACATTATGTTTGACGTCTAAAGGACAAAACATGCCCAGAAGCTGTCTTTACTAATAAAAACAGTTTTACGGAAATTCATACTCCTCAGGGAAAACAGTTCTCAATCTGCCAAAGGTTGCTAAAACTTTCTGAGGTTGGCAAAATTCATTAAGATTTGTTTTGTTAGAGTGTATTTAGCTTAAGGTTAAAGGATGAACTGCAGTGATATCATGGGATGGGGTTACATATTTAAATATTCATATTAGCTCTAGAAAATACAGAATGTCAGAACAGAGATGGACAAACTTCAGAGTTCTGACATTCATTTCTAAACTTTTTAATGATTTATTTATTGTTGGTGCAAAAGTCATTGATGAGTAATTTCTGCCTGATTTCCAGGGTGTTGCTAAACAACGGCTAGCGTGTTCTGTCTGCAGTTTTTAACTGCAGTTGCTAGGATGTTCTGGATGGTTTTCAGGCTTTTGCTTTGCAGTTTAGGCTTGTGTCCATGGTGTTGCTGTACAGTGCTAGTGTGTTCTGTCTGGTTTCCAGGGTGTTGCTGTACAGTGCTATTGTGTTCTGTCTGGGTTCCATGGTGTTGCTGTACAGTGCTAGTGTGTTCTGTCTGGTTTCCAGGGTGTTGCTGTACAGTGCTAGTGTGTTCTGTCTGGGTTCCAGGGTGTTGCTATGCAGTTGCTATGGTGGTCTGTCTTGTTTTCAGGGTGTTGCAATGCAGTTGATAGAATGTTCTGGCTCGTTTCTAGGAAGTTGCTATGCAGTTGCTAGAGTGTTTTGTCTGGTTTTAGTGGTTTTGCTATGCAGTTTCTAGGGGGTTCTGTCTGGTTTTCAGGGTGTTGCTATGCAGCTGCAAACGTGTTCTGAGTGATTTCCAGGGCTTTGCTTTACAGTTGCTATAGGGTGTCAGGTTGCTAGAGTCTCTGGTGTTCTGGACCCTAGACTTGGCCCAGGCTGTTGATTGCCTAGAAGAGCAAGAGGATGCCCCCTCTTGTAAATCCACATGATTTGAGGTTTTGTTCATGATTGTACAATGCAGGAAAAGTTACCCGATAAGTATATTACTGACGTAACTTTGTTTAAACTCCCAATTCTAAATACGGGTAATAGAAATGATGCTTGAATATACAGCAACAGTCTTGCAACTTAAAATGCAATGCAAATATAACTCATGAGAATAATTCAAATGTTTCTCATTCTGTGCTCAAATGTATTGTGTTTTCTCTCTGTAGCAGAGCGCAATACCAGTAAGTATGTGAGATGTCCTGATATTTTAATACGACAGGATTTTACAAGAGAGCGACTCCCTGATTCTGTAGTTTTTTTTCTCCCAGTGAATGTCTAACAATAGCCTGCCACACGTCTACTGCTGGCACCGGTTGCTTGTCACCATCCATTTGTGTGATATAACACTCAGAGACAGATCAGAGACACTCCTTTGAGGTTTTTGTGACTGCAGAGGATAGTACCAGACATATGTATTAGTTGCTGGTTCTGATAGACAATAGAGAGAGTGTGTGGGTGTGTGTGTTTGTGTTTGTAAGCGAGTGCACGTGTGTTTGCGTGCATGTGTGTGTGTGTGTGATTTTATTATCACACTTACTGTAAACCTTCTTTTGAGGAGGTCCACCTGTGGAGCCGAGGAAACAGGATCCATGTCCTGCAGTAAGTTGCTTGAGCTGCTAATACACACAACACCAATAAACTCCAAGAGGCACCAATATTCTAAATTCTTTTTCACATTGATCCAACAAATGGCATCTGTATGAATTAGTCTTTAAGGGATGGGGCCTGTATATTTTACAGTTATATAATAATAATTACAGTTCCAGATTTATCACGTTTCTGTTTCGTTTCTATAACATTAATCAATGGTTTGTAATGCTGATAAAATGCTCTTTTAACGTTACTGCGATGTTGTTGCTAACTTTGAGAGCCTTGTATTCCTGATCAGTCTTTATGATTCATGTTTCATTCATTCTCAGAATTTTGAGTTTGCATTTGTGTTAGGCTGCTGTCTCATAAGATATAAAGCAGATGTCATAGAAAGGCAGCTCTTGAGAGTTTGGAGAAGAGCCAATATGTCCAATCGTGTTTCTGAAAGCTGCCTCTGAGTGAAAGCACAGTGATGTGCTCTCTGCTTTTCCATCATGGCCAATATATCTTAATTATTCCCAGAGGACATTGTCCACATTTTCACCTGTGGCACATATTTTTCTAGTGACCGTTGAGTCAATTCCTGTCAAATCCTAAAGATGCAAATTGGGCCATTAATCACTGATGTAGGGCACACAGTGTCAATCATAATCTGGAGGGATTGGAAATGTAATGTTTGTTGTTCCAATGACCTGGAAAATCTACAATAAATTATTGGTGTATTGCCATATTGCATTTGGATGGATCAATGCTTTGAAGATTTTCCTCCAAAGGTTTTCATTTTGTATTATTTTCATTTTGGTTAAACACTTTCTTTTGAATCAATTGAAGTTAATGCACATGCATCTTTAATGAATACACTTTTATGTGGACAAGCTTGTTTTTTTAAGCACAAATGCACAAATATCTGCAAACGTAACACATGCACGCAGGCTATTGTCTGTACTCCGTTTGATTTAGGACTGTAATTATTCCTCGTTGTCCCTTTAGAGCGACAGAACAGGCCGCCTGCAGAGATCTGCCTATGTCTGAATTAAGGACTTTCAATGTGGTGTCATGGCAACATATCTGTTTTACTGCTTTATCCCACAGAAACGTCCTTTGATATTCTGACTCGCTTTGGAATGCTGCATATGGTGCGAATTCTAAAACTTTAATCTGGAGTCTGTCGACTTTATCAGTTCCACAACATGCGCACACATTCACTACTCAATGGTGACATGGCCAGAATTAATGGCTGCCGTATTAAAGTCACAAATGTGAAGACAGTCACTATGGAAAAGCCCTAGAGTTAAATGGCTTGCTCAAGGGTACAATGGTGAATTTACATCATTTTTACATCAAGTTTTACTGCTAAATAAATTATTGTTATTGCTATACTTGCAATTCAAGAAAATATGTTCCAAGAACGTTTTGCTAACATAAAAATTATTTTAAAAGTGTTTTAAACATTCCACTTATAATGTAAGAATGTTATTATACCAACATTTCTAAAATATTTAAAAATGATTTATAATGTTGATAAAATTCTCTTTTAATGTTACTGCAATGTTTTCCCCAACCAAAGTTCTGAGAGTGTTCTTTATATCGTCATATCTGTAGTACATTTAATGGAAGATCATTTTGTAGTATTTTCTAATATATTGAATTTTGTTTAGTTATACTGTGTTTGGTTAGAAATAAATGGCCAGAGCTATGTAAGAATTACATGCGACACAATTTTCAGCCAGGGTTTTTATGTGTCAAAAAACTAAAACATTAAGCTTTCTGTCATGTACCTTAGGTTATTCAGATTTACCTATTGTTTTATGTCACTGTTTGGAGCTTCCTCTAGTCTATTAATTTATCCCGGCCTTATGTATTAAACATTTGTGTCTTGAGATGGCAGGTTGACGTTTTCCTGCTTGTCTGTCAATTGCAAAGATGAAAAATGTCCATCAACAGCAAATTGTTATTGATGTAAATCCTTCAGCTGTGTCACGCCAGAGGCATCTGCTCCTAATTTTCAATTCTAGAAATGTAAAAAACAATTTTCCAATCTGCCAGTTGGAGGATTTATCCATTTTGTCGGTTTAAAGAAAATTCCCTGTTGTCCCACGCTTGCTAATTTCAAAATCAAAATAAATTGAGCATAAAAAAAAAATTGCCACCCGTTATCACGGCGGTGAACAGGTGGTGCGGTCGTCCTTCATTGAAAATTCCTGCGCGGTTAATCTTAAGCAACTTTGTTTGTTAAACTTTCAAATTCGGACGTCTTTATTTGATAATGAGTAACCAATCGCACGTGCCTGGTGCCACCTTTTCACAGGGCCGGGCCTGTGACGCCTGCACGAGCTGCTGACCAAGCTTCATTGATCTTGACGGACGTGTGAGGAAAATGCTATCTGGAGATCACGTCTGGGGGATGGCTAGATAATTCATTGATTAAGATGACCTTGGTCGAAACCTCTTGAGCTTGCATGTGTTTTTACAAAAACTAGCCAGGTCCATATCGATCCAATCAGCTGGGGAGGTTCCTCACGGAGATTCACAGAAGATAGCCGGTTCATGGAAAGAATATCGTCAACATCCGACTTAAAGTTAATTACTTTTCCGGGGTGATAATTCAGACGGGTCCTGAAATAACAAGCACATGTGCTGAATAAAGATAGTGGCGGGCATTCAGAAAAGACTGCTTACATGTATCCATGGTGCCTTGGGACGTTTTAATGAAGAATAAAAAAGAATAGTCTAGTGCTGATCTCCTGAACGCTAATGGTGTGTTACTAAAGGTCAAAAGCCAGTAAAAAGGGTCAATTGGAATTAAACGTCCAGTGTATGAAATTTAGTGGCATCTAGCGGTGAGGTTGCAAATTGCAACCAATGGTTTACTCCACCCCTCCCTTTCGAAGGTTGACTGACAGAACTCGTCACGGTTTGACTTCTTTGGTGAAGGACATTACGTGTTCACAAAATGCGCTCTGTAGATCAGTTTGTCCATTTAGGGCTACCGTAGAAACAACATCGTGAATTCCATGCAAGGGGACCCGCGGTGTATGTAGATAGAAAAAGCTCATTCTAAGGTAATAAAAACATAACGCTTCATTATGTAAGGTCTTTAAACACCTCTAAAGATATAGTTATGTGTATTATATTTTATATGTGCATTTTTGTCAACAGATCCTTCAAAAGATTACACACAGTATGAAACACAGTTGATGTTACTGTTGATGGTATACAGCAATCTGACTTCGGGATCATTCTGTAATATCTATAACAGACTTCTTTAAGGGCGGTCTGTGTTGAAATTGCCACACTTTCGTATACAAAATTAGCAAAGCTGCCTGGATGGCAGATCAAAGCTACTACATAATGCAGATACTACTTACAACTGAGGTCGACATGAATCACAAGCATGAATGAAGCGTGTCAGTGCTACTCATGTATATGCATTTCATGGACACTATAATTTTCACGTCAAATAGAATGACATACAGATTTGTGCACATGAGTGGCATCTGCTCGGTTTATGGATTTTTTTCTAGGCGTAAGAACAAGCGCACCAATAAATTGCAAACAAATTATAATACCGTATGAAAAACGGAAATCTGATTTCTTCAGTTTGCACATTTATTTTATATTTTTACAAGATGTATAAACATCATATATATATATATATATATATATATATATATATATATATATATATATATATATATATTGTTTTTCTGAATTTACTATTTATAGGTATGTGTTTAAGTAAAATGATCATTTTTGTTTCATTCTGTGAACTACTAATGATATTTCTTATAAAAAATATTGTTTCCAATTGCATATATTTGCAGAAAATAAAAACTGGAAAAACAAGTCAAAATGACAGAAAAGATGCTCTGTATTTTTCAGACCTCAGAAACTGCAAAGAAAACATGTTCAAATTCACTTATACAGCAATACAGCAGTAATATTTGTATATTTATTTTTTTAAAGTAAAAAAATGTTTAACATGATAACCTTGATTTTTAGACAGATTTCAGGTGTCATGCTCTCAGTCTTTCACATTGCTGTAGGATGACTAGGAGAATCAACCATAAAATAAGTGTTTCAGCATAAAACAAATTTGTTTGTCTTTGTGTCTAGTAGGAAACAGGATGAGATTTGATGGATGTCATAGCGACAGATATCTTCATACAGATCTCTCACTTTTTAAATATGGACCAGGAAATGAAGCATAAATTGAAACTGTAAACTTAAACTGTTGACTTGTAGGTTTTTCTGAGGTCAGTGATTAAACATATTGCCTTAAACATACTTATAAAACGTATTGAATGCAAGTTTTGATCTTGACTTTAAAGTTCTGTTTACGTACTTTAACCAATATCGCAGTCGGTTCTTTTTATCACCGTGTCTGTTATTCTCTTTATTGGGTCAGGTTTTCACTTCTATCCGTCAGAACATGTACTCCTTGCCTTTGTTGACTGCTTCACCACCTTGGTAAAACATTTAATCAAAGTACAAGCAATATTGCGTTTGGTGAGGTTTTGAACTGAACATTTGATTTATAGCACCAGATGAAAGACTATGAAATAAACACACTTTGAAGAACCTAGAGCCAACGTCCAATGCTGTACTCCTGCACAGATAGAAGATCGACGTGACATTGCTTAATCTCAGTTTCATCTCGCTGACACATTAGCCTCGGCTACACACCTGCTATTCACTATGATGTGCATGAACATACAATCTACAAATGGCAATGCTGATGATGTGAAATGTAAGCTAGGTTACGAATACGAAGCCGAATGGTGTTTGGTGACTGAACTGGCACTATATTCACTTTCCCGTGCTTCTGTTAAGCTTTCCGTTTAATTTCTGCAGACAATGACCTCTTTGATTGTAGATTGAAACATTTATGTTTGGAATTAATCCATGGCAGATGCTGGGCTTGTGCACGGCACATTTCTCTGATGATTATTTCAAGGGGTTGCATAAGGCGAAAATCAAAGCCAAGCCACGAAGTGCCAAAAAGCGCAGAATGCCAATAATCATTGGAACTACTTGGAAATGGTGAGTAATTTTGGTGCTCGGTTGAATTTTGTCAGTAAACATGATAAGAAATGAGGTTTTGCAACTTTATCGAGGTGCCGTTCAAAAAGATGGTTCAGCAGTTTCGACTGTACGCCTTAAACGTTTTACGTTTATGCATTTCAGACACTTTTATTCAAAGCGACTTACAGTGCATTCAAGTTATACATTTTTATCAATATGTGTGCTCACTGGGAATCAAACCCCCGACATTCTCTACGAATCGAGCTACAGGAACAAATCTTCAGGTGCATAACCGTGCAGAAAGTCTACCTTTCAAACCCTTTGCACCAACTGAGATAAAGTCTCAGAGAAGCCTGTGGTGATCTACTGTGTGATGATGTCACAGCTAAAATCAGGTCTAAAAACAGTTGCGTTGACACATTGATGTGTTCTCCTTAACCAAAAACATTTCTGTGTTATTTCTTGGGACAACACATTTGTGTTACTTTGAACACAATTTATATTCAAAATCAACAACAAACACACAAATAATCCTCAATACAACAAAAATCGTTTATTTCATCACTCGCAGCACAATAAAGGACATACTGTAGGACATACTGACCATTCTGTATTTGTCCTTGGCTCCTCTTGACTCATTCACAAAGGACAATGCTTTGATTGGGAATAGCGGTCTCTGGCAACTGTATGGGTGTGGTGATAAGGGTTTGGAGCTGGAATTGGGAAATGGAAAGAATGCCGCCAGAGACTGGATTAACTAACTGGCATCTGCAATTGGTCCATTTCCCGGTCACTGATCGTCCTTAATTTTGTAGACGTATTCATTTTTCTGGTCTTTTCCGCAGTCTGAAAAACTTGTGAGGCATGACCTTTTAACCCCTCACTTTTAGCAAATTGAAGTTACACACTAAGTCAATCCAACATATAATTATGAGAAAAACTAGATTTTATTTCTCTTGAGGAGTACATTGAGAAATTTGAGGATTGGGATGGAGTACAACCTCTACAATATGCTGGGTTGTGCAAATTAACCTGTGCTTGGACGCATGCAAGCTGTAACTTTACGCAATTGTATTGTTTTATTTCACAGAATTTTCCAATACAATCTAATGGCTAAACCTAACCATTTTACCTGGTTCTTAATTTTGTCACATTTGTATGAATTTGCACGATCCCATTCATACATTTAGTCCGTTTTGCTTTTGGGCCAGTCATTTTAGGTTTGGGGCGAGGTTAGGGGTGGGGCTTTAGTATTTATTTTTTCTAGGAATCCAAAATATTACAGTTTTTGCAGGATTTTTTAAGACGACCCAGCATGGATTAATTCATAACCCAAACTTTTTAGAGATACTATAATTAAAACTTCACACCTTTATAACTTACTTGGTGATTGAAATGCATGGAAAGGACAAAGCTATATTCTAAAAGTTATACTGTCCACACCATTATAAATCAATATGTCAATAAATCATCCCATGAAAAGCATTTGTACGTGCTTATGTCCTACGACCATTCCCCGGCTGTGAATTCATGTAAACCTCTATTACAACGGCTAATCTGCTTAGTTTTGCAACTCTCCCCAAACACTGTGCTTCACATTTGGAGCGCAGACGTATAAACAAGGTGTCGTTGCAGCCTCCACATGCCAACTCCCCGTCTTCAGAGGGCAATTTGTTATGCATCTCTACCATTCAGGAGAGAATAAATACTTGATGGAAGCAAAGCTTGATGATCGGGGTGTGTTCAATGGTAAATAAAACAAGCGAGGCGCGACTGCATACAAACGCGGCCATCTGTTGTTTATCTCGCGCACAGCTTTTGGCAAATGACGACTAACATCCACATGTGCTGTTCTGTTGCATTCATTTCAATATGCGCTAATGCATCATGCAGCGGTATGGACGGGAGAGGAAATCTGTTCGATTACGGTTTCCATTCCGACAAAGTAATAGGCCTACTGATGGTGTGTAATATTTAATGTGTTAATTAGGAACCTAGTTACATGCTATATTCATCTTTGTTTGACATATTTATTTCGCGTAGCATGACTTTGGACTGTCCATCATAATTTGTAGCTTGAAGTATATTTACCAATTAGTGGTGCTTCTTAAAGACCCATGGAAGGGTTTTATTTGGTTTATATGTCAATATTTGAAAAATATTGACATATTTTGATGTCAACAGTAACATCAACTGTGTTTCATACTGTGTGTAATCTTTTGAAGGATCTGTTGACAAGAATGCAATATAATACACATAACAATTGAATTGCCCCTCCCCCTTTTAAAATAGCACCAATGGCGTTCAGTTTACAGCTTTGAATCTGATATAAGGCTGAAGTGCAGAAAGATCATTCGTATTGGCGAAGTGATAGACTGTAGTTTTTAATGCATGTTATGTAAATTTGAATAAACATTTTTAAACATGAATTTTGCATCTTCATGCGATATGTACTGTTGGTTTTTAAAGGTATAGTTCACCCCAAAATAAAAATCCAATGTTGATCAAAACCTGTATTTGACTCTTACTTTGATATTTTGAGAAATGTCACAATGGAAGTCAATAGGGGCCAATGTTGTCTGCTTAGCAACGTTCAAAATATCTTCTTTTGTGATTTTCAGAAGACAGAAAGTCATACAAAGTATTTTAAATTTTGAGTGAACTATCCCTTTAATAAAAAATCCTTCTTTTGGGAGCACTGTGTTTGTTTTTCATCAATCATTGGTTTACATATTCATTTTATTTTTTACTTTTAAAAAATGTCTCTAAAAGTTTCTCTCTGCTAATTCATTCTTGCAAGGTTGGTAATTACAGGAGGGTCAGAGCAACACCATCAGGTTGGGTGATCTTTCAGTGCTTATATCCAGCAAGAGGTGAGGGTAACAAGGCCCAAATCGGTGCCAGAGAGGGTGACAAATTGGGCACACAGCTGGGCTTCGTGAGATCAGGCTAGAAGGGCGTGTATGTGTCAAAGTGAAGACAGCTGGGGACGCAGACATGAAAATTAGCGGTAGGAAGATATGAATTCAACTGCACTAATGAGTTACTTCATTACGCACTGGCCTCCTCAGATAAGACCGTAAACAACAAATATAATAGAATAGTACCATATGTACTATATTAGTTTTGTACAAATAGTAAACTAGAATACTTAAATACTAAATCTTACCAGGATAAATATTTACAAAAACGTACATGTTTAGGCTACTATATAATGTAACTGTGATAGCTTTTGGAAAAGTTAAAGGGATAGTTCAACCAAAAAAATTATTCTGTCGACATTTATTCACCCCTTTGCCTTTTCAAACTGCCTTTCTTTCTTCCGCAGAACACAAAAGAAGATATTTTGAAGAATGTTCAACAACAGCGGGACCTTTTGACTTCCATTGGTTTTGTGTCCATACAATGCAAGTCAATGGGTACTGCCGTTATTCGGTTACCAATATTCTTCCTAAAATCTTCTTTTTGTGTTCTGCCGAAAGAAGAATGTCAAATGAAAAGAGAGTGAGTAAATGATGACAGATTTTTCATTTTGAACTATTGCTTTAAAACATTACCACCAGGATAACTGGACCGAGCAAAAAACAAAAAAAAGCCAAACCCTTGGTGTCATGCATCACATTCAATCTTTGTTATATTTGACCATCGATCAATATATAATCCCACTTTCATCAGTTTGAAATAACAATCTAAAAGGGTGAATCTGCTCTTGTCAATTTGTGGGACGTCCCACAGAGCTCAGGGTCTCATTAACTAGAGTGTGAAGAACCCCTGAAGTGCGAGCGGCTGCCGTCTCATGCTGGTCAGTGAGAGTCGTATGAGTGAACAAGTATGATGTTAAAAGTAGTTCGCAGAGGGGAGAAGAGCAAAGAGCTGTATGTGAAGAGCGCCTTATCTCTGAGGAGCGAGAGATGGCCTGAGAATGAAAACCACTCAGGCGGAGAACGCGTCTCCCTCCCTCTCCTTTCTAAAAACGATCCTTCTAACCTTCATGGAGTTTGAAAGCTGGCTGGTTTAATTTAATGAATTTGCATCTATAATGCCAGGAAGGTTCTTTGATCTTAAAGTGTGAATGCGATGGAAAGGGCTCAGGCAGTTGGGTGAAGAATGTTGGTGTGAAAGTGTAATGTTGGAGAAACTGCACCTGAACATGAAAATGTTGTCGATTACAAAAAGTATCGTGCTGTAAAATGTGTCAATAGGGCTCATGTGACGTGTTTTCTTTAAAAGCTATAGCTTCGTGTAGATTGAAACTGGGTCAAATATAATGTCAATGGTGTCATATTTTGTTCGGGAGCTGTGGCGGTGATAAACGAAGACTTCAATTTTAGTATCTGGCTTCAGAAGATTAGGAATAAACACAAGTATACAGCTACCACAACTGATGTGTGACTCAGTCTTCATTCACATTATTTGGCAGGATTAGTAAATCATCCTTGACATGTCTGTAATCACAGGGTCAGAGGAACAGCTGTCAGGATTAGAAGAAAGAAAGAAAGAAGAAAGAAAGTCATGCGGTTTGAAATGCCGCGAGGGTGAGACTTATTGTCCAATTTTGCTTGAACTGTAATTTTTTCTCTTTTTTAATCCACACAGTTTACAGCTCAATTGTAAGGAGGATTTCTACCCTTTGAAAATAAGTATTACACGTCAGGTATTCTGCACTCGGTTCTCAAAGCTTTGCACGTCTTCAGAAGGATTTTTTAATATTCATTTTGATGATAATGGAATCTAGATGAAAATTAAATTTCTGGCAATTACTCACCCTCAAGTTGTTCCAACCCTGTATAGATGGTTTCATCAGACGCATGCGCTGGCCCGAAGTTACCTCTGTCTGTGTTTGGTTATAATAAAATTTTTATTTTAAATTTCATTTATATTCATTCAAATGTATATGAATATTTCATTGTTTATTCATTGTATTACATTCATTTTAAACTACTCAACAGTTATTGATTCTTTGCGGAGGTCTACTTAAAGATACATTTGAGCCACATAAAAAAAAATATTATGTTGCCGCTGAAACCGTCTATAAATTACTTTGTGCTGTTGAACACAAGGAAATATATTTTGAATAATTTAAGCAATTGAGATTTCTGGGTTTGTCAGAAAAATGGTAGTCAAAGGTGCCCCAGAACTGTTTGTTTTCTACATTCTTTAAAATATCTTCATTTGTGTCTAACAGAACAAAAAATATATATTTGTTTTCTACTATGGTAGTCAAAAGTCTCAGTTGCTAACATTCTTCCAGATATCTTTCTTTGTGTTCAACAGAAAGTAGAAAAATAAACAGGTTTGTTCGAGAAAACTTGAGGATGTGTAATACAATTTTTGGGTGTAATATCCCCTTAAGATATCAGTTTGCGTCCTTTTTTGGTATCAAATGAGCACTTGTGTAATATTTTTAGGCAGCATCATTTTGCATTTAGTCTTCAATGATGAAACAGTTCCACTATTCAGAATGACACATCAGACATGATGCTGCAAGACAATGCAAGATTGTCAGTGATTGTTCAGTGATTCGTGAAGCGTAGCTGTTCTTAACATTTCTTACATAATCGTTGTGTATTTGAAAATATATAACCTTTAGATTAGGTCAAACCTGTATAACTTTCTTCCTTCTGCAAAAAAAAAGAAGATATTTTAAAGAATGTTGGTAACCACACAAAACTGGACCCCATAGACTTGGATTGGATTTGTGTGTATTCAATACAGTAGTCAGTGGGTACCGGCATTGTTGGTTATCAACATTCTTTAAACAGAATAAGAAATAAACATGAAAGAAAGTCATACAGGTTTGAAATGACAAGAGACTGAGCAATGAGAATTCTCTTTAAGGAGGTGATGTAACATCATTAGCCTGGCTTATGAATATTAGGATAGCATTGTCAGATATCTTTGATATCAGGAATCTAACGTATTGTATATTCCCTACAAAACTTTCTAGCGGTTTTTGAATGCTAATGATTCAGAAAGTTTGTTCGAAATGTTTGCAAACTGTTGCCTGAGTTTATTCTAGTGTGTCACATCGTTCATCTTTATGGCAGTTTATCTTTCTCTGTTATCTCAGGGTTGCAAAATGTTAAGGTGTCTTGTGCTGAAATACTTATAGTTACGATACATCTTGCAAAAATATGCTTTCCTTCTGTCAACTGAAGGCTTTTGTAACAGGCTTTGACCCTTCTATTAAACTTTTGTCCTCTATCCGGCATTGTGCGAAATTGTACCACGGAGACCTCAGAGGCATTTAAGGAGAAATAAAGAGCCATGAAACTATGAGGCACTGAGAGCCACAGTATAAATATGATCTCAACATGAATAGGGGCTTGAATGAGTTCAACACCATAAAAAAGGAAAGTGTAGAGAAGATAGAGGACCAATTCCTACCTCGGGTAAGACAAATGGGAGGTCTTATGAATGAGTCAGACAATAAGGAATTAGATTTCCCTTGATAAAGAGAGTTCACCATGCTGTATGAAAACTACTGTACGTACAGCACAAAACTTCTTAGGTAGAAAAAAAGCCATTTATTGTAAGTACTGCATTTAGATTTACATTTAGTCATTTAGCAGACGCTCTTATCCAAAGAGACTTACAAAGAGTTCAGGGAGCAATAAGCGATTTTTTCAACACGAGAAATAATACAATAGTAGCTAATACAAAGTACTAGCAAAACCTGCCGACGTCAGACAGATGAATACATTTGAGCGCAGGAATGCATAACCACCCACATTTACACATTAATAACGCCTGTGCAGTCACGGTGAGGCCATAAGGACAAAGCAGAATAGAAAATGGTCTTCATAAACACCAGGGGAAAGTCTGAACATCCACCGCTTCTCTTTCACCTGTAACACTTATATAAACATGGACCATACCATTAATACCCAAGATATTAAAATTAGGGCAGATATAAGGTGCAAATTAGTTTATGTCTAATGTTTAAAGTCCCAGTGAAATTAAAAATGACAATTCTTATTTTTTCATGACATATTGCATCGTTTAGTAAATAGCATATCAATGTGGGTCATATTCTTTTTATAACTCATGTACCCTCATAATCTTCAGTTAAAGTCAGTGAAGATGCACTTCCAGCCCGAAATGACTATTCACCTCAAATGACATAAATTAGCTGCCAGTTTAATTTCAAATCCAATGCAACAGCTGCTTTTACACATCCAATCAATTTGCAGGAAAAAATGCAAGCCACGCCCACTTATTTTCTCCTTAGAAAGTGCTTTTCATTCGGAAATGTGTCACAATAAGGAAGTAAAAATGATCGCGACGGTTTTTTGAGCACACTTAAAATAAAACTTTTTTAGAATGTTGTTGTTTTTTTAGCATGAGTTGTTTTCACTTTCCTGAGAAAAAACTTACACTCAACTTTTACGTATAAATCCAAGTACCTATACTCTTATTACATATACAACACGAACAATTTATATTTCGGCAATGAAACAAAAAGACATCTGAAATATATAATATTTTAATTGACCTAAAAAGAGCAATTTATGGTCATCTAATGATTGCAATAGGGTTTAGAGCATAAACTCGAATTTTACTTATTTATCAACGTAATCTTCACTCATTAAATTTACAACCTGGACAATTTCACATTTATTTGATGAAACAAAAGCAAATCTGTTTGTAAATATATATAATGTACTATATGTCCTATATCTATATGTCCTTTATCTACGTTCATCCAAGAATGGCCTTTTGTCATTATTTTGTGTACTTTTTAAGGAAGGGAAGACGATTTTGGAGAGGCAAACAAAATAGCAAGCTAGCCCTGAACATATGATCTCCAAAAGCGGCACCTCCTCTCAGACAAAACGATTGGAGGAAATTGGAAGAAATTAACAACCTAAAGTACCAATATTTTTTTCATTTTGTGAAACCAACCGCGCCAGTTGTCTTGTATTTAGCTGAGATGTTAGAAAGTTCTTTAACAATAAAAAAACACATAATAAAAAAAATGACAGGCTGAAGGGCTTTTGCTTCATCCACCGAGTTATCCCGGATCACCCAGCAGGCTTCATACATTTGATTCAAACAAATAACTATTTGTGCTTTGTGTCTGATCTTTTGTTATTATGCACTGGTACAGATAGCTTGCGTTGTATCGCACCGAGAATCACAATTGTGATGGGAATACATTTACATGAAATTAGACAATTGGAGGACATCCTTAAAGATCAAAACGTATTACATAGCACGCAGCTACTGTGAGGCAATTGCTTTGAAGCAGGTTGAGGGAGGCATGCGGTTATGATTTTAATTTGAACGAGATTCATTTTCCTGAATTTAAATGAAAAGGTATGTTCAGTCAACTGTGCGGACGAAGCATATGATATATCAGTTTTGTCATAAATGTTATTTATATTTTGTACTTTAAGGGATAGATCATCATATTTTGAGAAATGTATCAGTGGTTTACTGTCCGTACAATGGTAGTCAATGAAGTATAATGTTGTCTGGTTACCAACATTCTTCAAAATATATTTTGTGTTCTGCAGAAGAATGAAACTTGTACAGGTCTGTGCATGAGGATGAGTAAATGATGAAAGAATGTTCATATTTCATAGGGGGAACCAGGACCAGTAATGTGTATTGAGGAAATACAGTAATAAACCAGAAATACTGTAAACAAAATTGACACGCTATAAAAGTTTAATTCTATTTGGTATACAACAACAAGGTCTTCATTTATAAAATGATTTGTAATGATGTCTTTGTAAAATACCCTTATAACTTCCATTAAATCACTTCAGCTCCAATAAAACCTCCCACATTTTCTATAGAAAACAAAAGTAGAGTTTTGAGATTGATACTTGATATTGTATGGGCCCCTGTTGCGTTCTTTAAATCTGGATAAATGGATTTCCATTATGTACAGTGTGTCCCCTCAGATACTGAGTCTACCAACACAGAGAAAGATGTTTTACAAAAAAGAACGTAAGTGAGAAGTGAAAAGTTTGTACAATCTGCCTCAATAGCTCAATAAGACCAATGAAATTTCATAGCACCATAAATTAAAAGTTACGGAGTGAGAAGAATGAGAAGTTATTGAACCATTAACTTCAAGCTTAATATTAAGCGCTATCAGTCGATTTTTCAGAATTAGTACGCCATGCGATCAAAGGTGAGTGATTTCTTGGCCATGGGGCATTGAAAACGGCTTTCCGCAGCTTTTATTTCAGAAAAGGGAGGATAAATGAGTATATATAATTTACTTTTTGTTCAGAGCGCATTCATCTGAAGTTTTTGCCCTGATGAGTCACAGCGAGAACTGCAGTGAATGATTACTCCCAGTCAGCTGTACTAATTTAATTGTGTGTGTGTGTGTGTGTGTGTGTGTGTGTGTTTGTGTGTGTGTGTGTGTGTGTGCGTGTGTGTGTGTGTGTGTGTGTGTGCGTGCATGTGCGTGTGTGTGTGTGTGGGGCTGCTCTTACAGATATGAGCTATAGAAATTAAACTTGTTTGCAAGTCATGCATACATTACAAAAACAATAGCAGGAATATGATTCATTATGCAAACTCTAATGTAATAGATTTAAAAGTTAAACAGCTGTTTAGGGAATGTTGTAACAACAAAATTTTACCAAGCAAATTAAAACTAATTCAAGCAACACCATTTGAGATATTGTTCATTATACCTTTGAACTCGGTTTCAATATCAGCATTCTTTAAATGCACGAGTTTATAAATGAACACGATTTGCATTCCCTAAAGGAAATACCCGTGCTTTTAAAGCTGCAACATGCTAAAAGAAGGAAATCTACAAAAACAAGTTCCAGTGGACTATGTACGTACGTACAGGGCTGGTAAGGTTACTTTTAAAATGTATTTCACTACTGATTACAAAATACATGCTTTAAAAAGTCATCTGAAACGTATTTCGTTAGATTTGACAAATTTTGTAACGTAATCTAAATACTTTAGAATACTTTAATATGGTACATAAAACAAAGGGATCACTAAACAGGACTTGGCCTTTAATTTTGAATAAAAGCAGTTTTACAGTTTATAATTCTTAATAAGGTGTATAATGTTTAATAACCTTGAAAAAATAACTAAACTAAACACTCACACACAACAACAATATTAACAAACATGAAGACAGCCGTTGATCATTCAGGTCAGACAATAAAGATTCAAGGATATGTAATTTTTTTATGTTTTTTATATCAGTATAAGTTCAGACAGTTTGCCTTCTGGAGTATATACAGTATAGACTTCTATTATGTGAAATAGCTTATTCAGGACAGTACTAAATATAATTAATTCACAATTTTAATAAATCAAAATAACTTTTATTTTGTTAAAATTATTAAAATTATGTTTGGGATTTATGGGCATAACAGTTTAGGATGCTTTTGCAGATTATCAGGTTTGCTGTTTACATTAATTGCCTGTTACAGTTTATAGTTAATGTTTAAATGAAATAGTTACATAAAATTCCACTTTATACAGCTTAACTTTGGTAACTGGATAACTTTTTGCATGTAACTGTAATTAGATTACCACTCTTTTAAAAGTAACTGTAAAGAAAGTTTACAGTTTAAATGTATTTCGTTACCCCCCAACGTACGTATGTCTGTACATACAGCTATGAACTCCATACATGCTGAATTGCATACATTTACTGCAGAAAACGACCACATTGCTGACTTGCAAACAATGTAATGATGTAAGATTTCTTTATTGAATAACATGCTTCCAAGACATATTGATTACAGAGCACTTGTACATTGAATAGCAAGGTCAATGTGATGAGCACAGTTCTACAGACTTAAGTAACATTAATAATTCAAGGGAATGGGGTGGAGTTCTACATTTTGCAGTGGTTAAACGTTTAGCGTCAATGAAAAATGAATGATGTTGTCTTTTAGGGGCTGGCTTAAAAAAGATTTTTGGAAATCTCTAGTTCCTCCGGTGCTATCAATTACTCCTTTGGCATCACGATTGGGGCGATTATCAGAGAATCTTGTGTGGATTTTCACATCCTCTTTTTAATCTACCATCATTAGAAGATTTACTGTACAGTATACTGTGGTTTAGTCTGGCTCACATCCAGTGCCAACACAGTCACACAGGAAATCATAGATATAAAATTTGTACGATATTATTAGTACATTGATGGTTTTCTTTCACACCAGTGACGTTAGGTTGAGGGGTGGGGTTAGGATGTACCCGGCGGTTAAAGGGCCATATGTGACAGGTGGGACATCAGTATTTCTTTTTTCTAATAATCGCTATTTTTACAATTTCTAGTGTTAGGAATTCATATGAATTAGGCACCACATAAAATAGATATGAATTCCTGTGAGATCAGATTGCCGGTACTTGCTTCCTTCATTCATCGTTCCTACCTATAAATAAATAAGTTAATAAAGAATTGATTTGCAAAAACAGATAACTTTTTTCAAAAATGATGTTTTTTATTATGTCATCATGTTTTAATTGCGTTTTATTGTGTTAGTTAGCTTTAAAGTTATTATTACCTAATCAAAACAACCCAACTTGGATTGTTATTAATTGAAATGCACAATAAAACATGATTTATGAGAATTCTAAGAGTTTTTGCCACTCAAAAGATTCCATATTGTTTTAAGATTGAAAATGCTTCTGGTCGAATTTGCAGTTGTTTATTTCTAAATGAAATAAAATCATAATTGATTTTTTAAAATGTATTAAAATTTTCAATTGAAAATGTAATAATACAGAAAGAAAGACCAAATTACTGGTAATGATTTCAGCGAAGTTGCTAAAACCTAAATGAGTAATTTAAAGAATGAATTAAGCAAACATACTAATTTGAATAATGCCTCATTAACCCATTGCACAGAACTAAAGAGTTCAATACAAACTGAGCATTGATCTCTCCAGCACCGATCGCGACAACAGACATTCTTTAATCTCTTAATCCATATTTAATTCATTTTGATACTGAAATCTTCTTTGATCAAGTGAATTTTTAAAGCTCTAACTTTGTTTGCTTACAGTAGATGTTTCTGATGCTGCGCGTGTGTGAAACCCTGGTTGTCAAAACTTTCCTGAATTATGAGGTGATGTCAGTGTGTTATTATTTTTGTAATTATCCTAATCCAACATTTTCTTTTCTGCTCGCTTTTCAAAATTGTACTTGAGATAATGATGATTTCAATTATTCACTGTTTAATTGTATATAATTAGCAACGGATGGAACACGGAAGGAACTGTCGGACTTCAGTTGCGTGCCCTCCATAGTAACATTCATCCATATTTTTCAACCACTGTTTGTTCTCATCTCAAGTGGTTCTTATTACACGTTCTCAGACTTCATTGTTTCAACTACATGTTCTACATTTCAGTGCCAATTACTAGTGCAAATTAACATTGATCGCTTATTTTTGTATGGAAGCAGGTCAGAATATCAGCTGAAATGAACATGCTTCTCGCGTTGTATTGATTTTTCTGTTGTATTATTAACTTTATGATCTTGTTCATCTGTTCATTAATTATTCAGCCTATATCCTCTTTCAGCCTAAACAGTTCACAGACGTTTTACACAAAATTACAGTCGGGGAAAATAGAAATGATGTGAAAAATACAGCTACACAAATCCTAAAATAGGTCATTACCATACCCTCCTTTCAAAAGTGTTCGGATTTAGTAGATAATAACACATTGATTTGAATACATTTGACAGACAAAATTAGTCGCAATATATGGCTGCTCATTGCTTTCATTGTGCCATGAAACAGGACAGCATAATCGGTGCCATAAACCATGGGAAAAGCATGTAATTTCATACTTTATTTATAGAGCCACTGGGATGTTAATGTGCACGATAGGACATTCTGATGCATGGGACATGGGACCCTCGTTTTCCTCTGGGATTCCTCCCTGTTGACCATTGATAGGATGGAAATTATAGATTGATCTGTAAGAATGCAATGGCTCATATCCGACACAGCTGTGAAAGCTTGAGAAGGGGTAAGAAGGTATTTTGTTTGTAATACTTTACAGAGTTAATAAAACTGAAGTTGATGTCACAATAAAAAAAATCTTTGCTGACTTGGCCTTACAAGTTATTCAAATTACTAATTTATGTTTAGGCCAGAAGTCAGTTTATTTAACTACAAATTTAGTTGATACAGTATAACTTAGATGTGTTGAAGTAATGTAAAAAGCCCACATGACTTGTAAAGGTGAATGATAAAACTTCTGGGAAAAAATCCCTAAAACCCTGTAAAAACTGAAATATTCCAGCAGATCGCTCACGTAAAATATCAATTGTTGTTTGTTAGTTAAATTATGTTTTCATGTTATTTTACACCCAACAGCTTCTATAATTTGACATTTTCACCACAATATGTGACAATTCTGTCAAATAAAACAACAAAATTGCATAAAGATTTTTTTTACAGTGAAGACTTACAGTATTTGTTGGTGAGTGAGCTCCTTTAAGTCTTTTTTTACTAGTAACCAACCAACATACACACATACAGAATACCCCAGTAACCACCTAGAAATAATAACACTCTAAAACAGCTGACAACGCTTTAATAACCATATAACAACGTCCTGGAAACCATGCAAAATTCAGTGTGGCAGCAGGTGTGTATAGGAAAGCACCACTTTAAAATAATTTTCTTTTCAAGTCTCTAAGCACTTTCTTTAATGCACACTTTGCTTAACTTTGACTTTTAAAATAAGGTTTAAACATTTCAGAGCTATAATTTTTTTATCTGAAATGTACTAATAACTTGTTCATTTAAGATTGTGCTTGTTACCTGAAACAGAGCAGTACGTTCTGCTTAACTATATGTCCCAGGTCACAGTGTTCTTCATTCATATCTGCACTTGTCAATCCAATTCATCATCCAAATAGTATATTTCCTGTGTCTTTTTCTCATTATAATCATTGCTTTTTTTCTTTATAATCTCTCTTCGAAATATGTCACACACATACACCCTCCCACTGGCAGATGTCTTGTTCTCTGCGGTCTCATTATGACTCTGTCCACCATTAAGTTACAACCCATAAAATGTGGCATTTTGTCAGCAAAATGCTTGAAGCAGAGCTTCTGCCCATTGCCTGCTCAAAATGGGTCTCCGAGGCCCCAAGACGTGCTACGTGTTCACAAATTGACCCCAAAATGACAAACTTTTCATTTGAATTGATTTAGAGTGCGATTTAGACCCAAGGTCTAAAAACTATACTAATGTAAGTGGCAGTCTTTTATGTTGCCTAATTTTGTATTCTTTGGAGTTATTCTACAGGGAGCTCCTTCCTCAGGCTGATTGCTGACTGGAGGCAAAGGAGTACATTGCAACACCAACATACCTGTCTGGCCCCACAAACTCTCAGGGGTTGAATTTCTGAAAGCATTTCTGAAAATGACTCTTATTTCACCCATAATCAACCTTTACTGACAACTTGAGCGCTGACTTTATTTTTATTTGACACTGTGAACCACCAGATCCTGCTGTTCACTCTCTCCAAACTGGGCATCTCTGGTACTGCACTCAACTGGTTTGACTCTTATCTCACAGACAGATCCTTTAAGGTATCCTGGAGAGGCAAGACATCCAGATCTCAACAGCTGACAACTGGAGTTCCTCAGGGATCAGATCTTGCTCCTATCCTCTTTTCTACATATACCACTTCCCTGGGTCCAATTATTAAGGTTCATTGGTTCTTGAACAATTTCTATGCAGAAGATTCACAGCTTTATTTCTCGGCTTTATTTCTTCAGCCAGATGACCCTACCATCTCTGCCGTGTCTCTGCCTACGTTCTGGGCATCTCTTCTTGGATGAAAGAACATCACCTAAGTCAACCTATCCAAGACAGAACTCCTGGTTATACCGGCCCACCCATCAATTGAACACCACCTTCCCATTCAGCTCGGATCCTCAACTATAACACCCAACAAGTCTGCGAGGAACCTGGAGGTGATGTTCTACGACCAGGTGAAGTTCACCTCTCACATAGCAGCAACTGCTCGAACTTGCAGGTATGTGCTCTACAACATCAGGAAAATTTGGTCGTTCCTGTCAGAGCATGCCTCTCAGCTGCTAGTCCAAGCTCTGGTCATATCATGACTGGACTACTGCAATTCTCTACTGGCTGGCCTTCCAACCAATGCAGTCAAGCTCTTTCAAATGATCCAGAATGCAGCTGCACATCTAGTTTTCAATCAGCCTTAAAGAGCCAATGTAACACCCCTACTCATTTCAAGTTTAAATCGCTGACACTGGCCTTCAGAACAATAACGGCAAATTCGCCCCTTTACCTTAATTCACTGCTCCAGGTCTACATCCCTCCCGTCATCTTAGGTCTGAAAATGAGCGACGCCTGGTTGATCCATCACAGAGAGGGACCAAATCGCGTTAAGCTTTAAATGTTATATAATTGTATTGACATTGAGATTTGTTTATTTTTTTGGAGGATCTATTGACAGACATGCAATATACATAACATTACTATGTTTTAGTACACACAATGAAGATTTTTGTTTTTATTACCTTAGAATGAGCTATTTCTATCTACAGTTTATGAAAAAGGAAATGTGATCTCAGGAGCTGAGAGGAGGGCCTGTTCACGTCATGATGCAAGTTTATTTATTCATGTCCCAGTTCCAAAGATTCTGGATTCAGTTTTTATCATTCACTACGTGTTGTTTGGATTGAGCTTCTCTGCATAGAAGTGTAAAGTGGTGATACTCATCTTCTGTTCAAAATTCGAAAATCGAGCAAAAAGGTGCATCACCTATTTCGTCGGCTTGAAGCCGTGCCATCTTCTGCTACTTCTTGACCTGAAAAGTTTGTGGTACACAACGATAAACAGAAATGACATTCACATTACCAGTGTCTCACATTGGGGTGTGTGAGAATGTGGGTGGTACAAGACAATAAGTGTGAGATCTCTGAGTCAACCATATATAGCGTTTGTCACAAAGTGTGTAAGCAGAGTGCAAACTTCGAACACCTACTTTAGCGATTGTGTTGACGTTTGTTGTCGTTTGCAAAAACAGATGTCCAGAGTGACAAAAACCCTTAATGTGAGAGACTTGTCTCCGTAAATTAGTTAAAACTTTATGTTTGTGTTGCAAAATTAAAGGAAAATTATTTCAGTTGTAACGTTGAAAGTCTGAGATTTGTGTTGCCTACAAACACAAAAATGTTATAATGAAATATAATGTCTAAGGAGACGAATGGGAAAACAATGAAAATAAATGTGAAAATGTACCGAGAATTTCAGTAAAACTCTCCCACATATTTACACTGTTAGACCATTCAAGGCATTTCTACAGTAAAATACTGGCAACACTGTTGCCAGCTACTTACTGTAATGCAGATTCAACAGTTATTAGCTGGCAACAGTGTTGCCAGTATTTAACAGTAACTGAGACTTTACGGTGACTAACTGGCAACAGTGTTGCCAGTTAGTTACCTTTAAATATACATTACAGTAAGAAGCTGGCAACACTGTTGCCAGTATTTTACTGTAGCTGAGACTTTACGGTGACTAACTGGCAACAATTTTGTCAGTATTGTACTGTAAATCAAGAATAACAGCTAATTACTGGCAGGAGTAGTGGTGATAGTTATTTACTGTAATGCATTACAATCACAGTAGAATACTACATATACATTGTGCTCCATCAAATATGCTGCATTTTATTTGATGGCATTATCTTCTAAAAAGACAAAGAAATTCAAAAGGTTCAAACAAACATAATTTATTACTTTAGCATACAAAACACAAGAAAATCCATAATTACATAAGACAATTGAACAAACCTGAAAGTTATTCTGAAATATAACATCCACTGCTAGTGTATGGCAATGTATAAATCACATTAAAGGAAAATAAAGAAAACAAGTACACTATATTGTAGATATGGGATATCTATGGCAAAGATTACTCAAAATGTTAACCAAATACATTCTATTTTCTTTTACAATATAAAAAATATAAATAAACAACAGAAACTGTGTCACTTATCAATTCATTAAACATTTTCAACACAACTTTGCAAATGAATAGTAGACCATAATTAATGTGACTAATAAACTAAAGTATTAACTTACAATATTACACAAACACACAAATACATAAAAAAAGGCTATTCTTCAAATGCATCCTGATACAAGATCATTGATAACGATGATGGATTCTCATGAAAGATGGCATTTTGCATGATGCATGTGCCATCCTTATATCCTCCATTACCTTGTCATCATGATCAAGCATTTTTGACTGGTTGTACTGCTCCCTCACCGATGCTTGCTTAAACAGAGATTTTAGGGTTTCTATAACTGGCACATAATGTCAAAAGCGATCTTTACCAGCTGTGTCACTGTCAAGTTATCAGGGTTTGTTTGCCTCTATGTCTGACCAAACTTGAAAAAGGCTCCAATCAACTTTAAGAGGGTGCATAGAATAACTCAAAGCATAGATTTCTTCATCATCAAATCAATGTATTATATGTTTCAATGAATATCTCAGATGATTAGCTTAATAACCTATACAGAAAACATAAATATATAAGTCACTGCACACAGTATTCAAAGATATTTTAAGTACAAACAACATTGTTAAAATATTTGCAGTTTATGTAGCAACTTAACAGCAATGTAAAATCAAGAATACTTCATAGCACACGTCCAGTTAGCATGCTAGGTGCTAAAACTACTAGCATAAACTACTCTCAAGCATCCAGTACACAACGAGTATTTGTCCTACCAGTAGCATCTCTAAGTTTATGAACACATTGTGGCTTTTCCCAGCAGTCTTTGGACAAACTCAATTGACCCAATGCTGATTTCCAATCTTGGGTAGGAGAAGCACATTCACTGCTCACAAAGATCTTTCAGCATGCTGGCAATCACACACATCTGGTACTTTGTGCCATGTGGAGTTCCAATGCCCAATCAGCTTCCTTGGTTGTTCCAGGTAGCACTGTGCTCATACCCAATAGGCTTCACTCATTTTTATCTCAAATCTTTTTAATTTAACAATGATGAGTATATATATTTTCCTCTTTTTCTTCCATTTTAACTTTACCTTAACAGTCACTGCCCAGATATATTGGTTTTGGGGGAACAAAGTTGAAGTTCTTTTTGAAGTAGCTTTTACAACCTTCGTTGTACAAAGTTAACAGATCTTGTGCAAGTAATTCATCAATAATTTTGTCAATCTGCATGTGTGACCTTAATGAGGAGAATTTCTAAAAAATACAAGGGCACTGAAACTCAAACTGAAAATTCGCACTGTGTTGGTGTTTTTTTAAACATGTGTATAAAAAAGGCCTAGTTGGCGTAAAGGCAATTCTCACAATTCACATCTGTACATTGTGGGTAATGTGACTACACAATAAAAAATAAACAGGAAAAATAAATAAAGAAGCGGTGGGGTGATACATTATTTTCAACTCTAAAGGCTACTGAGAGTTGTAAGATGCTAAAAGCTAGCTAACAGGTAGCTTATGGAATCAAAAGATACAGAGCACATAATAAGAAATGATTAACTTATCTACGTTTGCAGTATATTTAACAAAAACCTTCTAAATATTTGAAATGTTTAATCACTCATTGTTGGGGATTTCATTTTAAGTTTCAAACCATGACAATCAAAGGAAAGGAACATAAACTCAATGATCACACACACCTGGCTGCCCTTAAAGTGGCAACACCTTTGCGTAAACAATTAAGCAGTCAGCGCACATATGTGTGTGTATGTTACAGTTTAGTAAAAAAGGCAGTATTTTACAGCTGAATATTACAGCTGTTCTCTGTAATGTGTTAATATAGTTATTAACTGTATTATATCATCTGAGCTACAGAAATGGACCTCATGTTTCAGTTAAATACTGTTTCCCAATGTTACTGCTAAATACTGACTATTTTAAAGTTATTTACCCTGTAATTTACAGCGAGGTTTAACAGTGTATAATATGAGTACCAAATGTTCCCACAATGTTCTATAATCTCACCTATGTTCAGTATGTGACAGCACCACAACTGTACATCAAGTCTCCAACCTGTAGGCAGACTAACTTTCCTGCTGTCATGAGTTAAACTGTAACATGAGTTTCTAATTTGAAGAGTTTGCAAAGCGTCATCCACGTTCTCTTGTGAATGTCACTGCAAATTGGCAATTTTCAAAAATGTGCATTTCTCATTTAACATACACATGCCTGGTCAAGAAAAGGTGTAAATTATGAACACAACCGAAGCATGAATAATTGATTAATGCTAACATTTATCAAAGTGTCTGATTTACACACTATTTTTGCTTTTTGTTAATTACAGCCTCTTGCCACCGTCAGGAGTCAGTCAAGCATGCAGCCAGGAATCCTTTCGTAGTGTAACACATACTATAGTGTTAGGCAGACCAGACACCTGACCTTCAGTGAGTTTATCGGGTCTGTCATTGATTCTAGATGCACAGTATTAAGCACAGATGGAAGGCAGGTTGTCATTTAATGGCGTCTCAGTTTTTCCGATGCGTGTCGCATTCCAGTTTAAACTTGTGATTACATCAAAGGATGCTATAGCACAAGATTCTCCCCAATAAAGTAGCCTACAATGAAACATGCATAGGCCTCATAATATGGGAAATTTAGACATGCTTTCGGAGTTCTGTCTTTTCAACAAAATGTTGTATATATAGCTGTGTAAAACTAAAGCACAATAAACAAGAACAGTATCTGTGTTCATATGTGTATATTTACAAAAAGATCCATATATACATATCATAGTTATAGCTTTTCTATCCTTTACTTGCTATTTCTGTCAAAACAATAATTTGATGTTTTGTAGGTTACCTTAAGCCAGTGTTTCTAAAAGTGTGGGGCGGGCCCCGCTGTTGGGGAATAGACACATGACAAGTGGGGCGCGACAAATGGGTGGACATCTCTATTAATTACTTTATTATTGACCATACACTCAAAACAAAACAACGTCATTTAAATGTAAGCCTTACTTAAAACAACATCAGATTGCAAATAAATTGCAAGAATGATTTTATGTCAGATGTTTGAGACATGGAATGAAATGAAAACTGGAGATTCGGCACCAGCAGATAATACCAAGACAGACAGTGGACCTAAAGTTGATTAACATTTTGTTTTTGGCTATTGGGGACAGGTGGGGCTCGGACCCCTACCCTACTTTCAAAGCGGGGACTGGCTTGCAAGTTTAAGAAACACTGCCTTAAGCGTTTTTGCTGTTTCATAAGGGCTTTGCTCTTTACACTACGCCACAAAATACAGGTGTTAATCGAAGATTTATTTCTTTATTAATAAAAATCTTTGAAAATTACAATATTTTACAGATCAAACAATAGACCATATAAAGAGAAAGAGAAAGAATAAATCAAGCGAAAGAAAGAGAGAGAGAGAAAAAAGGTGGTAATCTAAGACGTTTGTATGCGCCTGGCCGGTGACGTATATCCGGTGCAGAACGCGCCCGTTCAAACAGCAGCAGAGGAAGTTCAGACAGACCGCTCGGTGAGTTTGATGTCACTGATGCACGCGTGTGTTTATATGAGGCAAAGCTGTCGAACTGCTATAAAATGTACACAAATGCACATCTGTATTCAGAATGAATACGCTGGGCGACTTGCATTAAGCGATTAGCAAGGAAGTTAGCTAGCGAAAGCTACTTTCCTCGGTTGTGCAAGTGTTTCACGCTGTTTACCTTTGTTATTGTATGTTTTACTGCACTGCTGAAGTGAAACATGTGTTGCATGTGTTTAATATCAAGATGGCTGGAAATGCTTTTAGTCAGTTTCACGAATGGTACCGATTAAGATGCAGTATGCTGAAGATTTGACACACGAGCATACATTACATAATATTAAAATGCCCGGAAGTCGTAATATAAGGAGTTAAGACTTTTTGTTGATACATTTCGGCAAAGTGCACGATGCATACGGAGATAAAGTATACGAATTATTCACAATATGGGATTCATGCACACATCACTGCTGCTTATTTTAGGCTCATTTTTACTTATAACACATGGAAGTAAATTAAGGTGATGCAAATTACACCAGAAGTGCGCAAGGTTTGCTTGTACACATATCCTAACGGTATGTAATGCACATGTTTGTGTATATATGTGTATGCAAATTGTATTAAAATAGTTTTACTACATACAGTTAAACTATAGTTTCTGTAGTTAGCCAATGGTAAATGTGTGGTTATGATCATTGTACAAACACTATTATTATACTGAATATATAATATATACTGCAATAATAGTATGTATGTAAGGTGAGCATTGTATCCCATTAGGATAATTGTTTGTCTTCTCTTATGTTTGTTTCATATATATACTGAAATTGGAGGAAGTTTGTTCCTTGAGTTTGTTTATCCACTGTGCTTTAAATTAATAAGGGTCCTTAAGGGTGGTCCTCTAGTCACTGTATCTTATTAACCTTCTTGCTCCCGTTATTGGACACTTTCAGCTCCAGAATACATTATTCAATAATGACATATACTTCTGTGAATAGTGTATTTCCCCAACTGCTTTATTTCAGTATATAAGACCTTGTTGTATTGACTAGGTAAACCACAGTGAAATTGCGTAAGAAATGTAATATCATAGTTTAAAAATCGAGGTAGTGTTCTTTTTCCGTCATGGTAATTTTAATAATTGCGAAATTGTCATGCATCTTTGTTATCAGATGATCAGAAATTGCATTGTCGAATGGAAATTTTTACTTTTGCAATAGTGAAATGTAGGTGTGTCTGTTTGTTCACGCCATTTCAGTAATGGATGTTATATAATTTATATAACAACTTCGATCTTTAGCAAGTCGTTCAATAAGGGGTGGGAATCCATTGGTCCCTCACGATTCGATTCAGAATCGATTCTTAACGTACCAATTATTATACAGAAAACGTCATTACGTCGCATTTGCGCTCAGAGTCTGACTAGTGTTGGCAAATTGGCACTTTTGCTTCTAGTCTTTGAACCGGCTGTTAGGACTCTGTCCTTCCTGTCTCGAGCTTTCTAGCTCCCTGGGCAGAGTCATGACATTGCCACGTCTTTCGGGTTTCTGTTGTGTTATGTGTGGAGACATGTGGCTTTATGTTGTTACTTAATGCCACGTGTCTTCCTGTTATGTCTCTCAGCCCCACCCTCCTATCTCCTGTAATTTTATTAGGGTTTCATTCCCATCGTCTGTTTTGTAATTCACCTCGTTAGGGTTTCATTCCCATCAGCTGTCACCACTCTCCCCATGTAATCACTCCTTGTTAGTGTTTCCCTTTATATGGTCTCAGTTTCTCTCTGTTCAGTGTTGGTGCATTGTCTTTGTCTTTGTCTTATATTGATTGTCTAATGTCACTGGATGTCTTGCTGTTCGTTGGACTTTGTGTTTTGGATTTCCTGGTCTAGTTTGTAGACATTATTTCATTTTCTAATACCCTTGTTTTGGCCCCCTCGTGGGAAGTGTTTGTTTGCCTTTGTTTTTTCGTTCGTGTTTTCCCCATTGTGGAGGTTTTATTTAATAAAAGTTTTACGTTAACCTTTTGTCTGCCTGCATCTGGGTTCTGTCCAAACCATTTCGTGACACCGGCATTTTAATACAACTGAGTGTCCAATAAAGCCATTCTCATTGACATTTTCTATTGTCAGACATTAAAACGAGTGTATAATAGTAAATAATGCATTAGTGCCACATATTAAACGGCAGTCACTTTCACGAATTGACACATTCTCTGACAAAGTTATCATGCACATTAGAGAGGAGATTTTGGCAATATTACTATATTCGTCTCATGCAGTGTGTGTGAGCTGGCTGAAAAACTGTGCATATTTACAGAAGTATGATCATGTTCTGAAGTCTAAACAGTGACAGGTTTTGGGAAACGCTATATTGCACTCATTGACATATCAGCTGCAGTATGGTCAATTGGACGCACTGTTTTTCGCTGCCGCTCACTGCACAGAGTAGAAAGACCATCTTGAAATGTATTTAATTTATATTGAAGTTCAGTACAACGGGGCTGAATGGTTTTCTCTTTCTCTACTGTCGTGTATGATCCGCCGTAACTCCGTGTGAGGTGTGCGCTCTCTAACTGGACCGGGTGCTGCACCTCTCTCGCTGTTGACCTTTTGTGTCCCGATTAAATCACTTTATTATATTTACTTATAACATTTAAAATAGATTTTTGTCATTTGTGAATCGATTTGAATCGCTAGAAGACTGAATCGTGGTTCATTTGTGAATAATCCCACCCCTACATTCAATCTTTTAACGTACAGTACGACTCATTTCATCACTTCTCAAATTGGTACAGCGAAGGTTTCTTTTGACTGACTTTGTTGCATTTCACGTTATGCAGCAACTCATGTTAGCGAATTAACATTGGCATATAAAAACGTTTGTGCTTGCCTTTGTAATGAGTTCGGGGTAGACTCGCCAGCAGTTTAAGGTTTGCTGTGTTTTACTGGCGATTCGAATGAAAATAAAACGCTTTGTAAACTACATGGAGACACAGATTATGTGTCTTGTGCATATGGAAGATAAGCACATGTGATGCGCTGGTGCAGAGTTGGTATCGTCTTGAGCGCTCAACAAATAGAATTCAAAGAACATCATATCGTAAAATATCCCCATCTCTCTACGATGGGCAATCATAACTACGAAGTATCGTTACACCCTATTTGAAACTGATAGGTGCCATGGTCCCAGTGCCAAAAGCGGTAAGTCAAACTAAGTCATATGTCTGTGTTTTGTTGGCAATTGGCGCGTACATGCATAATTGTGTGCTCATGCTGAAGTTCGTCCCACTGCCAGCCTCCAGCACTTTGTGTTTTTCCTGAAATAATCGTACAGCTTTATCTATCTTTTGTAAATGTGATCAAACTAAACACTCTTTGAAGATTCGACGTATGCAATACTACTGTATAGGTACTCAAGATTAATATGAGATTGGCAGAAACTGAGTGTAAAACTGATCTTTAATGTCGTCCAGCAAGCATTCACAGACCATTAAGAATAATTCAAATTGCATTTTGCACATCATTTACATTTTACATGCTCTTTGAGTCCAAACATTTCTCGTTTTGGAAAAGGAAAAATTCATTGCCTGGGTTAATTCGGTCTTGTTTGGAATTGAGAAATCCCTTCAGGAACAAGTTTGACACACCACGTGTAGATCTTCCTTTCTTTTCCTGAATTCCGTTTTAACAGTAAAGCCTAATTTGCTTTGTGTAGGCTTAGTTCCGTTCCACTTTGGAGGTTTCAGTTTCCTTGTTTGGAGTGCCCGGGAGAAATGCGTAGGAATATTCATAAGCAGTAACAACATTACACCACGGTTCAACCTCATGCCCTGTGTAATGATGTCTACCGTGCGTGGTCGGGGCGAAAAGATCAAAATGTGCAAGTTATATGCCAAGACACCCCTCCTCTTCTTTTTGTTTATTCGGTTTGAAATCATAAAGCATCAAAAAATAACATACTGTAAGTTTAGTCACCATAAATTATCACATCTTTTCAAAAATTAAGGTGAGAACATGCATAAGTGTTAATTGCGATCACACTTGAAGTTAAGTTTGCTAATATGAAAGCTTACCGAACCCGATACTATCTGAAGGAAGTGGTCTGAGTTCGGTTGCTCTCGAAGTATGGCTCGGTTCGCATGAATATGAAAGCAACACGGACCGCTGTATGCACTTGATGTGGAAGTAAAGTGACCTGCGCATGGGTTTAAGGTGATTACGATGTATTTCCTTACATAAAACACATGTAAGAGATGATATTGGTGATTTACCTGGGATTCGAGTAAGACTGAGCCTGCATCATATTTCTGCGTTGCGAGGGGAATCAGAGCGGCAGGTCAATGGTAATCCACTGCTTCCTCAAAATAGTCTGTTCGCAAGCAGCAGAAACCTGTCCGCACATACAGTAAACCCAAATTAAGAGTGAGCTAAAAATACATGTTGGTGTGTACAATCTATGGTATTCTGGTATGTTCATCACATTCAAGCTTTCCTGTAGCTCAGTGGTAAGAGCATTGCGTTAACAACGTTAGGTTGTGGGTTCGATCTCAGGGGATTGCAGATACCTATGGAATAATGTATAGGATAATGCAATGTAAGTCGCTTTGGATAAAAGCGTCTGCCAAATGCCTAAATGTAAATGTAAATCACATTATAGTGATAACTCGCAATAGTTAGCTGTATCGATAGTTTTGCACAGCCCTACTAAGAATGATGGTCGAGTAGATTTCATCTAGATAAGAAATCCACCACGTTTTACAGTAAATTTTAAGAAATTACAATGTGATTTTTCTTTTACTTTTTTGTTAACAGAGGAATTGGGGAAGCTCATTCCGGTTCATTTCCTTTACCGAAAACATTACGATAAGATTTTAATATTAGATTGTAATTAAATAAATATACATGCTTCGTCTCATTTCAAAGGCTGCGTCCTCCGGAGGTTGCGTTTGTCGGCCTCATAAGCCTTCACATTCAACATCCCGAGGGAGGCAGACTTCGAAATGAGACACAGCTACAGTTGACGAGGGTCTGTGACATGGTGGACGAACCTTCGGCGTTGTGGAGAAAAACTAAAATAATATAAATCCAAAGCATAAAATATAAAGGCAAGAAAATAACTAAATAATTAGCCAATTTTGACAAAACGAAAAACATAGAAGACCTGGCAAATTTATTTCCGTCAGAAAGTTTTTTCATCAAATAAAAGTTGCAGGCCTACCTCAATCCGAAGATTGGAGTTTTTATTTAATAAACTAACATGTTTACGTATTGTGGGGACAGTCTGGAGCCTGTTGACAGTTAGACCCGCAGCAGAAAACACCCTTTCAGATGGCAGGAATGTAGAGATAACGCCTCTGTAAGCGCGTTTCATTTGCTTTTCACCAGCCATGATTAATATCCAAAAAGGGCACTTTGCCACATAAATGTGTCTTAGCTAAACAGATATAAATCCGATTTGCTATACCTGAGTAAATAAATACATTATTTATTACCTATTCATATTTCACATTTGTATTTTACGTTACGTCTCAAAGAAAGCAGGGAATCCACAGATCGAGCTGTTTGATTGCTAATTCATATTTAAAAAATATGATTAATATGATTTAACTTAAAAAACAAACATACCTTTTAAATCGTTTAACTGAAAGTATTAATCGGTCAATTTTTACTATCGGTTAAACGGTCTATTTGATCATCCATAATAGGAATGAATTATTTATGTATTTTCTTGCTTTTTCTTATTACTGAAACACGTCCCGTTTTTTATTTATTTAAAATAAATCGGGAATTATAATGTTAACAGAGTCAAATTAAAACATCCTGAAAAGCAATTGGATTTTCTACTATAGGGCTGCACAATTAATCTAAAAACTAATCGGGATTACAATTACGGGTAAAATTCATTACATAATCGCCAAAAGCCTCAATTACAGCCTTCATTTCTGCGCGTTTCGGCTGTGTGTTTTGGCATGGAGGACAGTGGCAAGACTTTAACAGAGACTTTAAAATGAAGTGTCCTTCATTGTTTAGAAATAGAAAAAGATCCGTCCATGATATTCTCATCCTCTGTAAAAAAAAAGACTGTTTATTACACTCAAAGACATTTACTCGAGTTTGAATTCATGCGAAGAAACACACCCACCGGTGCCTTTCAAGTAACCGCAACTGGATTGACATATTACTTTATACTTTCTAGTTAAAAGCTTATTTTTTCTTGTCATGCTGTGTACGTGACTCATTTTCATTTTCATTACCCACACAGGTGGTTTTCTGCATTAAAAAATTATACTTAAATAGATTCATTCATTCATGTCTGAAGACTTGAAACTTGCTTTGTCATCATGGCATTTTAGCAATACATGCTAAGGGATTGACAGATTGTAAATGGTTACGGTTTGTTTGTAAAGAAACATAAAAAATTGCTTGTAAAAATCTAACATAGTCATCCAGTTATAACTAACTAAGACCAACTCTTCAATAATGAAGTTTTGCTAAAAGTGTTGACGTTAACTTGACAGTTAGTCTTCTCACTTCACTTCATCTCTCCTCACATCTCTGTATTTGTATCTATTGGTTTTAATTCACCGGAGATTGAACTTTCTCTTTTTCTGTATGTGCAACAGATGTTTTTACGAGAGGTCGAACCCCCACAACACTCATGTGCGCCAAAGTCAAGAAGGTTTACAAAAAACACCCTCCCTCAGTATAACGCTCTACCAGATGTTCAGACCTCAAAGAGGTGCGCACATTAGGAGGAACGTCTATTTGCTTCATGACTAGTTGAGAGATTGAGCCATCGCACATCGTTCAAAACTACTTGAGGTCTTATTTCCGCTTACGGTTCTGCATTCAACATTCGAAGGCAAGCTACACCGGTGGTCCTTTTCAGAATGAATTAGCATGATTCATTCACGTCATTGCTTTTAGAAATGGCAAGATGGTTCAGGTAGTCGCATGCACACACAATTTTTCATTCTTAATTAGGGAGTCGCGTGAAGAGTCTATTTTTGTGGATCGGTGCCACGTGGGCTTTATCGCGTGAAGAGGTTCTGTCATGGTATGTTGCTTTGGTCTCGCTAGCGCTGCGATTAAGTGCTTTTGACACATTCAGATATTCTTTGCGTGAGTGCAATATTGTTGTTGGCAATATGTTAGTATTGTTGTTATTGTTGCCTGTGTGGGCAAAATTCCTGTTCACAAGGTTAACCATTCTTCTGACCTTGACACCAAGGTCCCTTCTCACCTTCATTGTGTGTCACTCACAAGCCTTAGAGTGAATTCTGACCCCTAAGACCGATGTGTTAAGGTTTGATGCATTCATTGGTTTCTATTCTGAGAACAACCAACCGCTCAGGACCTTTAGTCTTTGCCTATTGACAGCATCCATAAGAAACATCAAACATCATTTGAACCTTATACACTGAATACAATACAGATGTTAGTGTTACTAATGAGAGTTAGATTTTTGCACCAAAAGGCCTTTTTAAGGCTTTCCACAAGAAATCCCTGCTTTAGAAACTAGACAACATTTGTGAACACCAGTAGTTGTGAACGATAATGTACAATAAGCCAGCGAGTGGAGGGGTCTTGAGTCGACCTTAAGGGGTTTATTTTGTAATAAAGACCCTGCTGCATGTACCTCATCCTTGCCAAATAAATAAATAGAGACATGCAATGCTGAAGTTAATGCATGTGTGTGGCGCACACATAGCTTATACGACGATAAAGCAGCTCAGTGGTTCATGAGAGGAACTACTTAGCTCATGCGAGTTATCTTCTTTAAATAGGCTTGGTTAGATCACAAATGTCCTAGTCTTTGCTGCGTGGCACAGAAATGCTTGAAGCCAAGATCAGAGGTGAGTCTAGCAATTTGAATTTAAATTCAAAGACTAAGATCCCGAGCAAGCCGGCGACGCATTGAAAAGATCTGTTTTGTCAGCAGAGACACGCTGTCTATCCCGCATCTTGTTTAAAGCGGCTCTGGTGCTCAGGGATTTAAAAGATTTGTAAGAACAGGCGTCCAGGTTGCTTTGTTTTATTAAAACGTTCCATTAAAATAGCGAAAATGCCGCCACTACCTTGAAATGAAAGATGTGCCATGCTGAGCGGCACTAAACTTTTGCTGTTGCATTTTTCTGCTTTGCACAAAGGAAGTCCCCCTTTCCGAGCGTTGCTGAACAGATATCAGTCAACGTCATTCTCTTCAGCACCCTGGCAAAGGACTTCACCAGTCTGTCAGACCAGGGTTAGACATCGCCAAGACATTCAGATGTTTGCATGAATATTTGGGAAATTGTACTTTTTGTTCTAAAATATACAGAAAAACTTTTTTACTAGTAGGGATCTTTCAAATTTAATGAACTAGTGATTTTGGGTAGAAGTCGATTTAAGTAATATGACTCAATTTAACAACGTTTTAATCATCGACATTGACAGAATTTTCCGTCATAGGCCTTCTTCCTGGAAACTTGTGCGCTCATGCGGTATAGCATTAGTTAGTTAAAGCTTCTTTAGGCAGAATGATATCAGGCACTGTGGCCTTCACAATTCCTCTCAAAATATGCAAAGTTCTTTGAAGGGGTGTCCCGACTAAGGATTTACATAGTCGAATCAGAATTGTCACATCTTGCCTACAGTCGACTGATAGTCGAATCAGACTTGTGTGTGTTTGTGTGTGTGTGCACGCGCTTTGGGGAAGACACCAGGTGGTTAAAGGTAATGCGCAAAAAACAATCAAACATTAATTTACAAAATTTGTTTAGAACAAAATATAATTTTATGATGAATACAAATAAGAAAAACGAAATAAGACAGAATCTATTCACAAAATAAATGTGTTTAGGCAAAATGTCTGAAGTGCAGGGGAACATCATTTTCCAAACAGAAGCCACAAATTGTCAAATTAATGGACATTTTCCTTAAACATTACATAAACATGCTGTGCCAAACAATACTAGACCAGATCTCGCCTAAAAACTATTTTTAAAACTACTCGATAATAATGAATAATATTTTACAAATGGGAAAACAGCGAGTTCATTACCAATGAACTACCAATAAAGTTACTTTATTTACCGCATGTAAAGCAAAAAAAGCTAAATGCGGTTATTTTGTCGATGGCATACGTCATTAAGGTCGTCTCATTTCATTTAACAAACATTACTACAACAGCATGCAATCTTTACAAGAGCAGCATGGGGCGCAAAGAATGATGATCTGGCGGATCGTTTTCCGGATTGTTTTTTTACTATGTATTTCTCTTTAGACGCAGAAGTTTTGTTCTTACCTTGAAATGTAACTGTTGCTTTTCTAAAATAAGAAACCACATTGACACATGCGCCCGACAAATGCGACCTCCGGTCTACGCAGCCAGTTACAAATCCTGGCCAGGGCACGTCTGGAAAAAATGTATGGTCACCCTAAGCTAACATGTTATTGTTTTTTACATTTGGTCTCAGTCTGAAGTGGGGTACAAAGATGCACACAAAACACGAATTATCTTGAAATTATCTTTAAATGTTTCGAAAAAAACTAAATAAAAAATTTGAGAGATGTTAAAAAAGGAAAAATGGATTTAGAATAAAATGTTTTTGTTTGTTTGAAAGCAGATACAGTCTTTTTTTAATATGATTTATTGTATTTTCATATATTCTGACCAATTAAAATTTTGGAATTGAAAATGATCAGAAGTGCCGCTTTGGTTGGCTCTATATCGCCACCACTGTTAAAAAATGAAATAACAGGATACTTTTCGTATTTATCTACATTTACATTACATTTAGTCATTTCGCAGACACTTTTATCCAAAGCGACTTACGAAGAGTTCAGGGAGCAATAAGAGATATGTCATAAAAGAGCTAGACCACCTGTTTAGAGAAGAGAGAGAGGGTTAGTGTACTTATTATTATTTTTTCATTTGTCTATCAAGTATTCACAGAAGAGATGGGTTTTAAGTATTTTTTTGAAGGTTGTGAGAGATGTGGTTGACCGGACCGTGTTAGGAAGAATGTTCCTAATGTTCCAATGAGTTGTTTAAGTGGGATTACTTAAAAAATTTTACCCAACAGTTCCATTTATTCATCATTTTTACAGTTTTAGAACACTGCTTTTATGTACTTGCTTAATTGCTGGATAGATCAATTTTTGTTTAATAGAAAAAAAAAAAACGTGACGGATTGCAGCTCTTCGTTCATCAGTGCCAAATATTTCTGTAATACTAGTTGGCTGATTTTAAAAGCAGACCTTCTGAAGTATAAGTCCTGGTTGCATAGTCAGTATTTTACTGCCCTTCTCCTCCAGAATCACAATGGTCACAGCACCGTTCGGCTTTTCTACCCACAGACAATGGCTTTGTGTGAGAAAATCGTCCTTGAGGTACGTGACTTCAGTCAAAAGCAGCAGTTTATGCTCTCATATGGTGCAGAGAAAGAGACTTTCTCCCCAAGGGATCCTCTTTTCTGTCATCTGTTGCATTCTCCCATCGACACTCATATTTCCAGTAATGCACTAGGCTGTGGCTTTGAGTCTTTGTGTTCTTTGAATTGGAGGTCAAGAATGATGCGGCCCTAAAAGTCGACATGAACGTTTCGCAGTGCAGCGACAACAAAGTGCAGCATATCAAAGGACTTTGTGGCAAACAACCTTCACTATTCGTTTTTGTTGCCAGCAACATTTTGGAGGAGTGATGATAAAACTGTCATTTGGCTCGTGTAACATTGTTTCTTATAACAGTGACGCGAGATAAAGCTTTGAATTGATGAGCTATCACGATACTTTGCAGTGGCTGTATAACGGTGGAGCTAAATGTTATCTTTTTGATCTTTGAATATCTGTGAGCAAGGTTTAATCTTGTGAAGTCGTCCGAAGGTACTACAGCCCAACAAGACGTCTGAAAATAATTGCGAAGCTTAAGTTGTTTAGTGATAAAGGGGCAAGAGGGAACGAGCGATGCCGTTTTTTTATTACATGTCGGCAGTGTGTGGAGCATTTTAAAGTGTCAGAAAAAGTCGGAGTAAATTTCTGAATGAAAGTGTCTTTACAATTCGGTATTTTTGTAGGCTACTTCAGATCGGAGCGGTCGGTCCGACAGTAGCCCCACAACTTGCAACATCCTTTGACATCATACAGTGGTTGCATGCACACGGTTACCTTGTCAAAGTATGTTCTGTGCATCCTGGCCACGAGTGCACCTTTTGAGAGAACATTCAGATTTTGTGAATAATAATATAATATATTATAATAATCCAACACAGGGGCGTCGCTAGCCCCCTTTTACTGGGGTGCGTGATTTCAAGTTGAAGTTTTAACAATTTTGTTTATAAAACAGATGTAATGTAATAACCTAATTCACGCTTGTAAAAGCAATGCAGTTGCGCATTTTAACCTTTCGTGCATAAAACCATGTCCGCCCACGTCTGTGTGTTTCCTTCCAACAACTGCACCACACAGCTGCGACTGAGGTAGGCTATGTAAACATGACGAAATGAAAGTTTCTTAATAATATCAATCATCATATTTGACTCGATCATTAATAGCCCCTGTAGATGGACATCAGAATTTGTTTGTGCAAAGCAGGGAAGAGATGATGAGTTTGAGGAAGATAAGACTTGATAAACTACTGTACTTCCCCAGCCAGTCAGGTCTCAGACATTAACTTTGGAGAAAATTGTCTCAGGAAAACCTTTGTGAAAAACATCAGCGTTCTGTACTTTCAGAAACTAAATTTAAATTTAAAGTACTAGCTAGTTTAGGACATTACTTAAAAAGTTGTCAGTATGCCTGAGATAACTATGTGCTATTAAAGGCATGTAAACAAATTGACCAACTTTGTTTGGACTTTGCAGTTCAACCAGAAAATTATGTTGTTGTTATTTTAAATAAAATATGTTATTTGTATTAGTTGGAGCCATAAAACGACTGGGTTCTTGAAATATTGTTATTGTAGATTTTTGGAAAGATGTAATAATTCATTGTTATCACTGTGTAATGAATGCAGATGTGCAAGAAAGACAAATTGTTGCACTGTAGGAATAGTGGTTTAAGCAAGGGAAGTTTGTATAGTGCCTTGTTGCGCACACATTGCACACAGCAGGTTTTTAAGACAAACATTTCATTTTTATTCGGGTTTGTCAAAGAATTTTCATTTCGGTGCATCCCTAGTTGTTTGACTGGTTAGTTTGTCATTAATTGTCAACTCATGGTCATTAATTGTTAGTGAATGTTTGCTATAGCATCACTTACGCACCCTCATTTCATTCCAAACCTGTATGACTTGCTTTCTTCTGTAGAACACAAAATAAGAGATTTTTAAGGAACATTAGAAACTAAAAAATATTGAATCCAATTGACTTTCATTGTACGAATTCAAAACCTTTCACAAAATGTCGTCTTTTTTGTGTTCTTTTGTGTACGGGCTAGCAAACTTTTTCTTCACAAAATTTTAAGATGATTTGTAATTGGTGGCTTTTTAAAAATCATCTCTTTAGGATGTTGTCCTATTGGCTGGCTTTACCGTCAGGAAATCTCCATCTTTCGTAAGAGACAAGGTACATCCATGTCACAAGGAGATGGATGGTGATGACGCCAGTGTTTTTGTAAGTTTCGACTACTTCAGAATCCTCACAACCCGCTTCTTGAGCTTAGAATAAATACAAAATATATTTTTGTAAAGTCTGTTTTTCATTCATTTGTTTAATGTCTGTTTAAAGGTGTGTCCCTTTGCCGCCCCCTCCCGGGCCCCCCCTGCTGTCAGATCAGAGGTGCAGTATGTGATACTTCTGTATAGATATCAGGGACACCTCCCCCTTTTTTCTTAACAAAAATACGCGCCGTTTATCCCTCAGAGATCAAGGAGATTGTTCATCTAAATTGGCTTTCGTCTGTTGGCTTTTGTATGCACATCTCTCTCTGATTGTTTGATCAGTTGTTCCTGCATTTGAGCACAGGGACTTTCTTAATTTGCTATCCAGATCAAGCGATTCAGGGCTAAATGCCCCAGACACATTTAATACAGTCTAAATAAAGAAGAGTCTGGATCCAAGTGTTCCTTTATTTGAAAGTATTGAATTTTGAGATTAGGGTTGGAAACATACTTTACACAAGTATGTAATTGCTAGCACACAATTTCGCTAAATATACTCCATGTGCGGCCAAACCTCAGTTTAACATTGCGTTTTCATTGCCTTCTAAGACATTTCAAGCTTGGGTATCAATCATAGCGACAATTCTGGTTAAATTTAGCAATTGTTTAAATATTTGACCACAGTGGTCTTCACAGAATTGTGTTGATGTATGTTTCAGGCCACTGCAATGTGAGTGTTTCTGCTTGCTTTGTGTAGGCCAAATACACGTATACTCCTCTAAATGCATTGAAGCCCATGACGGTGGTGAACGTCTACGGTGTGGTGACCTTCTTCAAACCGCCTTTCCCTTCTAAAGGCTCAGGTCAGTGAATCCCCCACATCCCAACGAGGCCGTAATAGGTTCTCCCATTGTTATCTGAGCCCTCCTGAGAGTAGGGCCAGACGAAAGATTACTTTCTAAATGACTTTTCAGAGCCACCTTTGAAATGACTGTCAAAAATGATAATGGGTCTCTGAATATGTTGAACTTTGCTTTCGGTATGACACGAGAGAGATGTTTCAGAGGAACATGCATGAAGGTTTTTTGTTTGGTTTGTAAGTGGTCATTTTAGCTTTTTTTAAGAACGTAACATCATGGGTGAAACTTAGACAAAAAGCCTTGACTTGTAGCATTTTACAGTGTGCTATTTTCAGCTCTTCTCTAAAATTTGCTTTTGTATTAACACTTTACAGTAAGGTTGTGTTTGTTGACAGTAGCTAATGCGTTAGCTATTATGAACTAGCGATGAATGAACAATACTTCTATAGCATTTAATCATCAAATTCATCCTGTTAACATTAGTCAGTGCACAATGTACTAACATGAACAACTGTATTGGAATTAACTAACATGAACAAAGAACATATATCGCTCATTGCTTGTTCATGTTAGCTAATGCATTTACTAACGTTAACAAATACAACCTTATTGTAAAGGGTTACGGCTTTTGTTGAATGATAAATAGTGAAGTTTGCACTGTGCAGGGTAAGCACATGATTGTTGATACTATCAAGTCGTAAGATGCTTCTCAAGGGACGTAAGATGCTTAAGTTGACACAAACCAATTACAAGATTAGCGCTCTCTCATGGGTCAGTTCATAGAAAGCACATTCAGTTCACTGGTAATGGGTTGGATTGTGACATGTAACGTTCGGTTGAATGCGAACAGTCAAACACACTCAGTGTGCTGGTTGATGTATCCGTGTTTTGATATGTGGAGAAAATATAAAGATAGATCTCTGCAAAGAATCAATAACTGTCCAGTAGTTTAAATTTAAAGAGACACTTCACCCAAAAAATTAAATTCTGTCTTCATTTGCTCACCTTCAAGTTGTTCCAAATCCTAATGTCTTTGTTCTGATGAACACAGAGAAAGATATTTGGAAGAATGCTTATAACCAAACAGATTTTGCCCCCGATTGTCTCCCATAGCTACATTCTTAGAAACGTCTTCTTTTGTGTTAAACAAAACAAAACAAGAAATGATAAAGTAATTTTTCATTCTATGGGAGTCAATAATGGGGGGCAATATCTGTTTGGTTATAACCATTTTTCCAAATATCTTTATTTGTGTTTTACATAAATATATTTTACAAATTTGGAACAATTCGAAGGCGAGTAAATGGAAAACAGAATTTTCATTTTTGGGTAAAGTTTCCCTTTAATACAACAAATATACAATAAAATAGTAACATTATTTCACATAATATAAATGAAACAAAATATTTTTATATTATAACCAAAAACAGACCGGAAGTTAACTTCGGGCCAGCGTGTTCGTCCAATGAAACCATCGATAGTGTTAATTTTATTTTATAGTTTTTATTGACCATACAAGCAGAATTATTTAAAATTTACTAGTTTTTGTCTTCAGATTACTCGTCCATGATGAAGATCACAGACCAATCTGATGTCAAAGTGTGCTGCAATATCTTCGCTAAAAACCTGGAGGATCATCCCGTCATCTTCAAAGTCGGAGACATTATTCGACTCCACAGATTTAAGGTGAGGAGATCTATTACACCTGTTTAGCAATATTCACAACATTACAGTTAACCCTGAGCAGCGTGTCTGCCAAAAGTAATCTAGTCTCAGAAAGCATACTGGACAGTGTCAACACTGTCTAATTTAAAATCAAACTATTAGGGCTATAATATGCGTCTTTTGTCATATTCTCTCAGACAGATCTGTACAAAGACTCCATGATGCTGATAACCTGCCGTGGTTGGTCCGCCGTCACATTCGATGGAATTATCGACAGCTCCGTGGTGCCTCGTTCCACCAGCAAATCCTTTCACTTTGTGGAATCTGATAAACGTAAAGTGCAGGAGCTTCGCCAGTGGGCGGCCGACCAGTCCGTGTTTTCCAGTGATCCCACTGTCCCTCTCTCTTCGGTACAGCCGTGTATGTACTTCAATCTGACCGGCCAGCTGCTGGCAAAGGCAGTCATGGATAGCAGTTGCATCCTGCTGAAGGTGCTTTCAAAAGTTAAACTAACCTTAAAGAGTTCCCCCAAAACTTTTTCCAAATCTTTAAAAATGTCTTTGTTCTGATGAACACAGAGAAAGATATTTGGAAGAATGCCTGTAACCGAACAGTTCTTGGCCACCATTGACTACCATCATTGGAAAAATACTTTATACATTTCTTTGAAGATATTTTGAAGAATTTAGGAGAGCAAATAGTTCTGGGGCACTTTGACCATCATTGTCATTTTTCCTGCTATGATAGGCAATGGTGAGTCTTTATCGGTGTTCATCAGAACAGATAAATGTATAGATTTGTTACAACTCGAGAGAAGCGTTAGGTACCGAAACATATATCTGGTTTGTAACTGGACCGAATTGAAGCGCAGATTTCGCCGCCACTTAAATGCTGTCTGAGGTCTGTATTGATGATAGTGAAAGACAGTTTTAGTGCTCTTCCTCCTTGTTCAGCATTCATCCCCGGGCTCAGTCTTTAACTTCAACTGCAGCATAAGGCAAATAACTTAACATAAAGTGAAACTAACTTTAATTTGACATGCACGTGGCGCGTCTGCAATGCAAGCAATCACAATAAAACTGTTGCGCGTGTTTAAAATCAATGAAGCGTGTGATGCGTGCCGTGGGGCTTGTTCTTAACACAGTAACGCATTTGGCAAGAAAGACAAAGCGCTAAAACCTTATAGACCGGTCAGTCTGATCTCTAGACATCAGTCTGTCAAGCTTTTTACTCGGACTGCATGTTAAGGCATATAATTATACTTCTTCATTATACATAATGTCTGTTTTTTTTAAATAATGCACATATAATGTAGCCTAGAAGGCTCTCTGTAAATGGACATGATCCGTTGATACATTTAACGCTTTTTTTGCTGGAGGGTAAACAATATTACATATTTCAATGTTAGTTTCCCTGCTTATTTTACATTCAACTATAATTGTGATTTTGGTTTGAAATCGTTTCTAATTATTTAATGTTTTTTAATTGAATATATTGTTCTTTCATATCATCCACCTGTGTTTTGTGGCTCTCTTTTAAAACTATCAATTTAGGCACCGTGATTTAGGCACCGTTTAAGCATCCGTACAGTTTTTAAAGTATCGATTTGACACCGGTATCAAAACAAAAACCCATACCCAACGCTTCTCGAGGCTGAGTAAATGAAGACGGGATTTTCTTTTTTGGGAGAACTGTCCCTTTTATACAACTGTTGCTATTAAATGTAGAACAAAATCCAGTACTATTATAGTCAACTTTTGATTGTCTGCTGTTATCAGGTGTGGGACGGGACCAAGTGTCAACATCCTCTGTTAAAGGTGGCTGTCCCAACCGACTCGGTAGAAGGAGAATCAACCGTCGCCAAAGACAGGATGAACTTGACAGCAAATGTTCTGGTGTACGATAATCACATTGAGGTTGCTCGAAGCTTGAAGGTGAGATTTGCACTAGGCCTTGTTGTGACTCTATTAATGCAAGATTATGAATGTTACCCATTGATACAAATTAAAATAATTTTCATGGCCAAATGTCAACCAATGAGAAACCTGTCCTGTACAGAAGCAGTGACCTCTTTTTATATACCTTTTGAAGCTATGAACATCATCTGCTATCATTACCTTTTGCTCAAGTTTGTACTGTCGCTACCTGTAAGCACCATCCTGTGCAGGAGACCCACGCACCCAACCCAGCACCATTAATGATGAATAAGGTGCGGGGTGAGATTCTCGTGGGCACATCCTGTACCTGTTCATTTGCGAGGCGTTCTCTTCCCCCCTGTCTTCTGATTTTGTTTGCTGTTTGAACTTTAAAACCTCCCCTGCCTGTTTTTCCACTCGATAAAACCCCACAAAAACGTCTCCAGAAGATGGTCTTATAACGAGTGAAATAAATAATCTCCAAACCTTGCGGCAACATTTCTGTCTTCTCTTCCTCTCAATGAATATTTGTACAGGAGCATAGCTTTCATGCCATTTTTTGAAACTTAATGTATGGTTGTCCACAGTAGTTTTACAGCCCAAAAAACCCAACGTTACAAAATCTATGAAAAGGGTAATAAATCATTTAAATAACTATAGGTCTCCAGACTATAGGATATGGTGATGTATGAACGGTAGTTTTGTTTGGCTTTCAATAGTGTTTTTTTAACATGTTCTCTGTGGAGAAAGAACAAAGTTGGGTGGAGTAAACTGATGGGTTTGAAAGAAAAGTTGTATTATTATCCATTGTGCTACAACTTTGATTTTCCCCTTCGACAAGTTTATTCTTTTGGTGTGTTTGTATATTTGATTCGCAGAACACAAAAGAAGATATTTTGAAGAATGTTGTTAACCAGTTAACATTCACTTGCATTGGTTTTGTGTCCATACAATAGGAATTAATGGGTTCCGGCGTCGTTCGGTTACCTCCTTGCTTCAAAATATCTTCTTTTTTTATCTGCACAAGATGATTATATTTCCATTTTTTTTTACTTTAACAAGTAGGCTCTTCAAATGGTCAAATGGTGCCATTTTTAACCATCTTTTCTTGTCTACGCTCTGGAATGTGCATGTACTTGTGGTGCCATCAGCCAATCCGTGTTGTGCCATGGCATTTACAGCTCAAGTGATTGTCTCAAACGCATCTGCCGTTCCCACGAGCAAAGCTGGCGGATATCTAATCACGTACATCTGGAGTGTGATGGGGCAGCTGAGTCACTGCCCATGAGCTGAATGGAAAGGCTGTCGGATGGCTTTCTATACAGTCTTGATCTTAAGATCACTCTATCTGTTGCCTTTCTTTACAGTATATCAGCACTGAACAATCGGCCTTTCCATCACCTGCCAGCCGTGATGCTGTTGAAGCCTACAGTACCCACTTGGCCATACGCTTTCAGCTGGTCTGCCAGTAAAGAGAGATATCCCAATACATAAGCCGCCCTTACCTACAGATTAGATGAAAGATGTGATGTGCCTGTACAAATGGTATGGTGTAGTGACTGAGACAGAACAGGAAGTATTATCTGGCAAACTGATGTTATCCGCATTTGTTAAAGGGTTTGGGAAAAATAGCTCATTAATGCACAAGCTGAAGGCTTTCATTTGTTCCTTGGTAATAAACCTCAGACTTTTGATGCTTAAGAGTAGGACGGAAAATAATCTATGGTCCTGTCCCAAATGGTGCCTTCAGGCCCTGTGATGACTCATTGAATGTTTACGTGTCGCAATCTGAACTTCCCCAATTCCAACAGTAGCTAGTAGAAATAATTTCACAGACTCACTCACAAGTTTTGTTTAACCATATAGTTCGGTTTTGTATCTCAATTCTGATACCAATGCATTGAAAGGCAATTGGAAACATCTAAAATGTTTTGAATTCCTAAACACTTGAATTGTTGATATTGTTATAACTTGATGCCGAATGATAATTATTTGTATCAAAATCTACTTCGGCCGCAAACCATTGTGTTTTATTGCAATATTTCCCCTTCATTATCAATACCCCCTGCCCGATCGTTTCTAATATTCTGTGAAATTGCTTGAGCACAGTGCTGAGGGGAAGAAAAGGAGAATAAAGCCAGCTATTAGGATTAAGTGGTCTGAGATAGATAGCTTTATGAGAGGGGAGCGAGAGGGCCAAATCGATACGGCTGTCACGGTAAACGCGGCATTTCTTTGTGGGGACTGCAGGCACACACAGTTTCTGACTTTAGCTATAAAACATATATAACTCGCACTGTATACATCAGATAGGTGAAGTCAGTCTGTATGAGACATCACAACTGTCACGGTCATAAACAGTTTTGCTACTGAATATATGGTACACAAAATTATTGCGGTTAGTAATTTGAGGTTGCTTCTGTTTTCCATGTCTTGCATTGTAACCTTAGTGTTAGTTACGAGATGCATTGAACACAAATCTGAAAAGGGATTCATAAGCTGTATATGTTCATAGGTTGACAAGTTTCATCTTTATTTTGTTCATCTTTTTTGTGGCATCATGCACACAGGACTATTTTAGCTGCGGTTGACGTCAGTGCTAGTATTGCTTTTGTGCGTTTGGCTAGAATCTCCTGAGGATTCTCTGAGAACAGTGAGGAGGACACCAGATATCTCACCTCTCTTTTTCACGTCTGGCTTGTGGATTGTCTATTGCTTGCTTTTCGAGTCATTTGCATCATCTGGTCCCAGGCCAGTCGCTAAATGCTTTTCCTCAATGTGTCATCTCGCTTACAAATCGCATGCCTCATGCAAAAATAATATACATAAATGAAGTGCTAGAAGGTACACAATTTGCAAGTTAAATGGAAATGCGAATATGGAAGGCAGTTCCAACTCCAACTTCGCTCTTACTTTTGCTTAAACATTGGTGTTTTGTTTTAACTCGTAACCATAAAATTTGAGCCTTTGGCCTACACTGGGCGGCAGCCATGTGTGATGTGTTAAATCGTGCAGGACATGTGTGCTTTAACATTTAGATTTCTCTAGCAACCACCTTGAAATGCCCAGATGACACCCTAGCAACCACATGGCAAGATGCTAAAACATACAGACCACTCCAGCAACCACATTGTAATGCTCTGGTGATACCCTAGCAACCACATGGCAACATGCTTAAACACTCAGACCTCTCTTGTAACTACCTTGGGATGCCCTAGCAACAACATAGGAACATGCTTAAAACATTCTGTGTAGTGACCTATGTAGTGACACCCTAGTAACCATTTGACAGCATGCTAGAAATACTCAGAACACCTTAGCAACCAAATAGCAATGCCTCACTACCACCAACACAACCCTATCCCTGCACAGGTAAGAGCCACTCCCATTTTTTTAAAACAATTTGATTAATTGTGTATCAGGTTATTGTAAGTACAGGTGTACAATATGCTTATTCAAATTGTACCGTTGTTTAGTGGTATTGTATTTCTTTTGCTTTTAAACCAAAAAGAAACACTGTTTTTCCGTGTAAGAGGATACACATGTCTATGTGCAGCAGATAACAGTAAGATTTATGAGATGCTTTTTAGATTGTAACTTTTCCACTGCAGTGGTAAAGCAGCTTTAAAGCATTCTTAATGCACCTGCAGCGAGGCATGAGCTGATGCAGTATAATGTGACATCCTGCCTCTTTACACATGTGACTATCAATTATTCATAAAGAGAGAGAAAGCGAAGCACCTGTGTTAACTTAACAGCCAAAACGGCCCCTGCCAATAATTGTCTCAGACAGCCAGCATATGACACTTATCCACTGAGATGGAGCGTGTATCTGCGTGAGAGAATGTGAGTGAAGTGCAATAATGGCTTTTTGTTTGTTTATGTGTTTTGTTTGCTGGTACTGAAATCTGAAATGGATGAATCGATGTGTATCCAGGTATCTTCTCGCTTTCATCCAAAAATATTGTTCAATTTGGGCACAGATAAAGCAGAAATGCTTTTTCAGTGTTTTATATGACTCGTGCGAGCATGCGGTGGGGCACTTCAGGAATTATTGCTGTCAGACAATTTTGGATGGTCTGTCTTAAGCACAGTGTTTGCTGACAAAACGCAGCTGGTCTTTGAACAGAGACACAAACCGAGAAAATATCTGCAGATTTAGACTGCTAGTGCCAAAACCTGCACCGCCGGTGGGTTTTATGAGGACGGAGAGCCCATATTCCTCTAGCCTGTGCTAGCCAAATAAAAATGGCACTAAAATCCAGTAGTATCGGATGGTGTGTATGGTTGATGTATTGTCATAGTACAGTAGTATAAAGGAACATTTAAAGGTCCAGTGTAAGAAATTTAGCAACATCTAGCGGTGAGGTGGCAGACTGCAACCACAGCTCACTTGACCCCCCACTTCCTTATGAACCACTACGGTGACTGACATGCAGTCACGTTTTAATTTTTTTGCTGAAGAATATAACGTATATACAAAACACGCTATATAGAGCAGTTTGCCCTTTTAAGGCTACTGGAGAAACAACATGACGATGAGATTGTTGTTTCAGTCATTTTACAATTTACTGTTTGATGTTACATTGCCGTTGTTCTTTAGTCATGAAACCAGCGTTGCCAAATGTCACTCCTATACCTAAAATACACATTTTAGTCACATGTAATGTATATTTTTTTGCAATACACATTTATTTCAATATTACGTCATAGTGGTTCATAGGTCAATTCATTCTACCTTAAGAATGGCTGATGAACAAGACCCTTAAACCTGCAGAAAACAACCCGCAGCAACAGTCCAAATATAGCCCAACTTGGCAACCCTGCATAAACCCCCAATCATTAATATCTTCATGTTTTACAACACACTCAGAGCTGTATCCTCAACGGTTTTTAATTATTCTTCTGCGCCTTTAACAAACACTTCCACAAGCCTACGTTTTGCTCTATTTGTTCGCTTTCATCAGCGCAGGTTTTACAGGAATCGGTTCGTCTCTGTGATAGACAGAGCGCGTCTCCCCTGCCCCGTTTGCTATTTAGCATCCAGATGAGGGTTTGGACAGGGTTTGTGTTCCCCTAGTAGTCTCATCAACATAGCTTCAGTTAATGGAATTTCACATCTAGAATGAAGGAGTTTGCTTGAGGACCACTTTTGTTCTGCTGCTGCGTCAGAGGAGCTTCACACCAGCTTCGCACACCTGCGCTGAGCATCCAGACTCCGCCAACCCCCACCATGTGTAACCAACCGTGCAGTGAGTGCATGCAGGAGAATACCAAACATATGTAAATTCCAAATCCTGAAGCGTTTCTCAAGGAATGACTTGCAGGTCTGATTTTAAGTTCTGATGTTAAAAGAGTGGGTTGCTTAAGTTGGTGGAGCTTGACGGAGCCAGTCCTTTTTCAATTTCGTTGTGTAGAAAGAAGTCGTGCAGCATGCAGGTTTGGAACTGCATGAGGGTGCTTAAATGAGAATTGTGAACTGTAACGTTTGAGTTCAATAAATTGAGTTTAACAACTGATTTTCACGACAAGGATTGGCGGCCACATGTCTTAAGCTTTTAAGCTCCATTTTTACATCTCAGTGTTTGGTTGTTAACAAATTCTCAAGCAGGATACTAATGAGCTGTATCAAATTGGCCCATATGGGATGAAAGCGTGTTTTGCAGAATGCTGTTCCCCTCCCTCGATTTGTTTATCAATGTGGAATAAGTCTGTTTTGAATCATAACCCAATCAAATATTTCCTTGCACATAATAACTGATGTTATCGTGTTTACTTTATGGATTGTCTATTCATGTGTTCATTATGAGAGACGATGTCTAGGGGCTGTATGGCATCCAAAAAGTTATTGTGACATCAACACTTAGTCTTTACATTTTTATTCTGTAACCATTGCCTGAAAACCAAGATTTGGCTTATGCCCGAACCTGATGATGTCATCAGGATTCATTTATAATACTGTTCCAGGCACTTGTGTATAAACGTGGATTATAAATGTCAAAACATGTTTGAAGGGTTTTGAATATAATTGTTTTTGTATCACATTCCTCCTTGGCTATTTAATGTCAAGTTCAATACAAATCTGAATTATTTTCAAGGTTTCATTGAGCGATTGAAGTTTCTTCATGTCGTTCTCAGTGATATCAGGTGACCAGGGATGTTTTTTGAGGCACCATTGCTCAACCCTGGCACCATATCGCCCCCTTCTGGGTGATTTTTCTGTCAAAACATCCTTACAAACCAGACAACGTTGGTCCAAATGGGTTATCCTAACTTGATTCTGTGTTTTGGATTTTAGCCTGGGATGTTCCTGCGCATCTTCAACCTTCATGCATTGTCGCAAAGAGCCCCTGATGAGCAGTCAGACCAGACCGAGCAACTGGCTTTTCACCTTCATGGGGGCACGATGTATGGACGAGGTTTGAGAAACATTCCTCAAGATTCCCAAGAGCTTCAGCCTTTAAAGAGGTTAGTGTCCGCAAATACAATTTCACCTCATTTTTTTAAACGTTATTATTCCTTACAAGTGTTAGTGGTGCATTAACTGATGTTAACTGTGAAAACATTTGATTTCAATAATGTATTAGTAAGTGCTAAAATGAACATGAATAAATATGAATTAATGCTGTATAAGTATTGTTCATTATTAGTTTATGTTAGCTAATGCATGAACTAATTGTTAACAAAAAGCCCCTTATTGTAAAGTGTTGCCAAATATTTTGCTGAAAACATTTTCACAAATATTGTCACATGCACACGTATGTTTTAATACAATAAAATCTGAATATAAAAGACATTTGAAACATCGCAGATGAAAAGATTGTATTAAAAAATCTCCGGGACACAAGTGTGTTAAAAGTATACACTTATATTTGCACATTCTGATACTATACTTGTGAATTTACTGATCTGGGCAAGCCCAGAGACACTACATTCAAATACATTTCCATTGAAAATGACCTGTGTGATCCCCTCGGATCTCTTCCTGACATTCTGCCATCATCTCTCACTCTTCACTGATCCATATTCAGACAGTTAGAGAACCATGCTGATCTGGAGGACGATGATGAAGTGAATGACGACACTCTTTTGGAGATGTGGTACACTCCACCGGAGTCTGTAGGTTGGTGATGGCGATTTGGGTTTTTAAGTCCTATAAATGTTACTTCTATTTAATTGGAGTTCATCTCTTTTATGTGTTTTTTTAGTCATGCGAAATGATGAAGAACCAGGTATAGACTCAATTATACTTTATTTTGTTGAACGCTTTCTCAAGGCCTACCACAACTGTATTAAAAATTTAATGAAACATTATCATCTATTCTTGTTTTATGTTTAGACGGAGAGGCAGATGTGGAAACTTCTTTAACAGGTGAAAGAGCGGAATCGAAAACTATTTTTGTATGACTTTAATACAAGTGTCACATTGAATGAAAGTGTTGCTTTGCACTATTTTTCTTAAAATTACTTCTACAGACTACGAGTCTTGAATTATTCAATAAACTTTTATTGAACTGACAGCATATGTGGCCACATTACCGTTTCTCTCAAAGTACAGAATTGCTCAATATACAGTATGATTATCTGTATGGAAAAACTCGCTTGTGTATGGTTCAGTGCTTGAAGATCCACAGGGAGATGCATCAAATGTAATTTTCTGCTTTGCCATTGTAATAATAATAGCAACAGAACAATTTTAGAAGATGGAGTGGCACAGATTCTTCATAAATATTACTGTCTTAAATAACGTTAAAAAGGATTTTGATAGCTTGTCACCCACCTCACACTTCTACTCCCAGCCCCCCAAGAAATGTGTTGCTTTACAATTTTTTTAAATTACATTTATCCATTTGACACAAAAAAAGCAACATACATTGCATTGTACTATGCATTTGTAAAAGGGTATGTGCAATCCTGGGATCGAACCCTTGACCTTTCCGTAGCCATGCTCGAACCACTGAGCTAAAGAAAAGCATCTTTTTAAGTTAACTAAAATAAATGCATTATGTGAATGTATCCTTAATTACTTGCATATTGGAGCAAATATATCTAAAAAAACTCATTACATGTTTGTGTTTAGTGCGAACATGCAAGCACACATTGCAGCGTGTCACGTTGGCCCAGGTGAAGCGCTCCACACCCCCGCTGGTGTGTCACATCCGTGCACAGGTGAAGACGTACCATCCGCAACAGCTGTACCAGTGCCTCAAGCTCTTCTGCTCCAAATGTAAAACAATGTGAGTTTCACACATCACTGCATTCGGCTTAATACACAGTTCTTTAGCCTCAGCCAGGATCCAGGATATGCTGTTCTAAGAATAATACAGTATATTATGCATACAGTTATGTTGTCACAATTTTCGCTTATGCATTTGTTAAGTCTTGTTTGCCACCTGGTGGCTGTGAAGCGTAAAGTTTACATATCTGAAAAAACATCTCGTGCTTTGCCACTTTAAAAATGATAATAATGCATTTAGGAAATGTATTGTCAGTGAAAATAGATCATCCAATAATCCAAGGCACTGATATAATACTAAAAATGACTGTAACTTGTAAAACTAAAGTCATTGTACACTTTTTATTTTGAATGCGACAGGAGAGAGGTCCCAGATGATACCACGATTGCTGAACTCTTCTGTGAATCTGCAAGAGGCTACCAACCCTGTCACGAGCCCTGGGCCGCCACGTCCTCTGCGAGTTTATCAAAACAAGGCAGAAACATCTCAATGTACATATCCAGTGACATGGTGGGGGACGAAACTCAGAGCCAGCTCATCTTTGTCCAGGGTAAGTCCGACGCGGCCTGCTCTTCTAAACCGAATTTGGCGACTAGACAAATAAAAAAAAGTCACAGATTGAGAACAATTTCTCTGCAGGAATGACCCTGAATGAGGTTTGCATGGTATCACTTGATCACAAAAACCTGGTTCCCGTGAGGTCAGACAATGGCAGGATGAATCTGATAGACCTCACGGCTCCCTTCCTCTTCTGCAAAGATAAAAGATATTACGGGTGAGGGGACAGGGTTACCAGCATCTTTAACTCCTCAGAGCGTCACTTTCTCTTACCACAACATGATTTACCCTCAGAGAAAATATATCACTTGTGTGTAGTTATTGTACATCTTTTTTGGGCGTGCATGTGTATTTTTCAGGTGTAAAGAGTGCTCTTTAAACACTTTTGAGAACCCTGTGTTTACTGGAGTGGAAACCTGGGATGAGCATACGGTTGCAGAAGGTACTCTGTCACCTATAAAGAACTCTTTTGTTCTAGCTTGTTCTGACTTGTTTTATGTGGTTAGGATGTTGGTGCTTTTGTCTTGTTGGTTGTGTGATCACTGCTAGCTGTAAAGCAATTTTCCCCTTAGAGAAAATAAAGATAACCTTAAACCGCTTGGGCTCCCTAAGCTCGTAGCAAAGGCTGAAGGTTTGACTGGTTAGTATGGCACCAGTGTTTTATTTTCTGTTTTATTCATATTTTAAATTAGCTTTTATTTGTTTATTTCATTTCAATATCCAATATTTATTTTTAGTGCTTCATCTTACACTTATTTCAGTTTATTTGATTTTAGTTGATTGATTATTTCTAGTTTTTTAGTTTTTCAAGCAGCATTTAGGCCAATATTCGATTTGATTTCAGTAAATTGAGGTAGCAGTGTGTTCTATCAAAATTAACACTTTATGAGCAAGATATGAATTGCAAAGATTTGTTATAGTACAGGTTTTAAATGCATTTTTGTGATTGCAAGCTATTTTACCTGATGTCAAATAAAGGTGTTTACAATTATGTTGTTGTACTATGGACATGCTTGAACAAGTTTGACTTGAGAAAGTGTCCACTGTCCTCATTTTACACCGTATCTGCTGTTTTATATGTAAAGTGCATTTATGCTGTCTTTATTTTTGAAAGATTTATTGTATGTATGTGTTATGTTCTCTGTATGTATTCAGACATCACTTCTCATCTGTTGTCGCACAGCTCTTGGAGTTCAGCTAATGGAGTACAGACTGTTAATGGAGTTTAAACTGGAGGACCACACAGACACATTAGAGGCACTTCTGTGGGAGAGGAATGCTGTGAGTCTAAATCGTACATCACTGTCATTTCATTAAAGAGGCCTGGAAAGCAAGAAAGAAAAGACAGCATACTACCTGACCAGGCTGGTTTTTTTAAATGCTTGAGTGATTGTTGCATGTTCGGCTTATTCCCTATAGGAGAGGTTCTTCTGTGTTTCTGCTGTCGGCGCTTCAGCTAAACAGGATGTGCAGGACAGGATTCTGACCATCATGGACACACTTCAACCACAAGGAAGCGATATTGGTAAAGAAAAAAATCTCTCAAATGCTTAACAAGTGCAACACTTTTGTATTGATTTCTAAATGAGAAACATAATCTCTGTTTCTTTACTTTTCTTCGTAGAAGAACGTCCGTGGCTGGATCTTTGTCTTTCCGTCTACGCTGTGCAAGACAATGGCAGAAATCAAGTTTGCTACCACATCACAGATACAGAAGTGAAAGAAGTTAACTAAATGAATGTAAAGAAATCATAGAGGCACTCCTGCTGTAATACAGTAATGTTATTAATAAGAAAAAGAGCAAAGTTATAATTTCAAAAACGTTTTGTTAGAAGAAATGTACATATGTTTTTGTGGCCAGACACATAAAATAAAGCATGTATAAACATTGTATTTATAAAACCGCTCATTCGATTTTTTTTTCTTCATTATTTATAGATTGTCTCTGTCACCTGGTAAATTGAAATACATCCTATCAAGATAAATATAATTAAGATATAATTGCTCTTTTTAATCTAAAATTAACTTTTGTTCTTTTTTAATAAATAAATAATCATAAACAGTGTTGAGTAAGATACTTCAAAAATGAATTAATTCCTCGTTTTGAGTTACTTCCTAAATTGCATATCATCCTTAGAAATAAGTTTAAACTTTAAACCTTCTGAATCAAATGAAACATTACCTGTAATCTGCAGTAAACATTACACTTTGAAATATATCTTTGTCATATTTGATTTTCAACAAAATAAACAAATTTGTTACACTTAACTACACTTGTACACTTTTTGTTTTAATGCAAATCAGCCTGAATATAATATTGTTTACATAATTGTTCAAAGTAAATCGTACTGTATTAGTTATTAAGTATTGACGATCTTTGAAATTCAAGTCTACCGGTCTGTGAACCCTGATTTAAATTTATAGTCTTATTTTACTCTCACGTTGTTCCAAATCTGTATAAATGTCTATTTGGAAGAATGCTTACAACCAGGGCTTGGGCCACCGTTGACTACCCCATAGTAGGAACGTTTGTTTTATACATTTCTTTGTTCTGTTGAACAAAAGAAGATATTTAGAAGAATGCAGCAAAGGAAACGTCTGGCTACCATTGTAATTGTTCCTACGATATCCAAATATCTTTCTCTGTGTTGTGACGTGTGCAGACTTGGGACACCCAGAGAGTGAGTCAGAAATTTCATTTTTGTGCGGACTATCCCTTAAGGCACCTCTTTGGAATTAGGTGTGGCGCGTTAACGAGAGTGGAAGTAACTGCTCTGTGATGTGCAGCTGCTTTGATGCTCTACGAATAGGATGAAGTTTGAGTCCGCATGGCGGCGCTCGTCTCCGTGTTGAACTGTGCGTTTGAGAGCTTCGGGCGGACATGGACAGCGCTCGAACATCTTCACTTTGCCGGATCCCCTTGACCCTCACATACAGTCTTTCTTCAATGACAAGATCGTGTTCGTGTGAAGTAGCTTCGTTTTAATGCACTTTGTTGTTGACCGGACATCTGTGTGAAAACTCCAGATTCTTAAACATTGTTTAACACTAGAGATGTTTATTTATAAGATGGACTGAGCTTGACATCTGTTTGCCGTGACATCTTTGGATTTGACAGATGAGGATATTTCGAGGAGTCCTCGCATAAAAACAGGATGAAAACGGAACCGTTGTGCGTGTTTTGTTTGCTGGTGTGTTGCGAACTCTCGGTGGTTCTCACGCGTGTTCATCACAGGACCTTTGTCCATTATTCTCCTTCACATTCACGTCAAGTCCGGACTGACGGACTGGAACGACGTGCGACATCCGACCACAGTGACGACGAACTCGTAGAATCCACAGGTGTGTCTGGAACGATTAAAGCGATCCCATCGATAGCCGAGAATGACTTCATAGATGTAAACAGAGGACCGCCGAGACGCGAACACGCTCACGACAAATACAGTCAAACCAAGTCGTTTCAAGGACACGACAAATCGGGCCGACAGAAAAGAGAGACCGCGAATAAGACGAGAAATGAACAAGACGGGAGTCGAGTTATTGAGTCGTCGGAGGATAAACGTCAAGCATCCCCGAAGGCTTCAGCGCAGGTCCAGCCCACAAACTTCCCAGATGATCCCACAACCCTCCCCGAGTGGGACATCTCACCTGCGGGAGACTACGAGGAACCGTATACACCCCTGGGTCCCTTTAACACCCGCTCGAGGACCCCGGGAGTGAAGAACCCCTTTTACCCCGTGACGGGTGACTCGTACGGCGCATACGCCGTCGTGTGTATATCCGTCGTCATCTTCACCGTGGGAATTATCGGGAATATCGTGATCATGTGTATAGTTTGTCACAATTACTACTTGAGGAGCATCTCAAACTCACTGCTGGCCAATCTGGCCCTGTGGGATTTTGTCAACCTCTTTTTCTGCCTGCCGCTCGTGGTATTCCACGAGCTCACTAAGGATTGGCTGCTCGGCGAGTTTTCCTGTAAAATTATTCCTTACATCGAGGTAAATCCCATGGGATGTGTCCACGCGGAATGAGAAACTCTTCTTTTAGTTTTTTACCTTTTCTCTACCTATCTCCAACCAAACATGTATCACAATCCCCACATAACTCACACGATGTCCAATATTAGTATTGTTGTACTATTGCTACCTGAAATCAGTTTCATCACAAACGTAAGATTTGCACACTGTAGACATGTTTCACAAAGCTGCAAAAGAAACAAAATAACCCACGTCGAAGACGAATGAAGCGATATGAAGAAAGGATACAATTAAAATACAGAACTCGGAAATAAAGATCCCAAGATCAGTTCCATATACTGTATAAAACTATCAAAATGTAAAAAAATGCAAATAGTAGACCTAATATAGGGCATCTGTTTAGATTTCAAGTTTGGTGTCTTTCAGGACTGTAAATGATCGCACAATGCACATGATTTAGTCCATATTTCAATACAGTGCTGTTCAACGTATATTTGTATAGTTCCATAATGTGGTTCGATATGTCCGTATGTAAGGACCTGGTTTGTTTTTGAACTTCTGCATTTACAGTAAGTTTTCTCGTAATTCGCTGAGTGTAGGTCAGGATAGACGTGTGTTTTGTCTTCCTCGCTCATATACCGTAGAATAAGGGGGTTGTGTCTCATCTACAGAGACGCAAAGAGGTAGTGGCGTTGCCCTCGGGCAGCGTTCAGATTGTATCATGTGTTTCTGAGGAAGTGTCCCGATTGGTGGCACTGTCGTGGCTTTAATCTCCTGACACACCACAGAGCTCCAGTGTCTACACCCTTGATTCAACATGACCTGCTAACCCGATCGCATTACTTCAACATAAAAATGATGTCTATGGTCCATGTGGAGAGAACATGCTTTAATACGCAAACTTATAAGAGGTTGAATTTGAAGCAGTTACTGTACATTTACGGTAACAAGGCTTTAAAGGGATAGTTCACCTTTTTATAATTTATTCAACCTCATGTTGTTTAAAACCTGTGTGACTCTTTCATCTGTGGAACACAAAAGAAGATATTTTGAGAAATGTCTCGGTGGTCCATACAAGGCAAGTCGATGGAAGCCAATGTTGTTTACCACATTCTTAAAATAAAGCATTTTGTGTTCTGCAGAAAAAAAGAAAGTTATTAAGGTTTGCTATGACATAAATGATGGGTTATTATTTTTTCCTCTTTGAACTTTCCCTTTAATTGAGTAGTCATCTTAAAAACCGATCTGTTTATTTATCAACGTTTCCTGTTTGTATGGCACAAAGTACTCCCTGTGTACTTTTCTACTAAATGTGTATCGTTTAGAACACTTCTTTTGAAAATAAACATCTTCGTTCCTTTGCCTCCCAGGTGGCTTCTCTTGGAGTGACAACATTTACGCTGTGCGCGTTGTGCATTGACCGTTTCCGTGCTGCAAGCAACATCCAGATGTACTACGAGATGATCGAGAACTGCGCTTCCACTACGGCCAAACTGACTGTGATCTGGCTCGGCGCTCTGCTCCTGGCCCTGCCCGAGCTCCTCATCTGGCAGCTGGTTAGAGAAGAACGCGAGCCTCCGGAGGTGACGCCATGCGAGCACTGCGTGGTCCGGATCTCCACGTCCCTCCCGGACACTCTTTACGTGCTCGGCCTCACCTACAACAGTGCCCGTCTCTGGTGGTACTTCGGCTGTTACTTCTGCCTACCCACCGTCTTCACCATCATCAGCTCGGTGGCGAGCGCTCGCAAGATCTCAAAGGCCGAGCGTGCCAGCGTCCGCGGCAACCGCAAGCAGATCCAGTTTGAGAGCCAGATGAATTGTACGGTGGTGGCTTTGGCAATCGTGTACGGTTTCTGTGTTATTCCGGAGAACATCAGTAACATTGTTTCGGTGTACATGGCCACGAGCGTGCCGCGTCGCACGCTGGACATCCTGCATCTGGTGAGTCAGGTGATGCTCTTCTGCAAATCCGCGGTTACGCCCGTGCTGCTTTTGGTGCTTTGTCGGCCATTCAGTAAAGCTTTTTTGGACTGCTGCTGTTGTTGTTTGGAGGAATGCGGGCCTCCGAAGTCCTCTGACGCCACCAGCGATGAAAATGACCAGGATGGCACCACCGTACTTGAGCTCTCGCCGTACAGCACCGTCCGTAGGGAGCCGTCTACCTTCACAACAGTGGGAACACACTGTTGAGGTTGAACCCCACCTTTGAGCTGCGGGTACTTACACAGGGCTTCATACTGAATAGACCACTTGAGAGAAGTTATATTACACCGTTTTATGATGTGCAGTTCTTGTTTTTACACTGTATTATCTTAGGCTTTGTTTTTGGGGGAGATACCCACAAACCCCAAAAAATTGTTATAGGACAGATGATCTTAGAGATTCAAATACCTATTGCTGTTTACGACAGAAAACGTGAGTGTCATGTGTAGGTTGGTGAACGTTTATAGAAGTATTGAAGGATTATGAATTAACTCACATGCAACTGTTATTTTTGCACAGTTTTCTTACCCCTAGAGTTCGTTTTATTTTTATTGGATTGTTTCTGTTTTTGTATTTATGTTCTGTCTTTAAGACTTAAGGAAAGTAATATATAGAACTAGCTGTTTGTAGGTTTTTTTTTGTGGACATTGGCGATCCTTGTGAATCGGTTAAAAGTCAAAGCTAGCTCCCTTGCTTTCTAAATATTGAATTCACTCTGTATTTGATAGCAGATATTGTGTGATACTCTTCAATTCGCTTTCCGCCAATTGGAAAGCAGTGAAGCAGATGTTGTTTTAGCCAAGATATCACTTTTTAATAAAAGAAGCTGAAAGGTCTTACCGGCTTAAGAAAATGTCTTCATGATATCTGAGTAGTGATGAAAAATCTTGATAAATGTATCATTCACTGAAACAGAAGACAGAAGTTTTTTTGTGCGTTTTCCAAATTTCGAAATAAAAACATGAATAAGCAGAAAAACGAAACGGAAACGCATGTGCGTTTCCAAACGAGATGGAAATTTGCAGAATTAATTCTGACGTAGCGAACATTAAAGCCACGAGATGAATCGGCTGTTTCCATTGATGGTGTCTATATGGTTTCCAGATATTTTTGTATTTATTTATTGTTGGTTAATAGGTTACCAATAACACCGATCGAGGAACTTGATGGAAATGCACCAATTTCACATTCCTCCTGTTTTTGCAAACTTTGAAAAGGTTTGCGATGGAAATGCACCAATTTCACATTCCTCCTGTTTTTGCAAACTTTGAAAAGGTTTGCGATGGAAATGCACCAATTTCACTTTCCTCCTGTTATTGCAAACTTTGAAAAGGTTTGCATTACGTTTGTATGGAAACCCGGCTACTGTGTGGATTTGTCCTAGAGATCTTTATAAACCGTAGCCAAAGGAATGCTCTTTCATGGGGAAGGTGTTTGTTATCAGGCTTGCAAATCATCAATACAGTGCTTTTCTAGCACACAGCGGGTATTGTTTAAGGCTGTGGCCAGTTCAACGCATTCATAATGTTGTGGGCCTCATGATGTCACACGCTGAAATGCATAATGGCTTGAGAGTCTAGATAAAGATGTAGGAAGCCTGTTTTGACCTGGTGGTTTATATACCACAGCATTACGGGATGGAGGAACAAATTATATACACTATTGCCAAAAGTCTTGGGACGCCCCCTTATGATAAATAGATTTGACTACTTGTTTTGAGTGATGCCATTACTACGTATCTTTATGTTAGAGCATATAATGATATTCTAGGGAATAACATGCTTCAAATTTTATAATGGTTTGGGAAGGGACCTTTTCTATTCCAACATTCCTTATTTTAAGGCGGTTTGAAGGCTGTTCACGCATTACATTCTCATACATATTTAACCCGATGACATCATTCAGACTCACACTTCTAATAAATGATTCATAAGCACCAATGAACAGTAACTCTTTTGAACGTCCTTGTGTCATATTAATATTTCATGAGTGATGAGCTCTTCGTGCCCCTCCACAATGTGAACCAGACAGTTCAGACATTGTTGGGTCTGGCAAAGACTTCATCTATTGCACCTTGTTTGGTTTTGATTGGTTTTTTTTGTCTTCCATTGTCCTTTATAACTAATTTGCTTGACTGGGCATCTCATTACGTATGTCCTCATTTATTATGCCCTGAGCAAGATTCACTGACGCATTTGTAATATTACCGTGCGTTGATATCTTACGCTCGGAGGACACAGTTTTAGGAGTATGGGCTGAGATATTTCCAAAACTGTTGTTCTTCGGTGTCTTTTCTCATTTGATCCATCTGATTGAGTGGATGCCATCCGTGAAAAAGAAGGTCTTTGTTGTCTTGTTTTTCCCTTTGTGGAATTGTTCCTCATTTCTAGGTCACTGCCTGCGATGGACGCTTGAATGCGTTAATGAGTTCCTGTGAACTCTTCCCCGTGTGTGATCACATCCCGTCTTTGTCACACACACACTGTATGTACTGTGTGCTGTTCACCCCCCTTGACCATCCCTATGAAGGGGGTCCCTGGGATTTTTGGTACATGTTGTAAAGAAACTTCACAAAGTTCACCAAAGAAATATTATGTCATCATTATATCACCTTCAAGTTGTTACAAATCTGTATAAATGTCTTTGATTTGCTTAACGCAAAGAAAGGTATTTAGAGGAATGTCAGTAACTAAACAAATCGTATCCCCTATTGACCCCATGACCTTATTATTTATTTCCCCTACTATGGGAGTAAATGGGAAATGATCTATTGTTATCTGTAACAATTATGTTAGAATTAAAATGATAATGGATAAACAAAAAAAATCTAAAACCGAGAGTGTTTACATCTGGTCTATATACATCTCGCCTTAAATTGGATTTAAATCAGAATTTTTTGAGAACTTGAATTACACAGGAAAAGTGAACCAAAGTTTACAAAGTGGCTATTTCATATGAAGTTGTACGATATTAATTGTTTTAAAATGTAAGACTTTCTTACGATTACTGGAAAAAAGCAATAATACAGCCCTAAACTTTACAAGAGCTGTACTTATTCATTAATCTTGTCAAATAAAATAGTTCATATAGAATAGAATAAAAACAGAATAGATATAGATCGTGTTGGAATTTCAGATTGTTTATTGTTTGCTATGTGGGTCAAAGACGTTAAGATGTCCCCATCAAAATACATTTACAAAAGTGATTTTATTTCCGTAGAAAGCACATTAAATTTATAAAGCATATAACTTTATTATTTTGGAGATTAAAATGTCAAACTTTGGTCGAAATAATGTTACAGTGTAATTCAGTGTAACACAATATGTACAAATTCAAACAATATGCTTATTCTGACTTGTACATATTAAAATATATAAAAGAATAATGGAGCATATTTCATTTTATTGTGCTTCAAATGAGTAAAAAATAATTGACAAATTGACAAAACCTAGCATAGTGGTAAACAAAAAACTAATCAGCTTTTAATATGTCATTAATTGACTTTTGTTATAAATATACCAGACAAGATTGTTACAAAGAATTTTATTTTAGTGGACGTCTTCTGTAAATCAGATAAAAATTTATGATATGTATGGTTTGCTCACAAAAACAAAAATGCAATTTAATTAAACAGAAAAGTTTTTTTAAGAACAACGCCATGTACACCTTTTGTGTGACTGGTAATTTCCCAATTTTGAATAACAAAATGTCCTGAATGTCTTTTTTCTTTTATCCATTGCTCAGCATTGACCTGATAACCCTAAAAAAATCATTGCGTTCCCAAACCTGTGAGATTATGCACCATCCACTTCACAGTAGAGGAAAAATGTCCTCTGCTCATTACTCAGTGAACATCCCATTAATGATCTCATCTTGACAGAGCAATTTTATGAGTTACAAATGCTTTCATTATAACTCTATTAATATTGATAAGATTTAATGGGCTAATATTTTTGCTGTACCATTGGCTCCAGTGTATAGGGTACGGTTTGCTCCTTCCATAAACCAATAGTAATTTGTACAAAATGGGAAATGAGAAAGGAACAGGTGTCTTCACAAAACGACGGCCAAGCCTAAAAGGGATAAACAAGCAAAACAAATAAATCAGTGTAAATAATAAATGCTGTGGTGCCGTTTAAAGCTAATATTCATATATTTGTGGTAAATCTGCCAGGATTATACAGTGGAGGAGGAGGACTATCAGCATTCAGTGGCATGCTAATGTAAACTAAGTGTAGTAAACAATCTCTTCATTGTTGCTTTAGCCCTTTCCTTTCTCTATCGCTCCATCTAAAAATGGGGAAAATAAGATCATTATATATGTGCTCATGTACTAAAAATAGCTTATGTTGTTCATTTGTAAGTCCTTTAAGATAAAAATGTACAGTATATGTGTGAAAACTGCTAAATGTATGTCTGTAGTCGATGTAAATCTATAGAGAAAACACACACTGTCAGAGGAAAATGGTCAAAACGCTTTTTGTCACAGTGTACACTCATTGGTGGAGGAGCCACACCCCAAAAAATATAAATGATTCCCGTCAAGTATGTCCCTGTTGCAAATACAGACCCTTTAGAGAGTCTTTATTCTCTTTTCATTTTTGTTTCCATTTTCTTTTTTTATGTACACTTCCATTAAAACCCCCCCTGTTGCCTAGTGTTCTCAAGGCACTAAACCGATGCTTTGTGTCCAACGTATCAAAACACAATCTGACAGACGTTTTTGCAAATAAAAGAAACTGTTTGCGTCATTGTGACATTTGGGGTGGAAAGGAAACAATCGCCACCCTGTATGGACTTTTTATGGCATGTGAAGCCAAATGAGTGTTGTTGGACCGCAAGAGATACTGAGGTTTTCAGGGTTTTTGGCAGACAATCTGAACACTACAGATAGACTGGTTGTCTAAAAGCACATATATTGGTCATACTTAACATGACAAGAAATCACAAAGAGCTTTAAGGACTTGAACATTTTCAATAGGTATCAGGACGTTCCATTACAGTAGGTTTTACAGGAGTGCCTATGATGTTTTTAAAGAATATGAAAGATGAGATTTAGAAAATTTGAAATTCACGATAGCGTCTTTCCTTTTTTCTCAATGCGTGGTTACGGCGGTCTTAAAAAGTTAGGATAACAATATTAGCGCAATATTAAGCTTAATTGTTTTCAAGAAATAAATCGTCATTTGTAAACTTCATCTTTATTTTCAGTTTTGTCTGTTATTTGGTCAATGAATCACACTCTAACGTGTATGGAGGTGGAGAGAGAGAGAGTATGTTACCATAGTGACTCTTCAGTCATCTTTACGATGTTAAAATATGTGTCATATTTAAACAATATCAATAACCATTGAAAATTGATTTAATTTAAGCCATTTGTTCCATATATTCCATCTATATTTAGATTATTTAATTTGCAATGAAAAGAACAATATTCACATTCATACTTAGAATTAACCGGAACATTTAACTATGAACGTATTCCCTCCTGGTGTCCTTTAATAAGCCAAACAATGAACGCACAAAGACTCCACTGTGAATATTCTTCAGCTCCTTTTACTCCTGTGGAAGATCTTGGAGAAAATAACATCCTTCTACTTCATTGATTGTTAGTTAGTAGTGCTTTATTGCATTGCATATAACAATACAATGCAATTCTGTTGACGCATCCCAATATGCAGCACAATTAAAATAGATTTAATAAATATTTAAGCTTCTGTTAGGTTAGTCACATGAGGCCGAAAAAGAAACCGAGAGAAAAGGTTTGATGGATGTTTGATATTGCCCATCTGTGTAAAGGAATGGCAATGCATTATTTCTTGGCCCGTGGCTGATCAGTGGATTGAGTAACTAATGAGATTTTATTCCTGAGCCTCGAACTGATCTCTTCTCATACACAATAGAGACATTTAATCATGTGTTTGCACAGACCTTTTCTTCACCATAATGTTGCCCTCAAACAAACTGCTGTCCGTGTTATTATGAAGTATTTTGACAAACATGCTCAGTGGACTGTTATAAAACAGTAATACTGAAGCCATGTTAGAATTTTTGCCCAGGAGATGATTAAGGCTGTGTAATGAGATATGAGTCACTGAGTTCAGTCCAGTAGCCGCTTGCTGGGGCCGACAAGCCCCCTGGACCACCCCATGATTCAAAACATTTTCAGAGGGTCACAAAGAGCTGAATGAGTTGATCTATGGGAACATTGACAGCCTATTAGTCCTCCGATGCCCCGTGCAGCAGACCTTTGCTATAAATCAAAGAAATCACAATATCGGCGTCATCCAAAGGCATATAAGATTTAGGTCCTATTTTACATTCCACAGTGTTGGTTTTTATGTTGCTAGTATGAATATTCCATTTTAATTTCTTTATTTGCTCATTTGTGGTCATAAAGATGCTGATTCTTCTTAGATAATAAAAATAATGTTCAGAGTAACAGAAAAAACCTAAATTGGGATTTGAGAAAGAAATTCAAATACTGAGGGAACTGAGAACATCAGAACGGAACGTCCCCAAAATAGGTCGACCTACAGTAAATGTGTGCGTTTTAGTCTGAAGCGGGTACGCAGTATGAATCACACAACTAAAGGGCATAACACTGTTCATGTGTCTTCATTCATTTATATGTCAGCGCTCATGGGGCAGAGCTTGCTTGCTGGGTGCGAGTGACAAAGCACAAGCTCCAGAAATATGATAAACATTTGCTAAAGATAATTCGGTGAATCAAAGGGGAAATTACAGGAAACCGTGCTAATTTGTTCATTTTTTTTATTATCAAAATGTATGTTCCTACAATTTGATTCAACTCCAAATTTACTTCAATGTCTTCACTGTTTAGCACACAGCACCCGTTCTTTATGTTTTCACATGAGGAAATAAATCATAGTTGTAATAGTGACCCTATTCGTTATTACAGCGAGATAACAGACCTTTTATGGAACAGAATTTGTATCCTCTTTTGGTACAGTGTTTTTTGTGCTGCAGTTAATGGAGGTCAAAGAGTGGGGGCTCGCCTATGATGCACTTTGTATCTAAATAACAGAAGGGACCCCCTCCATTTAGACTTTCAACCCACCTAGTGACGCCTATTTAATTATTTGGTAAATCAAATTTATTTTATTGGTTTACTTAAAGGCCCAATGTGTAATTTTTTGGAGAAGGCCTATCTATGGACAGAAAAGCAACATAATATACTGTATACTGTACGTAACTATGTAATGTATTGTAAAAGCAAATCAGTTGATACGTGTGTTCTATATCAATCCAAACACCCCTGGATGTAACTGGGGTACACAAACCTCTAATTTGAACCAATGATTTGTTTTCTTTTTGAAGGAATACAAAGTTTACACTATTCAAAAGCAACTGAAGTGTTCTTGTATGCATTTTTTGTGTACTTCACCCAAAATATAGGCTACGTATTAAAGATTGTACCTATAAGATATTCGGTTTCAGTGTAGGAGCAGACACACATAGTAATGTAGGTATTCTCATACAGTGGTACCAATCTGGATGAGCTCGACAGATGGCTTGAACGACAGAGTTGAGAATCTGTGTCACTGGGTCGCTGTAAAGAGAAGTCATGAGCAATTACATTTCATATTTCAACCTGGGGCAGCCTGTATTTTCAGACATCACAAGATGTCTCTGCAAGCTTTCAAATCCTCATGTGGTCAACCCACATAGCAAGTAAAATGCCTTAATAGATAATTGTGTCATTTAAAAACATATTAATCTCAAAATCCCTGCTCTTAAAGCAACACTTTGTAGCTTTTCTACCTTAAAATAATGTCTCTAAAATGATTTCAGCCGTATAACATCTCTTTACTGGACGAAGTCTACTGCCGCTGCTACCAGAGCAGCCTCAAGTTCTGTGTTCGGGTCGGTACACCATCCCCTGCCTGCGGAAGAGTGCAACGTGGTGTCTAAACAATGTTTTGGCATTCGCTGGTTTCATCAACTTACTTTATAAATTCACGTGTATTGCGCTGCCCTCAGGGAAGCTTTTACTGCTGCATTATTTAGGACACTGGTAACAGACCATTGCGTTTATCAACCACATGGGGGAGCCGTGAGCGAAGGTTCTATAGTGTTGCTTTAATGTTTAGAGGCAGCTCATGTTTAAATGAATAGGTCAAGAATAGTTTGGTTATCAAACATCACAATGCTTGAAACAAACAGTGTTTTTGTGTTGTCTTTTATCCAGAAATGATCATTTTCAATGTCACACGTGAACCCTTAAATATACTGGTGAAAAAATGTCAAAACAGCTGACTGGCATTTTCTGATCCGTTCCTTGTATTTGCATGCTTCAGATGTTTTTTCCTGTATTTTATAGAGTCACTGCTGCAGTCTCTGTTTGGTTACTCAATAGTATAAACTGGCTTTTGTCTGTCCAGGGACATTTGCGTCATGTCACCCAGTAGTAGCAAGAAACCCCACACCCCCCACCCTCCGAAGGCAGAACACTAGGCCTGTCACAGGCGGTCACTGCAGGGTCTTTTGTTGGACATGGATGTTGATGTTACAGTTTCACTTAGCATAATCCTTGAGAAAATGTTTTATCATTTTTAAAGGGGCTTGTATATTTTGTACGAGAACTGCTCACTAGGTACCCAGTGACTGTATTAATCTGAGGAACGTTATATGAAGCTGAAATTTCAATGGAAATGTGGTGTTTAAAGCCTTTTGTGTGTGACTGAGCTCAGATAAAAACAAGGAATTTCAGCAATATATACTGAGAGGTAAAACTGCAGTATACACACAGAGCGTTTTAGAGCCATCTAGAGTCAAAGACAAGTATTCAAAACATGTTAGTGTTAGTGTTCATTAAAAAACACGTGATCACAATTTTAAGACATTGTTTGGAAATTAGTTTTAGGTTCTGTTGGAGCTCTGATGCGTCTTAATCTTCACCTTTTTGTGTTTGGGGTCTGCTTATGCTAAGTAGAATAATAAGTCGTGAAGTCTTGTGATTGGTTGATGATAATGAGTCTTGTTATCTTGTTTTCACAAGTGTTAAGCAAGTGTTTGCGGACTATTGTCAGTTGTTTTATTGAGGTTAGTAAAGCTTTGAATGAGCAAATTAATAGTTAATCTGATAATTATATTAAATAACATACCATCATCAGTGGTAATCTATATCATTCATATAAAACACGTGGCTGCCATGTGGAGATCACATGACCTGACGAAAAGTCTTCACATTGGGCTCATTTATAAAACTCTTGTTTCTCTGAGTGTATTTCAACGACTGTCCTACCTAAGCCATTTTGTTTATTGAATAAAGCAATCTTGTCACGTCAGGTTCAGGATGAATTCAAATGCCACTTTGACACTGTTAAACCTAATGGTGTTTCATCGTTGTGGAAAGTCAATATTTGCAGTGCTGGGTTCATAGAGGATCTAGTCTTCAAAGAAAGACCAGACAAAACACGTGCATACATACATACATAGAATGATCATGGAAACAAAGAGCAGGTGAAAGTTATAGTAACTTATAGTATAGTAAGAAGCATTAACTATTGAGCTGCCTTTTAATCCGAAGGCTGCGTCATGCGTCATCGAGGATGTTCCATTTTAGTTTTAATTTTTTCTCCTAAATATAATCATTGTAGTTTAATTCTGACCTTGAAATGTAACTGTTGCTTATCTACGATAAAATCATTAATAACAAAGCTCGATGACATATGTGCCATCCGAAGGACGCATCTCTTGATAAGGAACAAAATCAACATCTGCCATAACAATAACATAAGAATAAACAAGGACGAGAATCGCCCTCCAGTGGTTGATGGGGAAGTTGCAACGTGCTTTACACTAGTCCAGTTTGGGGAATACTTTCTTTATTGAAGGTAATGGCCTCCCTCGGGTAAACTCCATCTTTCCATGCTGTCGGGAACGCATTGCTTACATGTGTAGCAACATGTTTAGAGTCTGCAGAGTTACACTCAAAATAAAGTGTTGTGTCTGCCCCAGGCCCACTTTACCAGCGTCTGAAGTCTCTGAAGTAAAACAAGCAACTGTTCACGAAAACATTGCTTTTTACACTTACATTTTACAAACTATGTGCATATTTTATATATACACAGGTGTCCGTGTACACATGTGTATCAGTGGTGTTTATCCATACAAATCTCATAGTGTCATCATATTTTGTTATAACACAACTACAAATCATTGACATTTCAAGAGCAAATTTAGTTTATTAAATGTTTATAAAACACATTATTCAAATATCAAATCAGATATGAAGTCACACAGCAACAACCAGTGGAGTTGTGGGAAGGGACTCTGGCATTCTAGCTGAGCATTTCTGATCTTTGTAACATTGGCAGATGAAGTTGTCCACAAAGTTGGTGATGTCACTAAGGGAAGGCGTACCTACGGCCAGGTATTTTCCTCGAGCCTTTAGGATGATGAAATGGTTCGGGTTTAAGTGCAGGAAGGTGTTTGACTGAGGGTTCTTGCGCACACAGCGGCCGTTGTTCTGACACAGCATACTACTGCAGAGTTGCGCAGCTGTGGTCACATTAGTTATATAAGGGTTTAGCGTGGACGGCAGATAGGCAGCCAGCGCTTCGCATGATTCCTATGAATGAGAAAGAAACATTGTGAATAATGTGGCGTACAATGCACGATGACCTTGCAGATACAGAAAGTGAATTTGTACATCTAACATGACAGCTGACTTTGATCGTCTTGTTTGTTCAAAAACTTGTTTTGGCAGAAACTTAAAGCTGGTTTTAGTAGAAAGAATTGTAAATTACGACCCATTCAGTACTGATAATGCTTGAGTGCTGGAATAGAGCATTAAATGAAAGAAAATAATGAACTAAATAAGGATTTTTAAACTTTAATGGTGACACTACCTTGTCGTTAAAATCTGCACTGGCACCCCACAGAACAGCCCCTGAGGCCCCCAGAGCTGCACTCTCACCAATAGTATTGACTAGATCCATCTATAAAAAAAGGCAAAAGATTCTCTAGACATTTTTCATAGAGCTTTTATAGACATCTAAATTTTGATATTTCAATTAATATTTTTATAAATTGATATCTATATTCTATATACACTAAACACTGTTGTGTTCATAACACAATAGTGTTACTTCTGTGAGAACACAGAAAGTGTGTTGTTCATTTTTACACAAATCTCTGTGTTAATTCTGGAAAGAAAAAGTTATTTTGAACTCGACTTGTGCTGTCCTTAATACAAAAACAACACACTCATAACGTGTTAAACAGCACAACACAAACAATGTGAAAATAATAAACAACACAATCTCACTCATTTACAAGTTGGCCATTTTGTATTCACAACCTAATTTTGTATGATTTGCTTTTGCACCATTAACAGTTAAATTTAGGGGTGGGGCTTCACCGTTCTTTTCTCCTAATCTCACGTTTATGTACACATTGTACACCCCTCACAAATAGTTACAAATTCAGATGAGATCAGGCTAATATTTAATTTCCTTAGATTTCTTATTTTCATGGTATTATCCAAAGGTAATGCTTTCCGAGTTGTTTATTAGGATTGGGTGTAAGAGATTTTTTATTCTCAAACAGTACTAAAGTACTTTTATCCTCAAGTACATGTTAAAATACACATACACTTCATAATGTTTTTGCCTTGGAAATTTTTTATTTATATAGTTTATGAAGCATCATATAATAATAAGTTTTATTTATATAGTGCCTTTCCAGGGCTCAAGGACGCTTATATACTTTTATAACATCATTTTTACTCCATACTACTTTTACTCAAGTCAAATTAAGTCAAAATACTAAACTAAGTATTAAAGGTAAGAAATCTAGGCCCCAATGTATTATCAAAAGTATTGGAGTAAAAAGTATGATATATGCTTTACAATGTAGTAAAAGAAAGTAAAAACACTGATAAACTACATTAATGTATCTGAGAGTAAAAATACAAGTAGGCATACTTAGCAGGTTATTGTGACGGAAACCTCACCTCACTCAGGTATATTTCCGAACTATTCCGAAACAGAGGACGTAAATATACATAAATTGGAGACGTATAAAGGTGCTTTGGCAGAGCAGATACCCGGACGGCCTCTTGAACCCGTCCACGAACAAAGTAAGCTGCATTTCGGTTGTTTCGCAGGGCTAGCGGCAGGTACGCCGAGGGAAACAACGCCGTACTTGCATTCCATAACCAAAGTAGCTCATCATTCAAGATTTGTTCTTGCTCAGGACACTCCCCAGTATAACCTGGCTGGTCCCATCCATAATTGTAAGAGTCGGGAAACAAATAGTAGCCCCAGAGATATTCTGGCCGCATTTTGATCCCAAGTTTCACTGTGCTTTCCATATAAGCCCTGGCAGCAGCTTGAAACTGCTGTTTTGCCATAGCTAAAGCCTCATTGGAAGACAGAGATGGGTTGGTTTCCTGAACATACTCGATAGAAAGCTTTCTGTAGATCTCTTTCGAATCCCAATTTCTAGCCCATAGGGGGCGCCACTCCTCCCAGTCAATCACAGCCAAACCCGGGGGGGACTCAGGGATGTACTTTGTGACATCATCAAGTGCTTTTGACAGGCTGGCAGTCAGGTTGCCTTTCTGAGGAATGCCGCCGTTGAACTCTTCTTTGGTTTCGGGGATTACGTAAGGGTACAGGCCGAGACGTTCGGAGTAGAAGAGGAACAGAAATTGGTTGGGAACACTGGACGGTGTGGTCACCGCTTGGAATGCTGAGGTGTCCAAACTGATCTCAAGTCTCTTGCATACTTCAGTAGGGGCGTTCCAGATAACAGAGAAGGGTGTGTCCTTAAAGATCGGCGGTTGGGTTGGCGGTAGAGTTAAAGCATTGTTGAGGAAGCCAAAAAGTGATATCAGGGTAGTTAGATGGACCGGTGAGCCACACTGAATGGGAAACATTGTTGCAGCCTTCAGGTATATGTTAAACTTGAGGATTATCTGTGAAATATGGAAATTTTATCAATTGTATATATTTTTTAAATTGATAAGTGATTTCTGGTCCACATCAGACTCTTTTCATTTATTATGTAATTTATCATTTAACTTATGTTGAGAAACTTTTGGCTATTTAAAAACAGAAGTTATTTTAAGGTTAAAATAGATTTGAAAAAAATCACAAATATTTTCCAATAATTGTGATATTGCAAACATAAAAAATGAACTTCGTGACATTAAAATGACATGTCTTACCTCCCACTTCACTGAACATTGTTGTGGCTCCAAATTGTGTTACATGTGAGTGTGTATATATAGAAAACTCTTATCTAAAAATGATGATAAAAGAGGAGCGGTTAACATCTTTTGTGTGTTTTGCCTTTAAAGTACTTGATATGTTGTGACTCCAATCTGATGAGGATTTATTAATAGTTGAAAGTAGATTTTCAGTTAGAAGATATTCTGTATGCCTTTTTAAAAGATTATAGTCATGTTTTATGAATAAAGTCATGTGATATGCAACTCATTTACTGTTCACACCCCTGTAAAGTTGAAGGTCACAATGTGAATTTGTTGCATAACGTGGACACATTATATTAGTGGTCATGTTGAGGTGAGGGCAGGTCGTCTTGGATAAAAGGAAAAACCTGTACATACAGTACAAACAGTACTGAAAAGATTAAGGAGGGTTATGCAACGACAGCTGATATCCTACAAGAACTGTTTCACTGACAAGGGCAAATTTATATTACTCATTTTCCAATGTTTATTCATGATTTATCAGGCTACTTGCAACTGTTACAATATAATCTTATCCGACAAGTAATGTAGATATTGTTCTCCTCTAAGATGTTAATGTCATGCAAGAGAACAATATGTGCACAAAAGCATTTGTAATTTAATTTCTGTATAAAATAATGAAATCACTGCAAAATGATTTAACGAAAAAATACATCCATGTAAGCAATTCTGACCGACGACCGTTTCAGTTCAAGCCTCTCCTCCAAATTCCACCCACAAAACCTCACTGTCAATGTTCTCTCAGAAGGTGCACTCGTGGCCGGGATGCACAGAACATACTTAAGTAAGTATTTAGTAAACCCCTCGAAGACCCTTGTCTTGTCTACTGCGTTTTAACAGAGCACTTCCTGTCTTCATAGCACTGACAAGTAAACTTGTATGCCCAGTGAGAGATGTCATCCAGTGATGGTGTTCCGATAACCACATATTTCCCAGCATTCCTTCTGATTTGGTGTCTTTCTGGACTGAGGTGAAGGTAGTCGTCCGAGTCAGAGTTTTTGCGGACACAGCGTCCGTTGCCTTGACAGAGACTTTTGCTGCAGAAATGGGCCGCAGTGGTAACGTTCGCTATGTAGGGATTTAATGTATCAGACAGGTATGCAGATAAGGCTTCACACGAGGCCTAGAAATAATAAGAGGAATTGAAAATAAATTGTGATTTAGTGAGATGAGAAAGCATCGTAATTCGTCTCAAAATCCCGAGAAATTCTGTAAATCACAACAGATTATGTTTTGAAAAATACCCTTACTTGTAATGAAAATACATAGAATGGCAATCTCCAAAAATCATGAAATCATCAAGCACAAATAAGCTCTATAATATAAAACCTCTCTTTTACGTTTAATGGAAATGCAAATCGGTGCATGACGTAAACTGCACCTTTAAGGCAAGAATTACCTTGTTAGTATAATCAGCACTGGCCCCCCACAGCACTGATCCAGCGGCCCCCAGAGCTGCACTCTCACCTATACTGCTGACCAGGTCAATCTAGATACAGAACAAAGAAACGTGAACATAGCATATTTGACACATTATTACCAGCCAGCCGAACTTATAAAGTCAGTGCGGTCGCGAATGGTTCGGTTATTATCCAGTTCGGCAGGTGGCGCTGTCACAAAAGAACTAGGGTCCTATAACTGCACCCGCCGATTGTGCAGGAATATACTACTCGGTGCCTTCGTTCAGTCAGTTTAACAGCATTAAAATGTAAACTTTATCATTCAATCTTTCAAATGAACTGTAACTTAAATCATTACCACCTGGCTCAAGTCACTTTATATGAACACGTACAATTGCGATTCAATTACTTTCAACGGCCTGAACAATTCAATATTTATACTTTATTCATATATATCATTCCAAACATTTGACCGTTTTTTACTTTAAACCCCGTCTAGAGAACTTTGTATGTTAGTTCCTTATAAGTTTGTGTGGTTCAATTGAACGAAATATGTCAAACCTATTTATTCACGTTTTAAACGAACACTTCTACTCGCCGTGAACTGTCTTCTCGCGGATGACGTTAGAAGTGTAAACAGTAGCTTCTTCATGGCGGCTAACGTTAGCATTCACAAATGTATCGCATGATGTTTTCTCTGAATCTCTTCTTGCTTTTCCGTTTTTCGCACCTGACTCTTTTCGACGACATCGATCACGCCCTCGTGCTGCCGCCGACATTTTGTATTCTTCCTCAAGGGTGAGCAGCTACGTATACGAGCACGCCGCGGAGCGAGCACGCAGCACGTACGTGAGGAATTAATCGAAATTAATAATACAATCACAGCGTTATACATTTCATCATGTTATGAAATTATAGATAGAGGAAGACACGTCATGCATTTTATTTTGTCGGGTGAGAAACAAAAAAAAAACTGTTGTTTTCAAGTCAGGCGCAAGGCCTTGTGAGTACCTCATTAATGTAAAGCGTGCTCTGGTCCCGTAAAAGAGGGCGCAGGTAGACGTAAACAGGTGCAGCGTACGGATGCTTTGACAGTCCTGCCACTCTCACTGCCTCTAGTACTTGGTGCCGGACAAACAGTGCAGCTTTTTTGCTTCCGCTCGTAGAGGCCGGCAGGTAAGCTGAAGGGTATAGGGCCGTACTGGTCTCCCACATCCAGAAAAGTTTGTTGTTCAATTGTTTTGTGTGCTCTGAACAAACACCTGTATAGTTTGCATCCTCGAAGTCATAGTTATAGCAATCTGGAAACAGGTAGTAGCCCCACAGATACTGAGGTCTAAGTGCAACCCCTAACTTCAGAGTTTCCTCCATGAAACCCCTGGCCGCCTCCTGGAATTGTTTTTTCGCTTTGCTGCCGGCCTGTTGAGTGTTGAGAGAATTGTTATGCTCGAGGGTGTAGTTGATGGACAGGTCCTTGTAGATCTCTTTTATGTCAAAATTTCGGTGAAACATCGGAAGCCACTCCTCCCAGTCCATGACAGCGAGCCCAGAAGATGAATCGGGAATGTACCTGGTGAATTCTTCTTTAGCTTTGTCTAGGCTAGCTGACAAATTGCCTCTTTGAGGTATACCACCATTATACTCTTTAGATGACTGAATGTCTATATAGGGAAAAAGCCCGATGCGGTTTTTGTAGAAAAGAGTCAGGGACTGATTTCTTACTCTTGCAGGTGTTGTGACTGCTTGGAACAGTGATAAATCGAGAGGGACTTTTAAGTGTTGACATTTGGAAATGGGTGCGTTCCATAAGAGCACAAAAGGTCTTTCGTTGAAGAGAGGAACTGTTGTTGGTTGAAGAGACGATGATGTACAAATATGGCCGAATATGATGAAAATCATGTGAAATATTAAACGAATATGCTTTCTTTGGGTTTCCATCCTCACTACAAAACAAATATAAAAAGCCATTTAAAACATTTAATCAAAGTGATGTCATTAATATTTCGACATGTTTTGTATTCGTTTAATCCATGTATTGGTATACATTAATGGTGTCTAATGTATTTTATTGGTTTAATGGTATTTTTAAAATTGCAACACATTTTCTACGCGATGACAAAAGGATGACGCCTGCCCTCATGCTAGCAACGTTACACATTCATTGTGTTATCCAAATCTGTGACACATGCATTTCTTTGCATTTATGCATGAGGTATGAGGTAATGACACCAGAGAACATTTCAAGCACAACAACTCCCTGATCCTTTGATTGTATATATTCAAAAATACTTTGGATTGACATCCCTAATTTTTTATTCAAATTGAACTTTATGATGTCATCTCTAATAATGTACAAGATACCATTGAGTCTAAAACTTGTTATTTGGTAAATATCACATTCATTTGAAAAAAAATGGGCTAAAGCTAAGCCTAATTTGAACAGTTTGTAAGAGAAATTAAGCAAGACGTAGTTTAAGTAATATAAAAAACAAAATGCAATTTTAATCTATGTATTTAAAAAGTATTATAGTTTATAAGTATATAGTATACAAGTTATATTTGAAGTCAAAATTTTGATACTCTTCTCTACTTTTCTTTTGAGAGTTCTACATGTTTGTCCACATTTTTTACACTTCTGTACTGTAATAAAATATATATGTAAAAAACTCACTAGCGGACACAAACGTGATGTCGAGGCTTGTTTTATGACAGTCCAGAGATGAAAAGATTTTTTTATTTAATACGTTATTTTGTTATTAATGATGAAGTTAGCTAACGTGACCTTAGCTACATTTTGTTATGTACTTTTCTGTGTAACGTTACCCCAATGCGACAGATCGGTTGGTCGACTTGCAAGTGAATCCAGAAGTGCGATAGTATTAAGTCACGGTGTTCTCTTACTGTTTAATTGGATTCAATATTGTGGTTGTTTTTAAATAAGTTTACATACACGATAAATTTATTAATTTGGGGGTGCATTTAACCTACCGTAGGGATGTCTGTGGTGAAGTCAAAAGTGGTACAGTGTGGCTGTATCCAACACTCATCTGTTGCGGTGCCTATAGCACCACCGGTTGAATGAGTGAAATTAATGCAGGCTTTAACTGTAGAATGTGTTAAAAAAACCTTACATGACATTTGTTAATAAATGATAAAAATAGTCATTTGTAATATGACTATTCGTGACGTTTAAACGACATGCTTTCTCATTGGATCAGTGCAGGATTGGCCTATAATACTGGCTTTTGCTTACTGCAAGTATAGTACAATGTAAAATCCTACAAATGTGGTATTATTGTGAGATCATGATATCAGGAGAATAACAGTTGTTCTGGAAAAAAAACATTCAGAAAAGTTTAACGTCTTACCGAGCTAGATGGGTGTCTGAATAGTTTCTCTGTAGCAATCTGACTTGCTCAATTTCTTGTTAAACATTAGCAGGGCTCATTGGGTTTAATGCATGAGTGTTTACAGTGTGACTGGAAAAGGGTGATGAAATAGATTTGTAAACATTTGTATAGAACTGTTGCCTAGAATTGTTGTAGTGTTAAAATAATAAGAACAAGTGATTTGATTTAGTTTTAGTATGGAATTCTGAAATGCAAAAACTATCAAGTCGGACCGATCTGTGGACCGATTGTCTACTTCAAGTCACAATGTACAATACAAACATCTAAAGTTTGTATTCAGAGCAATTGAATGTATGTATAAGCAGACTGAGAGTGTAATGGAAGAGGGCAGACCATTACATTTAACATGAGTGTTTGTGCGGTATGTGATGCAAACATTTCTTGTGCATCAAAGAAAATAGTTGAGTACTGGTTACAATCCTTTATTTGCAGTGCATATGTCAAGCAACATTTCTTCATTGAATATTTGGTAAATGTAAAAAGTCAAGTAATTTGTTACACATTGCATATAATTGCATGTTTTTGAGATGAACAAAACATAGGAGACTGGCAAAGTTTAGCACTGAGGTAATCACGACAAACATTGCAGTCTCAAACTACTGTCTTAATGCTACAAAATTGCAATGCACACGATGCAAATTTTATAAAAATGTTCATTATTGAGTAAAAAAGACAATAGATATAAACATGTTGCAATCATCCTTTAACCTAAAACTGGAGATATAAAATATTTGGTAGACATGTTTTGCAATTTGTTACAATTTGCAGATTTGCTCAAACCATCGAGGTACACTGTACTACTGTATATTATTACCAGTATCAATGATTCTGGCTTGCTTCATAAAGACAAGAGCACAGTTTAAAAATACAATCATTATGAATTTTCACACTTCAGCATTCTGTAGCATCGCTTGCAAATGCAAATGTGTGAACACAAACATCTTTGATCTTTTTTGGCTTAGTAAGCATTTTATTAGTATTTTTTTGGGGAAAGATTAACAATTTGTGCAATTCCTATAATTGCTTAAACTCTGGTTGTGTCCGCCGAGGTTTATCTTCTGTCAGATGTGCAGGTACATGAATTGATTGTATTGTTCAATATTAAAGCACTAAATAGTTGAAAGAGACAGCTATCATCGGTCATGTGTTTGTACTGTATTTGTAAAACCTTTAAGTTGCATAGGCAGAAAACAATCCCACCTCTGAATATGTTTTTGCACTTTTATGATGAGTAGGATTCAATATTATTTCGCTGTGGGCCAGACTACGAGCTAAAAATAGAACTATGACAAACATTCTCCCTCTTGTCTGTTTCTCAAAATGATTGCATAATTTGAGGCACATTAAACCTTATTATTATAGACACAAGGGTGAGGGTTAAGGCACCACTAGCACGAGTCCATTATATATATTTTAGGCTTCGCTAAATGCTACGTGTCCATGTTGACAGAACCTTTGTCCAGCTTTAAAAGTTTTGATTGGATTGGGAAGCAGGATGTTTGTATTACACAGATCACACCTGTATGCAATGTGTATTGCATTGAATATTTCATGCTCTCTGAATATGAAGTGCTCTGACAGCAAGTATAATGCTTTGAAAGCAAACATGTGTCTTTAAGCTGTGCTAGTTTCCTAGTGTAGTATGTTTAATGTTTAGCAGGTAAATTTGCATTAAATGTTTTTGGAAAAGGGACCAAAAATATTGATGACATCGTCCTGCACTAGTAATTGTTTGTACAGTGTCTGTAAAATGAGAATAACTGTGATTTGCAATAGCAAAGGGCAACATTCTGGGTCTTGCTAAGAAAGGTAAAAAATAGCATTTTGATTTCAGTGCTTTGTCAAACCGGAAGGCGTAGATTAAACCTTTTGGGGCGAATAGACATTTACATTTAAATTCAGATTAAAGAGCAAATAATGAAGAACTAAAGTTCAGAACAGTCATTCTACATATCTACTTAGAATGAAGTTTGTGCAAAGGCTTGCATCTCTACATTATCACCATACAGCACTACTGTAACAATCTTAAAAAATGCTAAATCAGTCATGATGTGCCATCTCGATATCCTCAAAGGTGACGTGTGTCATATTTTATTTTGTATACATTTTTTTATGCGAATTGTCTTAGCAATGTACAGAGACAACTTTTTGTGAAGTAGTGTAAAATGTTTAAAACATTCCTCCGTTTCTTTATGCGTCCTGTCACAGTAAAATTGGTTCAAATAGTATGGTTTTGGGGTGTGGCTATCGATTTTTAAGGATGCCAGTGGCACAGAAATGACGTGCGTCACTCTTGAATACAAGCAAAGTTTAAGAAGATGAGCAGAACAGTCAGAATGAGGGCTTTTTCTAAATGCACCGCTGCATCCCTCGTATCTTCAGGCTCCTCCTGTTCCTCCTCCCTCACCTCCTCCACATTCTCTTTGATCATATTGTCTTCTTCTTTTTCCTCTGGCTCTATGCTGTCGCAGCGGTCGCCCTGGTACCCCTGGTAACAGTGACAGCGGAACCTCTTGGCCAGCAGGTAGAGCTCTTGCTTAGAGTGCCCGCCGCTCACGCTGAACGTGCCGTACCTGTTGGAGTGGATGCGGTAGCTGGATCGGCTCAGGTGTAGGTAGTGTGGCTCCTCCGGGTCTCGGCGGACACAGCGTCCGTTGGACTGACACAGGGCGTCACTACAGACTTCAGCTGCCCGGGTAACATTAGTTATGTACTGTCCCAGTCTGTGGTTTAGAAACGCCTTAACTTTAGAGCAGTTGTGCTGGGGAGAGAGTCAAAGTGAATTCAGAATTGAAGTGTGAAAAGGTACTGTGGAGCATAAATAGCATACATTAAATCAGTATGAACTCAGTTTTATCTTTAACAGAAAACATTTTATTGACACAGAAGTGTGACTGTTTGAGAATTTCATTTATACATTTTTGGCTTTTCTTGCCTAATGTTAGCTGTGTTGATGTGAACAGCAGAAACAATTATGTGAAAACGAACAGGTCTAAATCTTACCCTTGAGGACGTGAGGTTGAGATCCCCCCAAATGACGAAACCTGCTGCACCCAGAGCAGCACTTTCTCCTATTGTGTGTATCAAATCCTTCTGTGAAATGAAAAGACAAATACTGTTTTTGTAAGCAAAGGAAGGAATGAAAATAATAATGCAGAACAATACAAATGCATTCAGGCATAGCATAGTCCGATGATAGAGTCAGATTGTATTGTATAAAGTCAATCTGTGAAGAAGTCGAACGTATTGTTGTGTGTAGGCTACTATTTGACCACAAGATGGAGCTGTTTCAGATAATGGATCAACACTTTGTTTCTGTCCCACTTTGATATTCCCAATAGACACAAAGAATTATTTTACATTAATGGATCTGGCAGTCACTTTCACAGTATCTTTAGCCATCTTTAGCACATTCAGGCTACAAAAATGTTTAGTTGACTGTTTCATCGGATGCATGTGCCTGGCCCCTAGTTAACTTCCGGTCTGTGTTTATATTTATATTGATATTAATTCATCTATATTCATTTTTTGTTGTATATTACTTTTATTGTATAAAACTACTCAACAGTAATTGATTCCTTGTTTGGGCCACATACCGTGTGTTTATGTTGCTGCTGAAATGTCTTTGTTTTCGAATGACCTCTCGTGACCTCTGCACTGCCCTTACAAAAAATAAGTATACTTGAAGTTCGTTTTTTAAAGTATAAAGTACAGTTCAAGTATATTTATATCATGCAGTAAGTATATTAATACTGTATCATGGTACTAGTAAAGAAAATGTACCATTTCCATACTACTTGGGACTAAACTGCCCACTTTTTCGTTTTAAAACAAAGGTTTTACAACTACATTTTTCACAATATCTTCATAGTTTACTACAAGTAGTTCAGTGTGTGTAGCACATTTTTGAGTTTATAAAAGTACACTTTAAGATACTCTCAGTAATTTATTTATGTATTATTTTTGCGCCTATTTAGGTTGTAATTTTTAAACTTAAAAGTGTACTTGAAATCTTATAAGCAAGATCAGCTTCAGTTTAATACAGGTTAAAGCCAAATACACTTTGTCAGTCAAGTGAAATGTTATTTTAAGTATATTTTTGAAAAGTACAAAGTGCACCGAAAGTATAGTTTTTTATAGATAATAGATAATAATAAGTGTGCTGTTAGTATATATATTTTTAACTTCTAAACTTTTTTTATCTACATTAACTTTTATGTAAGGGTGCTGAGGCAGTAGCAAGTGCGCTAAAATAAATCACTAATGTAAAATATTACTATATTATTTTGAGTGATTAAGTATATCAGCTTTCAGAATATATCCCAGCAGAGGATCAAAATCATGTTGAGGGCTTTTGGTCAGTTCGACAAAGTAACTATGCTGGCGTTTCTTCGATATCTACGGGTGTTTACCTGGGTCAGAAATGCCATGGCATCATCCCTGTAGCCCAGCCGTGTGTATACATATGTAGGTAGGTCATAAGGCAGTGAGGTAAGGGAGGCAAGCCTCAGCGACTCCAGCACTCTATTTTTCGAGAAGTGCAGGTTGTGAACGCTGTCCGTGTGGCTCTTTCGTATAGCCAGTGCCGGAAAAAGGGCAGTGCTGCTGTTCCACATCCAAAACAGCTCGTCGTTCCGAACTCTCTCCTGCTGAGGGCACGTGCCGTTGTAGTCGTGCGCGTGCACGTTGTAATTGTGGCAGTCTGGGTACAGGTAGAAACCCCAGAGGCCATTTGGACGGGTTTGCGTGCCGAGCTGCAGCGTACTCTGCATGAACTCCATGCCGGTCTTCTCGAACCGCAAGCGCGCAAGCTCCTCCACCTGCTCTTGCGTTACATTAACGTAGGCCCTCTCGATCAGCTCGCGGGAATGCTCGCGGTAAATGTCCTTCTTGTGCCAGTTTCGACTCCACTGCGGTCTCCAGTACTCCCAATCTATTACTGCCAGGCCACGGAAGTCTTCGGAAGGTATAAAGTGCTCTATGTCTTTTCTGGCTTTGTGAAGGTGCTCTTCGAGGCTGCTGTTTTGAGGTAGGCCTCCATTGATGGGTACCCCCTGCTCATTGTAGAAAGGGTAGTAGCCCAGACGGTTGGCGTAGAAGATGGTGACATTCTGACCCGTGTGGACTGCTCGTGGACTTCCGCTGATTTGGAAGAGATCGAGGCTGACGTTGACGTTGTACTTCAGCTTGCACATGTCGAGCGGGGCGTTCCATGCTGCCAGGAAAGGCTTACGGCCCACCAGAGGCAACTTTGCAGGTTTTTGGCAAAAGGTGGGATGGATGAGGATCAACAGCCAGGAACAGATGATCGCACAGGCTACGGGCGCAGTGTGGTGTTGCGAGGCCCCGCGGGGCACACCAGGCATTCTGCTGCGTGACTCAGCACAGGCAACTGTCAATCATCCTGTGAGAGAACAAAAACAGGTGTGAGTCCTGTATAAATAGACCTTAAATAATGACCTTAGAATGAGCTATTTCTATCTACATACACCGCGGGTCGCCTTACATGGAATTCCCCATGTTGTTTCTACAGTAGCCCTAAACATACAAACTGCTTTACAGAGTGCGTTTCGTAAATAAGTTATCTCTTTCGACAAAGAAGCGAAAACACAATGTCATCTTTGTCCTGTGAGCTCCACCTTAGTGCTTCGAAAGGGAGGGGTGGAGCGAGCTATTGGTGGCTATTCGCAACCTCGCCACTACATGCCACTTAAATCTCCACATCGCACAAATCTTTTATGATGATGTTGACGACTTACATAATATCTAATAGCTTTAATGGATAAGGTTCTTATTTTTAAGATAAATATGGTTGATATTTATCAACGGCGGTAACCATTGATTTTGGATTGGTTTTGTGTACAAACAATAGTGTTTGGTAACCAACATTCTTCAAAATATCTTCTTTTGTGCTCTGCAGAAGAAAGCCATACGGGTTTGAAATGACAAGAGGGTGAGTAAATAATGACAGAACGTTCATTTTTGGGTGAACTATCTCTTAATTGCTAAAGTTAAATGAAGGGTAAATTCGACAATTAATGTTTTGCCATTCTGTCTGGTTTGATGAGTCAATTGTTACTTTGGGGGTTGCAGTCATCACCCACACCAGCAGTCAACCACAGAGTAATGGCCAAATTCAACCCCTCACCAGTATGGCGCCCACATTCCCATACCACAGCTGCCCTCGCCATTTGCCCTGTTTGAATGCTAAAGCATTTTAAAACAAATTCACTGTATTTAGCACCAGTATAAGAGTAATTTTGTGTTTCAAAGACCTACAGTCTGTATCCTATCGTACAGTTCATTCTACACATGTATTGTCATAATGATATTCCTTGCTATTAAATATGGCTTTAAAGGGCTAGTTCACCTATAAAAGACAAATTCTTTAATCATTTACTTATCCTCTTGTCATTTCAAACTGTATGACTTTCCTTCTTCTGCAGAACACAAAAGAAGATATTTTGAAGAATGTCGGTAACCAAACAACACTGACTTCCATTATATGGACACAAAACCACTGAGACATTTCTCCAAATTCTCTTTTGTTCAACAGAAGAAAGGGTCAAATTCAGGTTTTGAGTTGATTTTTAAAGCTGGTCTTTCTGGTTTACAGTACATGGCAGACTAAGATAAAGGAATTATCTTATCTGAATTGATTAAATAAAGGAAAATTGTAATAATGGGTAATGCAAAATTTTGCAGGATGTCCTGTCGGTCGAGAGAATCAGGAGTCATTTCTCGCTGCCCTCAACACACGGCATGGAATCAATCACCAGTAACCATAGTAATAATAGCATGTATTTGTAGTCTATTAATGCCAGTCATGTGCTAAAGCTGAGGTTAAAAAGTGAGGTACAGCGTGGAATGTTGCAGATGAAAGCAAATTGCGGAGCCCCATGGTGGTTGTGTTATTGAGTGGAAAGATTCTGACTGGAAGTACCAGTTCCATTTTCCCCCAGGACTGGCGCCGGGGCCATGCCATGAGGGGAAAGAATTAAACCACTTCCTGCATAATAAGACCAATGCTTTTCACTACATTTTATAGACACAAGTCATTGTCCTTGAAGACATTTGTTTACCTTACGTAGGATGTGTATAGAATCCTGTTGAGGTGTTCATGTTCTACATTTTAAAGCAAAGGTTGATGTTAAAACTAAATAAAATATAAATAAATATAAAACATTTTTGCAAAGATGACAAAGTACACTCTTAAAAATAAAGGTGCTTCACAGCGATGCCACAGAAGAACAATTTTTGGTTCCACAAACAACTATTCAGCCAAAAGGAACTTAAAGGAACCATCTTACTTTTTCTGAGGAACCTATTTTCGGCACATAGGACCTTTTGTGTTCCGGTGTTAAAGATTCTTTAGGGAACCAAAAGGTTCTTCTATTGCATCAAAGAACCTTTTGAAGCATCTTTTTTTAGAGTTTAATCTATTGTTAGGTTTATTTTGTTGAAAATTCTGTGGCCCAACATTTGGAGACAAGGGAGTTTTTGGGAAACCTGGAAATTTATGTCCAAAACAATAATATTTTTTGTGTTTTGTAAGCTAATATTAGGCTTAAAAGTTACACACTATGGCTTTCATTTATTTATTTTACCTTGGCTTAAGCACACTGACCAAACATTTTGTTATCCTGTCTGAGCATTTGTGGAGATCGGTTCCTAAAAAACACACAAAGTGATGAAATGTATATGTTATGCAATGTAAATCACTTTGGATAAAATCTTCTGCCAAGACTTTAAATGTGAATAAATGTATGCTTACAAAAGACATAAATCCAGAACACGTTTTTCAAATGGTTTGTGCCAGAATATGGAGAGGTGGAAGGAGGCCTCGTGAGATTATGTATTCGAGAGAAATGGGGGGATGAATAAAATTTTCCGTGAAGCATTAGGTTTGGCCATAACTGCAAACACTGGCCCATGAGAACCTACACAGCCATAAAGAATTAGGAATATTATGCCTGTATGGGTTTCAGATACCATAGATTTATTTATCTTCAAGCTTCCTCGAACCCTCAGCCCACTCTGGCAATAATTAAGATACATGTGGCTTAGTGAAAGTGGTTTTTACAGAAAACTTTTAGGCAACGGCTTCAGAGAAACCACAGAAGGCACGGAGTCGACCTGACGCTGACATGCGGACGCGTCTTCGATCCCTTCCATCCAAATTGGAAACATAAATACGACCAAACCAGATTTACAACAGGAGACAGAGAGGTTTCTCAAACGGATGATTTTCTGTTACGAGTATAGCTTTCATTTTCATTGTGGATATTTTCTCTCTGATCTTCTCTCACTGCAGTTGGGATTTAAAGATCACAAACTGATATCGCAGATACGTTTTTTTAAAGCTTGAAAAATAAACAACTCGCAGTGTAACCCAAACAGACACCTAGTGTGGTTATTTTGAGGTTGTGTTTTGGATCGACCAGGTTAATATTCATGGTACAGCTGTCACTTCTACTTTCTTGCGAACGCTAGTAAATTAACCATAAAGTTAAAATCACAAGATATCACAATGATGATCTTCCGGTGGCAAGGTTCCGGTGAAGTTAATTGATGACGGTAGCATAACACTTGGCTGTCGGTTGCTTAATTCCAGCGTGGGAGCACATTGGCCTTCTTCCCGTAGACGATTTTAATGCAGAAGTGCGTTACTCATCTGCAAACCCTTCCCTAAGTCCCTTCAAAATCTTTACAGACGGAGCCACCGTTCAAAGACCTCAGTCGTTCCATGGCACATTTGCTGATAGACTTCCAAACTAAACTTCCTTTGACGTCTGCATATATTGCATTTGCAACGGGCTAATTAAGTTTTCTCTAATTTGGTTTGCTTCTCACAGACCTGAGATGAGGTCCTGCCATTTCCAAATCCAGAATACTCAAGAAACCAACAACCCTTAAAACTGTAATGATACATTCATAGTCCCATTGAAAAGCTTGCCTTTTGAAATCCTCCAATTGATGAGGATGAACTTTCTTGGACGTTTACTCTTGATGCCAATACATCTGTTTCAAGAATGTAAACCTCTATCTGGACTTGCACACTGTTTTGAGCATGCCATTTAAGAACAGTCACTAGAAAAGATGCCCTGAAGGGAATGCACTGTGAATGATAGACTATTTTAAAAGATGGAATGCATCTATTTTTATACACATTTTGTGTACACAGCAGCCTTCAACAGGCTCACGTAGGCTATATAAAATGAGAGGCTACTCACCTGTAGATCCAACGCTGCCGCCCGAGTTACATTTCGCAACACGCACCTCTCCGCATCTACAGTATGCTAGTATTGTTTCTCCCTGTCTGCCGACCAGCCTACTCACCACTTTCCTATATACACACAGAAGAGAGAGAGAGACTTGAAGTTTCCTGAGAGAGGGAGGAGAGAACAACCACGGAGCCTCAACAGAAAAACCACAACACTGCGATTAGCGTAAAGCCGGGGAGGAGAGTCTAAATCCCCTTGAATGAGTGCGTATGTGAGTACTTGTCTGTGGGAGTGTCTTAATACCCGTGTTGATCTAGTTCATCCTCTAGTCACCTGGTCGCGAGGTTACGTGGGGTTTTAAAACCCCAGACGTTGCCATGGTGCAAGCTCCTGGAGGCTTATTCCCGCCCATGTTACTGTGTCCCGTGGCATGTGATTGTCTTTTGTGTGTTTCTAGACAGTCACTGTCTGTTTTTGTGGCTTTGGAATAGACATGTCAAGAAGTAAATCTAGAGGCTGTAAATAAACGAGATTATATTTCTCAATGAGTTTTCTTTTTCAGGACAGCGATTTGTTGGAACAATTCGATATATGTCATAGTTTTTTTGTTTTGTTCGCACATTAGTGATTCATTGGTCGATGCAGTTGTCAGTGGTTGGATATCTCCAAGCATTAGCTGGCCTCCTTGTTGCATTCCTTTGGCAAACCGTGCTAAATAACTGCTCTACGAAACTTTGAAGACTATAACGTTCACACATTTTTCCAGAAAGCACTCACTCCAACCTCATTTAAAGATGGAGCACGGGTCCTGTGGAGCAGCTGTCTCTGCGTTTTATGAGCCTCCTCAAGATGCTTAGCTTGCAACCGAGATAAACGGGAGATTCTGACTGTCTGTCTGAATTCTCGCATACTGTAAACAGTTGTTTGACGTCTGCAATAGTGCTCATCTGTCTCAAATCGGTGTGAATGTTTGTTTATTGACATGTATTTTTTAATGTAGTGTCATGTAGTGACTCAAATTATCAAGGTTATCCGTTTTATCACGGTTATGTTCACATTTACTGATTACCAAGTTTTATATAGATTTTACATGTTAAATGCACTTTTTGTTTGCATAAACATCAAATTAATAACATTAACATGAGCAATGAGGTAAAAATCAACCTAAAAGGCGTACTTATATGGAAAATTCTGTCATAATTTACTCACCTTGTTCCAAATCTGTATACATTTCTTTGTTCTAATGAACAAGAGAAGGATATTTGGAAGAATGTCAGTAACCAAACAGATCTTGCCCACCATTGGGTACCATAGTAGTTCTGTTGAACACAAAAGAAGATGTTTTGAAGAATGTAGGACAGAAAACAGTTCTGGGACACCAATGACTACCATTGTATTTTTTCCTACGATGGGAAAGCATTCTTTCTGGTTACAAGCATCCTTGCAAATATCTTTCTCTGTGTTCTACAGAACAAAGAAATGTACACAGATTTGGATAAATCAAGGCTGAGTAATTTTCATATTGTCAATATTTAATTTTTGGGTGAAGTGTTCCTTAAGTAAATCCGATATTTATATAAGGCAACACAAATCAGTATACACAAATACTAACTGCTGGAAATTGTCATTGCGGTTAGCCATTAAATCACTAACTGTCCCATTCCGGATTTGTTTATGGTTGAATCTTACAAGATTTTGTTGTTATTCAAGGTAGTCTGTATCTGTATTCTTAACAGCCAGTTTTTGCCAAATGATCTGCTATGCAGAGCGTACAGAGTAATGATAGGGTCTAGCTTTGTGTGTAGGCCTAGTGTAGGCCGGTAGTCTTGGTGTGTACACTTTACAAACTTTAATGACATCGCAAATAAGCTCTTACTTTTGCGTAATTGTTTGGGTGAGCCCTAAAAATAATATGCAAGCACAATACTTGTGCAAGAATCAAACGATTAGCTTTGTTGTTGACCTTAGGACCATTATTATTTGGCATTTTACTTTGTCCAAAATTCATTGATCTGTTCCATATCAAGATACTTATTCAGGAAAGAAAATGTTGTTTTGATTAAACGGGACCACCAAGACACCAGAGGTTGATTCATGGGGTGCCAGATGCTGGATTAGGCTTTGTCTCACCTCTGTGGAAATGAATTTATTCGTGCTGAGTTTATTCAACCGTGGGAGAGGAGGCGGTGGAAGGCGAAGTGGTTGGAGTGCTTCGAAAGAAAACCACATTCCCACAGCTGCAGGAATGGGACGTTTGTGTCGGCCAAGCACTGTGGATCACACCAGTGGACCACTGGTGACCTCTGGTGCCTTAGAGGAAACGCCAACCCAAGTCGAAAGTTAAGGTCCAACGTTAAATTTCACATTCACAAATCCCTGAATTAAAATCTGAGGTGTTTCTCTGCTGAAATGTTTTGCATTAACAAGGCCCTCTGGTCAAGTTTCCGTTCATTTCTTGCTCTCTGTACAGCAAACCTGCGAGCTCGGTTAACATCGTGAGACTGAACACATGTGGTTGTGATTAGCATTTGGTCCAAAATGTTGAGCTAATAAAAAGAAAAGATGAATTTATGATTCTGAAGGAGAAGTGTTTTGGTGGCTGAGAGTGGGAAAACAGAATTAATGTTAATGTTGAAGGAGTGGGGGGTGAAGATCTGCAGAAATACCAGTGAGGTCTTTTCAAGCAGAATCATCAGATTCCAAACCTCAGGGCTTTGTGCCAGAGTCATTGGTCAGTGTGCTGTTTCTCTGGCACTTTACTATACAGAAACTCTTCCAAATTCCCCCTCAAACGTACCTTCTCTTCCCCCTGTAAATTGCTGTATATGCATGCAACACATAGAAAGAGTGTACATATTGCAAACCTATAAGGCTTTTACTTTCGCAGAACACAAAAGAAGATATTTTGAAGGATTTTGGTAACCAAATGGGTAACCCACTGACTTTCATTACATTGACACAAAACCACTGAGACATTTCACAAAATATATTTTGTGCTCCACAGAAGAAAGCATCATATGCAGGTTTTGACTGACGGGTAAAGATGACAGATTTGTTTTATTGGGTGAACTATCCCTATTTTATACTGTATAATTGTAAATCTCTTTTAGTCATTGTATTTCAAAGTTGTCAAGTTTGTGTCTATTTTCATTACTTGTTTTAGGAGACTAAACTGGTCCCTAAGCGAGATCTCCAATAAGACTCCTGAGCCCTGAAAGGGCAAATGTATGAGCAATATAGTTTTCATTTTCGAAAGACTCAAATTTGGTTTGAATGGTTTAAATTTTAGTCTACAGTCTTTAGAAGATTACAGTGAGAGAACATAATGTCAGGGCAGTGAAACCACAAATGTTTATGCTAACATTGACATGTTATTCTGCAGATGAGGTGACACCGTTGCAACAGTTGTGCTTTTGTTGGATTTCTCCAAGATTGGGCTTAACAAATGTACACAATTGGAAACATTTAGCATGTGGGTGTGTGTGACACCCCACACTTTTTAAAAGGATAGTTCACCCAAAAGGATGTAGTCACCCTTATGTCATAATAAAGCATTATGACTTTCTTCTGCAGAACACAAAAGAAGATGTATTGAAGAAAGCTGGTAACCGAACAACATTGACCCCAATTGACTCTCATTGTGTGAACACAAAACCACTGAGACATTTCTCAAAATATCTTCTTTTGTGTTCCACAGAAGAAAAAGTCATATACAGGTTTTGAAACACGTGAGGGTGAATTAATGGCATGATGACATTTATTCTGTCTCTTTAAAGTCGTCTCTGTACATACAGAATTTGAACAACATTAGCAATAAATGAATGGTGTAAAACTCACACTTTGTTCATTTGTCACAGTTACCAGCCAGCATGGACAGTAAAAAAAATATTGAAAGTCATTCGCACACAATAATGTTGGACGTTTTTGTGTTATATAATGATGGCATGTGATTTTGTGGATGTGGATAAACACAATTTGTCCTTTGTTAAGAAAGGCACATTTCACCAACGGGGAGGTCTGTTTTACTGAAGAACCGCTGGAGAAATGCGACCCTTCTGTTGATTTTGCAGTACTTCAAACTTTAATGTTATTGTATAAATGTTGGCTTGTTCAGATGGGGTCTACCTTACAAATCTGTTGAGTATGAACTTACTCTTTGATCTAACCGTCTTAAATGCAACCGCATGCGATCTAAACTTCGGAAATGAAAATAAAGGTTCTCTCAGTACCATGAATGTTCCTCTCTTTAGAAACGTTTGGCACTAGAAGCTTTTGGCACCAGAAATTATGGCATAATTGTATGGAAATATTAGCTTCTCGTACTTGAAAAAGAGGATTAAAGGGATATATCCCAGAAGTGTAAGTTATGAACTATTTATGGATATGTTCTTGCACTGGTTATCTAGAGAGCACTGGAATTTTTTTACTGTTTCTTTACAGGTTTTGGTGACATTGAAAACCTTATTTTTCCCACCTTGCTGAAATGGTTTATATCTAAATAATAGAGAATTTGACATTGGTTTACTGGATCACCAGAGTGATTTATTTTGAAATGTGAAGTGAATATTTATTTTGTAAATGCATTCATGTGTTTTTGTGCCTCCACTTCATATGCAGAAACCACTATTTGTAAGCCATGTGTGTGCTTAGTTCCTCAAGAAGTACAAACATTGTGGTTCTGTCAAAACATGAATCAGCAGAGTGTTGACTTTGACCCTCAGAAGTTAAAGTGTTTGGGAAACCGTTTTGAAAATTCATTATTTTAATAGATTTGTCCTCCTCCAATATGCAGGCTAGCTTTAAACATGACAGTGTTTATATTATAGTTTTGGTTAAATTTGCTAATACCCAATATGTTTAGCTCAGTTTGCTCAGCTTGAGTGAATCAGTTTATATAAAGATAAATAAGATAAACAAGCAAGTCGGAGACTTACCAGCAACCGTCAGATTTTTAAGTCTCAAAATTGTTCAAATATTTCACTTTTTTGCAACAATTATAAAAGTGTTCAGTTATGTTGTCCTTTGGTGTGATGCCAAGGAATTATATTTGATTTAAAAAAATTATATGTAAAATTATTTATTCACATCTTAATAAATATAGTTTGACTCGCAATAAGCTGTGCTGTAGGGAGACTAGAAAAGTTTCAGTAACATATTGATTGACTGAATGACTGACATTAAATGTTTTCTGTGGAAAACAATTGGAATTGTTAGAATGTTGTGTTTTGTTTATGAATTCATCAATTTATATCTATGAATTAACATTGTCAGAGTTGAATATAAAAAGTGTAAAACCTCCGTGTCATGATCCTGTCCTCCTTGTCAGGAGCTTTCTAGTTCTGTGGATAGGGTCGTGACAGTATTACTGTATGTCTTTTGTGTGGAAGCACATGGCCTTTGTTGTCACTTTGCGCTGTGTGCTCTCCTGTCGCGTGTCTTGGCCCCACCCCCTTGTTTCCTCGTAATCTTCCCAGTGTAAATATCCCTTCCTTGTTTCCCCTATTTATAGCGCTCTTGTCTTCAGTCCTGTGCAGGTTCATTTGGACTCTTTCCCGTATCCTAGTCCGCCTTGTCCCCCTTTGTTTTTATCTCATAAAATTTTAACAGATGAAAATAACACAGATATTTACTTAAGAAATGTGTAGTATAAGCAAATTGGGACGCAGCATCTGTGAATGCAACAATCAGTATGCAGCTGTCAAGATGTACAATGAAACGATGACTACGCAAATCTAAATTTCCATTAAACCTTAATTGTACTAAACACCAGCTACTGTTCAAAGAACAAGCACTTATAACAATAGTCTCACATTAAGCTTGTTTATGTTAAAGAAACGACATAACGTGGCTCAAGGCAGCTTACACTTTCTGTTATCATGTTTATGTTTGATATCTGTGATAAACAAAATGTATTTACATTGGTTTTCCGGGGTCGTTGTTTTGGTAAGTTAAGCTGTTTCCTTATAATGGATTTTAGGAAAGAAACGCTTGGCACAAGTTTTTTTACTTTATCTGTTTAATAAGGGCTCGTACATTTAACAGAAGCTAGTGTTTATTACAAGTAAGGTTTGACAGAGATTTGGGTTTACCTGGTCATTGTTCAGGTCATTAAACATAAGTACTTTGAGTTTTGCCTGTGGAGAAAATTACTTGCTGCTGTCCACGTGATTGAAAACAACCTTTCAGCGAGCTATTTTTAGAGTGTGCACGCGACGCCCGCATCGACACAGACAGACTGACAATGACGGCGTGCGGTTAAAAATCATAATCAAATTTGAAAGATTTTAAAAGTGGAGAGACACGTCCCCAAAATAACGCCCCTTTCTATACGTATTGTTACCATATGCTATTTTGGATGCAGGAACCCTCAAGTGAGTCACTTAAAGTTCTGTGTTAGCCTTTACTTATCCTCTTGTCATTTCAAACCTGTATGACTTTTTTTTCTACTGTTGAACACAAAAGAAGATATTTTGAAGAATGCTGATAACAGGCCGTTGACTTGCATTGGTTTTGTGTTAATACAGTAGAGGTGATTGGGTGTCTGCGCTGCTACCAAAATATTTTATTTTGTGTTTTGAGTACTTTCATAAATACTGTGTCTTGTAAATCTCTGACAATATCTTAGTAAGTTGGCAGTTATCGTAAACTTTAAAACAATGTCAAAGCCATTCACACTCTCTTCTGGCCAACGTGTAGACATTGTCTCATATTTTTAACCATGACTCATAAGGTTAAGTTTGGACAGCATGAACATTACATCTGACATAAATACTGAGTAATAGTTCTGGCGAAGACATACATAATATATAATTATGTTGTGAAACCAACCATAATTCATTATTGCCGTTGCTATTATAATTCATCATATAAAAGTTAGCATTATATTAACAATTATGATTTCATCGCATACATTATGTAAAACTAGGTCTTGACATTAAAGCGTTTCATGTTTACAAACACAGCAGGCTTTGTTGAACATTTGCGTAAAATGGTAGCTTTGTTAGTTCTATAGTGTTATTTGCATTAATGGTCATTTTACACAACAAACTTATCTATATACATTGGTATTTATCAACACATATTTAACGTATATCTTTCTAAGTGGTTATGTTAAATAGCACATTTTAGCGGCCCGTATCCTGTTATTAGTGGTGGGAGAGTGGGGTAATGTTAACTTGTAGTTTGTGGAAACATTTTGGAGATGGGAAAGAACATATCACTAGTGAGTTGAAGGAATCTCGGGACTCCTGACTCAGTTCTTGCCCGGTACTCTGTTTTGCTGAATAGACCCATGGTTTAAGGTTAGGGAGAGGGTACAAATGTTTTAATTGGAGTGGTGTACATAGGAAAGGGTTGGTTCCCTTTCTGTCGGTCTCTCGACGTTGTGTCGACAGAATGGGGTTTGACTTGAGAACCTACCTTCTCTGACTGACTTGAACAGGCCAATGAAAATTGGCGAATGAAATTTGCATGCCGGACTCCGCCCCCGGATATCCGGGTATAAAAGGGAGCCGGCGTGCCGCATTCATTCACCTTTTGTTCTTCGGAGCCTTCGCATCTCATGCTGACGACTCTGCAGACAATCTCTACGTGTTGCTGGTCTTACGACGTGGTGCAGCGGACTGTCCCGATTCCTGTGACTTCCCCTGGGCGTCTCGGCAACTGCCAAAGCATCTTTCTAAAGAGCGAGCCCTTTTCAGGGCTTAAGACATTCTACAGCGCGGCATGTCCCGCTGTGCTCGTGGGTGCGGCGCACTCATCGAGGAAGGGGACGGACACGATGTCTGCCTCAGGTGTCTGGGACTCCAGCACGCTGAGGCGGCATTTGTGGATACATCTTGCCCGCACTGCGGGCGGATGGTGATTCAGACATTGCGGTCACGGGTGGCTGCGTTCTTGCGAGAATCAGCCACCACCTCGAGTGCTTCCCGTTTTGCGGCAGCAGCGGCATCAGCCCTGCCGTCCGCTTCGGCGAGCACCGAGGGTGATTTGGGAATTACCGTTAGCCTCAATCCGTCAGCCACCGGCTCGCGGACCGTTCACGCCCCACCTCGCTTGTCTGACCGTCCCGGAAGAGGCGGTACGCCGCCTTGTTCCTCCGTCACGCACTCGGACACGGGGCGTGACGACGATGAGATGTCGCTCGCAGCATCGGAGGGCGACCTCCTGGCATCCGACCCCGACGAGTCCTTGGAGCTTCCTCCCCCGGGGGGTCGAGCTCAGGATGAAGCGGACGTCGAGATGTCAGCCATGCTTTCCCGGGCCGCCGCGAGTATTGGGCTGCAGTGCACCGCACCGCCTCTCCCCCAACGCTCGCGGTTGGATACATGGTATCTCGGGACCGGCCGTGACTCTAAGCCACGGTCGGCCCCGGTACCATTTTTTCCGGAGGTGCATGAGGAGCTCAGTCGGACTTGGAACGCCCCCTTTTCGGCGCGTGCACGTCAGACTGGCTCGGTCGCCCTGACTTCCCTCGATGACGGGGCAGCTAAGGGCTATGTCGACATCCCACAGGTGGAGCGTGCAGTCGCGGTGCACCTGTGCCCGCAGACAGCTGCCACCTGGAGGGATCGACCAAGGCTCCCTTCCAAGGCGTGTAAGTTTTCGGCATCGCTGGTGTCGAAGGCTTACAACGCTGCGGGTCAAGCTGCCTCGGCTCTTCACGCCATGGCCATCCTGCAGGTCCATCAGGCCAAGGCGTTGAAGGAGTTGCACGAGGGAAAGTCCGACCCGGGGCTAATGCAGGAGCTCCGCACTGCCACTGACCTCGCTCTCCGGGCGACGAAGGTGACGGCGCGAGCCCTGGGTCGTACGATGTCCACATTGGTGGTCCAGGAGAGACATCTTTGGCTCAACCTTGCGCAGATGCGGGACGCTGAGAAGGTTCGCTTTCTCGACGCTCCCATCGCGCAGGGTGGGCTGTTTGGTGATACGGTCGAGGACTTCTCTCAGCAGTTCTCGACTGTTAAGAAGCAGACGGAGGCGATTAAACACATCCTGCCCCGCCGCGACCCGGCCGCCTATCGTCCGTCGAGGTCCCGCGCGGCGTCTGCTTCCCAGCAGCCCCGCCCCTCTCCGACTCAGACTCCGGCCCCAGCGCCCCCTGCACAGGCGGCCTCCCGGAGAAGGACGTCGAAGAGGAGAGCACCATCCCGTCACCAACCTCCGCGGAAGCAGAAGCGTTCCTGACGGGGTGAACCCAGGGAGATCGAGTCCACCGGGCCCGACCCAGGCAACTACATCGCCGGAGGGTCGGATTGGGACGGTGCCTGCCCCGTCCCAGCAACACCAGCCGGGCCCTTTTCAGGGCCTGGTGCCCACATTCTCACGAAAAGAGCTGTCTCTCCCCCTGGGTCTTTCTCACAGCCGCTCTCACCCTCCGCAGGACGGTGCTCGGCTACCCCACGTTGTGTTTCGGCGAGACACACGGTTGGGTATAACTCTCAGTGGCCACCAGCACCCTCAGTCAGACGGTGCGGTATGCCGCGATATCGCCCGACAGGCACCTCGGCAGAGCCGCTCTCCTCCCCGGGGTCCCCCCCGCGTCGAGGGAGCCGTACTGCCAGCCATCGAACCACCCCCCACGGGGGCAATGAATCAGATCGAACCTCTGGTCCCCCTGTCTCGGTACCTGGGAGCCTGGTTGGCTCTTCCCAGACCAGCACGGTGGCTAGAGCGAACGATCCGTCTCGGCTATGCGATTCAGTTCGCCAAGCGCCCACCCAAGTTTCGGGGCATCCTCTTCACATCAGTGGGAGTAGATGCTCCCGTGCTTCGGGCCGAGGTCGCTACCCTTCTGGCGAAGGGGGCGGTCGAGCTCGTCCCTCTGGCCGAGATGTACTCCGGGTTTTACAGCCCGTATTTCATTGTCCCCAAGAAAAGTGGCGGGCTGCGCCCCATCTTGGACCTGCGTACCCTGAACAAGCACCTACACAAGCTGCCGTTCAGGATGCTAACGCAGAAGCGCATTCTGACGTCCGTCAGGCGTCAGGATTGGTTCATGGCGATCGACCTGAAGGACGCGTACTTCCATGTGTCCATCCTCCCTCGTCACCGGCCGTTCCTACGGTTCGCTTTCGAGGGACAGGCATATCAGTACCGCGTCCTCCCATTTGGTCTGTCCCTGTCTCCTCGAGTCTTTACGAAGGTCGTGGAGGCCGCCCTCACTCCCCTCAGGGAGCAGGGGGTGCGCATACTCAACTATCTCGACGACTGGCTCATCTTGGCGCACTCGCGAGATCTGTTGTGTGCACACAGGGACCTGGTGCTCCGGCACCTAGACCATTTGGGGTTACAGGTCAACCGAGAGAAGAGCAAGCTCTCCCCTGTGCAGAGCATCCTTTTCCTCGGTATGGAACTCGACTCTGTCTCCATGTTGGCACGTCTTTCTTCCGAGCGTGCCCAGTCGGTGCTGACCTGCCTGAGGAGCTTCAGGCAGCAGCCAGCGGTCCCCCTGAAACATTTTCAGAGGCTCCTGGGACACATGGCGTCCTCGGCGGGGGTGGTCCCCCTCGGGTTGATGCACATGAGACCGCTACAGCACTGGCTACAGAGCAGAGTTCCTTGGAGTGCGTGGCACTCCGGCAGCAGGCGCGTCCCGATCACGCCCTTCTGCCGGCGCACCCTAACCCCATGGTCTTCAATGACCTTTTTGCGGACAGGGGTCCCTCTTGGGCAGGTTTCGAGGCGCGTCGTGGTGACGACCGACGCCTCCCTGCAGGGTTGGGGTGCTGTGTGCAACGGGCACGCAGTGTCGGGTCTCTGGACGGGCCCCCGCCTGCGCTGGCATATCAATCGCCTAGAGTTGTTGGCGGTGCTGCTTGCACTGAGGAGGTTCCTTCCCCTCGTGCAGGACAAGCACGTGCTGGTCCGGTCGGACAGCACGACTGCTGTGGCGTATATCAACCGACAGGGTGGTATTCGTTCACGGCAGCTATCGCAACTCGCCCGACGCCTCCTCCTGTGGAGCCAGCAGGTGACGAAGTCCCTGTTAGCCACTCACATCCCGGGCAACCTGAACCAGACAGCCGATGCGCTCTCTCGTCAGTCGACGCCCCGTGGAGAGTGGCGGCTCCACCCCCGCGCAGTCCAGCTCATTTGGGTGCAGTTCGGGCAGGCACAGGTGGACCTGTTCGCCTCCCTGGACACCACCCATTGCCCGCTTTGGTACTCCCTGACCGAGGCCCCCCTCGGCACGGATGCTTTGGCGCACAGCTGGCCGCGGGACAAGCGGAAGTACGCCTTCCCCCCAGTGAGCCTCATTGCACACGTCCTGTGCAAGGTCAGGGAAGAGGAGCATCAAGTGCTACTAGTTGCGCCTTACTGGCCCAACCGGACTTGGTTCTCGGAGCTAATGCTCCTGACGACAACTCCCCCCTGGCCGATTCCCCTGACGAAGGACCTTCTTTCTCAGGGGAAGGGCACGTTGTGGCATCCGAGACCAGACCTCTGGAACCTCCATGTCTGGCCCCTGGACGGGACGAGGAGATCCTGAGTGGTCTACCCCCAGCGGTGGTAGAGACCATTGTTCAGGCAAGGGCCCCGGCCACCAGGCGGTTATACGCTTTTAAGTGGCGCCTCTTCTCGTCCTGGTGTTCTTCTCGTGGAGAAGACCCACGGATATGCTCGATCGGGAGCGTGCTGTCCTTCCTGCAGTCGAGACTCGAGAACAATCTCTCCCCTTCCACGCTGAAAGTGTATGTAGCCGCAATTGCCGCTCATCACGAACCAGTTAGTGGGAAGTCTCTGGGACAGCACGACCTGGTCATTAGGTTCCTGAGGGGCGCGAGAAGGCTGAATCCAGCCCGTCCGCGCTCCGTTCCCTTTTGGGACCTCAATGTGGTCCTGGCGGGCCTCCAGAGGCCCCCCTTCGAGCCCCTCGGAGATGCCGCTCTTTCTCATCTCTCGATGAAGACGGCTCTCCTAGTGGCGCTCGCTTCCATCAAGAGGGTAGGGGACCTACAAGCATTTTCCGTGGCCACGGATTGCCTAGAGTTCGGGCCTGGTCAATCTCACGTTATCCTGAGACCCCGGCCTGGCTACGTGCCCAAAGTTCCCACCACTCCCTTCCGGGACCAGGTGGTGAACCTGCAGGCGCTCCCTTCTGGGGAGGAAGACCCAGCCCCTTCCGTGTTGTGTCCAGTACGCGCGCTGCGCCTCTACTTGGACCGCACACAGAGCTTCAGGAGCTCTGACCAGCTCTTTGTCTGTTTTGGAGGTCAGCACAAGGGGAGGGCTGTCTCCAAACAGAGGTTGGCGCACTGGATCGTGGACGCCATCACTATGGCTTACCGATCACAGGATCTCCCGTGCCCGCTTGCAGTGAGGGCACACTCCACCAGGGGTGTGGCCTCCTCGTGGGCACTGGCGCAGGGCGCCCCTCTGGCAGACATATGTAGAGCTGCGGGTTGGGCTACGCCCAGCACCTTCGCGAGGTTTTACAGCCTCCGCGTGGAACCGGTATTTGCCAGAGTCTTACGAGACACCGCCAGGTAAGTTCCGGCAGCTGGTGGGCGTACGCCTGCGATAGCACCCCTCCACAGGTGAGACGTGGTGCTATCCAGCCTCCCCTCTTCCCCCCACGTGGGCGAAGAGTAGGCATTCCATCCATCACTAAGCACTCCTCGGCGGCGGGCTCGGCGGAGCAGCCCTGCCTCCCTTGGCCTGTTTCTGAGTTCTAGCAGTGACTCAAACAAGGCCTAGTGCTCCACACGTAGTAACCCCCCCACAGGGCGGTTCCGTCTGATGTCTTCTCATGAATGGCTCTCAATCGATGGCCCATGACCTCTCCCAGGTGTACTTCACCTGCTCACGACACCATCTCGTGTCTGCATGTCTCCCACGTGCTCTCCCCTATCCGGTGAGACCGTGTGTGAATCTCCACTAAACTCCTCCCTGCGGTAGGAAGTGGTCTCCGTAGCGCGTTCCCTCAGGGGGGAATCACGCTTCCCAGTGGCCCTTACGGTGCCGGGCGGCTTCTCGCTGTTAAGAGAACTAGGCCGCCGTCCGTGACGGCCGGAGGAAGGGGCTCCCATCTTGTAGGTAAGCTCTGGACCCCTTCCCTTCCACTGGAAGGTTGCAATTCATGCTAGCGCCCACGTTTTGGCACGCCCAGGCCAGTCAACGTCGCTTCGCGAGGAATTGTGACGCGGCACAGCGCTGTGGCGTTTTCCGAGGAACCCCATTCTGTCGACACAACGTCGAGAGACCGACAGAAAGGGAACGTCTCGGTTACGTATGTAACCTCCGTTCCCTGATGGAGGGAACGAGACGTTGTGTCCTTCATGCCACAACGCTGGCCGCCCGCTGCAGCAGTCGGGGCAAGATCCTCAGGCTCCTCAGCACAAAAGGTGAATGAATGCGGCACGCCGGCTCCCTTTTATACCCGGATATCCGGGGGCGGAGTCCGGCATGCAAATTTCATTCGCCAATTTTCATTGGCCTGTTCAAGTCAGTCAGAGAAGGTAGGTTCTCAAGTCAAACCCCATTCTGTCGACACAACGTCTCGTTCCCTCCATCAGGGAACGGAGGTTACATACGTAACCGAGACGTTCTCATGGCAAAACCCCTGAAAACTGAAAAATAATATTGTTAAAAAACCTGATGCTCTTAAACAGTTTTTCCACATCAAAGTGTGACTGTAAGCTACAAAAATACATGACTGATTTAAAAAGGCCTAGAAATGTTTTGCCCAAAGGTTTGAATGGGAGTGCTTTGTAATACGCATAGCTTAACAACAAATCTTTTTGCTTCATAAAGCAAATTCTGCAATACAAACAATTGTTTTCTTAAAATACATCCAAAAAACTAAATAATGCTATCGGTTAAACAAGACACAAGTACGGACCCGACTAAGCACATGCGTTATATACACTATACTGTAGTACTGTATTGCCTTTGATCTGTGTCCTACAGAAGACAGAACTATATATAAAAGCACTGAATGACCCCACACTCCCTTTTATATACATACAGTATATGTGGGTGTTTCTTCCTTAAAACTTCCCGGCAAGGGGTCTGGAGGTGCTTGTGTTGGATATGTCTGTTTCACCCAAAACTCCAGGAATGAATCCAACTATAGATCAAGTTCCAAGCTGTGTTTCTGATTGTATCCTGGGCTCAAACCCGCAGCTGTGAGGCGTGTCTATGATGTGAAACCATCCTTGTATTCCCGTTTTCTATGTGTGCAATGGTCCGTAATGTGCCAGGTTCAACAAATAACATTAATGCGTATAAATATTTAAATCCTGTCCAGAACTGTAGAAGAGCAAAAAATCTTTCCAGCCTTGAAGTTGAGAACTAGTTTGTTTTAAGTTAATGTTGGTCTTAGAATAAATGAACACAAAACCAAAGTTTCAATATTCCAAATCATGTCACCACATATTGTTTGTTTAAACCATCGTTTTTATATAACGCCGAACAGTAAAATCTCCAAAAATGTCCTAAGAGAAAATGGAGAATGTTAATGGAAACAGTCTGTGCTTTTTAATTTAAAGTGAGCACGAATCTGAGTTTTTACAGGGTTTGTAATTTGACTGTTTAGATTGACTTGCCGAATCACAATCTCCGGTCTAAAATAAGACATCTTGGTCTACCATCTACAATTTTTATGTTATTTATGAGGAAGTAGTTGAGAAAATTCACCTCAGTTTGTCTGAAGAAGAAACAGATTTCTATACAAAATAATAAAAAAGAGAAGATGTTGTCTATTCATTACTTTGTTGGATATTTTTTTTTTGTGTGTCTGTACAAAAGAAGTGAATGGGTCTCGGCATTGTCCGGTTACCAACTTCATACAGAACGTCATACAGGTTTGAAATGACAAGATGGTGAGTAAATGATGAAAGAACTTTTGGGTGAACTATACCTTTAATTATACTTTATCGTAACTGAGATATAACCTTTGTGACAAATCCAGTCTACCTTACAGTAAGTTACAATACATCTGAGAAATAAACCAGAAATCAATCTTACAGTATCAGACACTTAATGATGAGGCAAAGACCCAAGAACACGATGGCAGACAGACAGGAGAAATGCAAAGACAACACCACCAGCAGTTCTCCCAAAACACCGTTCCTTGGGTGGGGGGCGATGGGCTTCGCTTCCTGAGGCATCTCGCAGTAGATGCCGGTCCAGCCTTGGTAACACTGGCAGGTGAACCTTTGCTTCATATCAAGGATGTCAAGGTTGTTCAGATGGCCGCTGATATGGAAGCGCGGTCCACGGATGCCTCGGTTGAGTTGGATGTTAAAGAAACGAGGGTTGAGGTGTAAGTAGGCCCATGAGTCCAGACTCTTACGGACACATTTGCCGTTCTTCTTGCACAAAGCTTTGCTACACAACTTTGCAGCCGAGGTCACGTTGATCACGTAATGACCCAGTGGACCATCTATGTATTTCTTTACAGTTAAACAGTTTCTCTGCAGAAAGAAAAAAAACATCAACTTTATTGAAAGTTTTTGCTTGTGTGATATCACAAAAGGGACGCTATGATGTCCATGACACTTTGATTACACTGTAAATAGAAGTCATTTTTGAAATATGGTTAAAATGTCAAATTACAGAAAACGTTTGTTAAAACTGTTTTATTCCTTTATTTTCTGGCGTCCCAGCTGTTAGAAATTTACAGTTTTTATTTAGGCTTAGACAGATACAACATAGTCTTCTAGATGTTTAGCTCTTGTCATAAAACAGAGACGCCAGAGCGTCCCACTGTTTGTTAATACCAGCTCATCAGCTTAAGTTAATATCGGGTTAATATCAGCTCAAGCTGATTAAAATTGTGAGAAGATGCTGGTCTCTAAGAGGATCTAAATGTTTTTGGTAATGGATGCTTTAGCAACTAATCTGAAAAATACACCATCACATCAAAAAAGATTTGATTTTGATCTAATTTTATGGATAGAATGATGAGAGTCTGGCTTATAAAGATGATGAGCACCTCAGATCTTGAATATTCAGAAGACCCCCACAGCACCACTCCAGCGGCCCCCAGCGCTGCACTTTCTCCTATAGTGTGAATCAGGTCACTCTGTGCAAAATAATATTTGTATGTTTCATGTTGTTTAGTATGCAATATAATAGAAAACAGTCTTAAAGGGACAGATCATCCAAAAATGACCCTCACCCTCGTGTTTTTCCAAATCATGGGTACATTTCTTTGTTTTGATGAACACAAAGAAAGATAACAACTGCCATTTCTGAGGCATCATTGACTACTATTGTAGGAAAAATAATTGTATATTGTTTTTGTTTTGTTTAACATAATAGAAGATATTCTGAGGGATTTAGAAAAGCAACAGGAATCTTTTGACTACGATTTTAATATTTTCTGCTATGGTAGTCAATGGTGCCACAGAAATGTCAGTTGCTAACATGCATATACATGCATCCACACTGAAGAATTCTGTTGCATAACTTAAAATATGTACATCAGTTGCACATATTAAAGCTTTTTACTCAGCATTATTTATTGAAGTTGCCAAATTTATGTTTGATTTTTATACGTAACTTTCAGATTATGCAGACTCGATACTTAATGTGACTTATATTTGATCTTCTTTTAAGATACAGGACCTAACAATTACAGTTATAAATGTGACCTTCCGCAGCCATAGCTCTTTTGAACAACGGCAATTACAAAACTCAACTCTCCACAAACTCTTCTAAAACTCAAAGATTTAACTTTACACATCAGCAACGTTTCCTTTGACTGAAAAACACATCAAATAACACAAAAAAGTGCTGTCCTAATGCAATCTCACACAATGCATGCTGGGAACTTGGAAAATCCTCTGCCTAGTTTCAATTCCTTTGATGATTGAACATGAAAAATGTAACATTTGGGGCTAAATCTTTTTTCAGTGTACTGTACCATCGGATAGATCTGGTGGTTAAAGTCTGAGATACCACAACAATACTGTAGACCTACATGTAACTGATGGCTTTGAGCCTGTACCATCACAATGAACATGTGGAAGCTATTAGTCGTAACCCGAACTAGTTATAATAAGTACATTATTGATGTATTTCACTGTCTAGAAAAGTCGGGTGGTCCCATCTAACTGAAGACAGGACCTACTGCAGGGTTTGATGTGGAACATTCCTCTCATAATTAGGTGACAGATGAGTGTTTAAGCATATCTCTGGCATTTAACATGATGTGGAGGAGGGTGGCTAATGGGCAGGGTCTGTCATTCAAGTATTTGACAAGTGATTTAAACAATGTGTGCTTGACAGTTTCTTGCAGACGCCTTTGGCATAACATTCTTGAAACTTTCAAGAATTTGGAAATGCAAAAGTTGGTAAGAAGTAGTGAAACCTTTCAGTGCTTTCGGGTTGTTCAAAGTAGTTTAAAGGTCCAGTGTGGAATTTTTGGTGGATCAATTGACAGAAATGCAATAAAATATACATAACTATGTGTTCACAATTGTATAAAGACCTTACATAATGAAGTGTTATGTTTTTATTACCTTAGAATGAGCTATCTACATACACCGCCGGTCCCCTTACATAGAATTCGCCATGTTGTTTATGTATCCCTAAACGGACAAACTTCTCTATAGAGCGCGTTTTGTAAATACATTATCACCGTCGGCAAAGAAGCGAAAACGTGACTACATCCTGGGTCAGCCATAGTAGTGTCTCGAAAGGGAAAACGGGAGCTGTGAAATGAGCCTTCGGTTGCAGTTAGCAAACTCACCACTAGATGCCGCAACATATAGTAGTTCTTTAACGGTTCTGTTGATTTGATTTTGTGCCACATCTTCATAGTGTAACCTGCAATTTTATGTTTCGAACAGACATGATAGTATAGAAGCAAAAGTTACACAATGCAGCTTTAAACAGTTGCAATACTGTACTCACTTCTGACAGAACGTCAAAGGTGTAGGCATAAAAGGGCCTTGAGTATACGAAAACCGGCAAGGTATAGTCATTCCGAGCAATTGAGGCAATCCGCATAGCCTCCTTGACGCGATAGTGCACAAATTTCACTGTGTTGGGAGAGGACTTGAGTTCATAGTCAAGATAGATGGAAGGATAGAGTGCTGTGCTGCCCTTCCACAGCCACATCAGGTGATCATTGCGTACGTGCTCAACATTAGGACATTCTCCACCGTAACGCAATGGATGATGCTTGTAACCATAATTGTAACAGTCAGGAAAGAGATAAAAACCCCAGAGGCCGTGCGGCCGGCGACTTTCGGCCAGCAGAAGCGTGGAGTTCATGAACGCCAGTCCAGCTTTCTCAAACATCTCCTTGGCTTCATTCTCCACCTTGCTTTCCGGCCAACTCGGATGCAGTTTCCTTATAAGCTCCTTGGACTTGTTCCGATAGATGTCTTTCGAGCCCCAGTTGCGCACCCACTGCGGGCGCCAATTTTCCCAGTCGATGACGCCCAGACCGTGAAAGTCCTTGAAGGGGATGTGCTTATCGATGTCTGCTTGGGCTTTGCTGAGGTGTTTGCTCAAACTCTGGTTCTGAGGAAGGCCACTGTTGATGGGAATTCCAGAGCTGGTGTAGTAGGGGTAGTAACCGAGGTGGCTATGGTAAAAGATAGTCACATTGGGGCCGCTCAGGGTCTCGTTGTGGTTAGCAACAATGTCAAAGACGCTGAGGTCCAAATCCACCTGGCAGGAGAAAAAGACGTGATATAGTTACAACATCTGCACTACAAATATCATTTTCATTATATGGACCACACAGATTTGGTGATGCTTGCTAGATTATCGACACATGTTCAACCTTGAATCGAAGACGGCAGGATTCAGTGGGCGCGTTCCACAAGACCACAAACGGCCGATTGGGCAGCAAAGTTTTGCGGGCCTGTTTCATTTCATCAGCCTGGGCAACCAGTAATCCACACAGGGCCACCGCTAGAACGCCAGCCAGTGCCATTGCCTGAATGCCTTCATAGATCAATAAACCCACATTCACAATCTGAGGAGATCTGAGAGAAAGAAAGACAAATTTAATCATTGCTGAGAAGTCTACAAGTTTTGATAGCAGTGTTTTTACATCCATTCCTATTTTTATCAGTTTCTCTCCTCTTGAAAATGACATGTTACATAAAAATTCCTTGCTAATCTCTGTGAAATTCTTGTCTCCGTTTGCTATTCCTTCCTTTTTTGGTTCTGTCTAATTGAAGTCTTATAAATTTAAGTAAATGAATTAAACAATAAGAATTTCATTCTGTTTTAACATTTACATTTAGTCATTTAGCAGACGCTTTTATCCAAAGCGACTTACAAAGAGTTCAGGGAGCAATAAGCAATATGTCATACAAAGAGCAATAGTACAATAGGTGCGCACCTTCTCAGTCACCCGGATTAAATAAGTCAATTTAATTATTAAAAAGAGAAAGAAAACATGGTTCTCGTGTCCTTTAAGAATGTCTCTGTGTGTGCCAGTATGTCGTGTTTTTTGGGGGGTCTTAACACATACTCTAATCTGTTCTTTTTCAGAAAGAATAATATCAGGTTGTCATAAAACATATCTCCACGTTTGTCAGGGTGTGTTACATAAAAAAGCCTGTGAAATTTACGGTAGATGGGGAAGATCTGCATTTCCTCTAGAGGAAATGATGGCAGGCAAAAGCAACAGCGCAGTGAAGTCACCAAGTCCTTTCATCAACCACAATCAAGAGACCCCAGAAACCCGGCTGAGACATACTGGCACACACAGAGACATTCTTAAAGGACACGAGAACCATGTTTTCTTTCTCTTTTTTTCATAATTAAATTGATTTTTTTAATCCAGGTGACCGAGATGGTGCGCATCATCAACTTTATCCCTTTTGGCCAAAAGGGGGGGGGAAGGGGGTCCTTCAAGTTTTCTAATGTTTTTATATTATATTTAATTGCATTATTTATTATTTATTTATCCAAACTAAAGAAATACGGTGTGGAATTAATAAGAAACATTTTAGAGACACTGACCATGTTAACACAATTTTTTAACACAAAACTAAATTTAAAAATGGTAAATAAGGCACTCTTGCACCTCTTGCATCCAATTTCAGGTTGCCCCAGTTCATCCAAACACTTTATCGTTCTTGTGCATGGTTTATTATTTGTTTGCCTTCTTTAGCGACAGGAAAATAGCTCTCATTTATTACCCCTTCAACACGAATATACAGTGACTGCAAAAACATCTTCTGTTATGCTCAGTGATAAACTCAGAACGTTTACTTCATACTGTAAGCATTTTTGTGCAACTGAAATAAATACAGATGTCAAGACCCTTTGGAAGCCTAATGCTGCAAACATATAATACATGGGATCTCTAACTTGCAACATGCTTTTCTGGAAAAATAGAAATAAATGTAAACAGCAGCTCCTACTAACCTTCAAACACAATAACATCAGATTGGAAAAGGTTGTCATTTTTCCACATTATTCTTGTTACATTTGTGACCTAATACTTTTGACAGAAGTCCTAATCCTAGTGCTGTCCAGAAGATTCCCTCATGTCCCTGTGGCCTACACCAGATGTTTCGTGTAAAAACATTTGTTATTTACATGTTTTATGTCCATTGTGCTCATTCTGTGAATGTGATTTGCATATGGCTTTGTTGCATGGGAGGTAAGAATGTAAAACTCGCTTTGACTCAACAAGACACAGAAGAAACTCATTTCAGAGTCTCTTGCCTGCTGAGGTCAATATGTGGAAATTTGTTTGTAATTGCTTTTGGTCCCATATGCTTTATGGAAAAGACCTGTTGGCAGAACCAAAAACACTCCAAAATGCCAAATGCGAGTTGAAAATACATAATGAACTGCACATAATGTGCATGTGAAGGCCAGTCTGACCCTCGCTGATGTAAGTGACCTACAAAGTGTTTACTGAAAAACAATATAATTGTCTTCCTGATTTAACTTGAGTTAATAAACTAATTCCCGAAGCCCAGAAAAAACACAGAATGTTTTTTATAATAATAATCGTACATCTGTATCTGTCTTTTATAAATCAGATAAACTAAAGACTCTTCAGGGATATGAAGTATACAATACTATAGGTACTCAATAATAATACGAGATTTAAATAAGCTCCTCCCATAACATTTGTGTCTCGCACAAGTTTGCGTTCGCACTGCCGCAAGCTGTAAATCTGTCCCTAAATCTTCATGTTTTGTGACGTTTCTTCAGTCCATATTTTATTCACACTTGTGTGCCTCCAAACTCGTATCACCTTTAATTTCTCCATGGAACACCACCAAAAATATTTATGCATCATTTCTGAGAAGCTTTATTCCATACAGTCAAAGTGGATGGGGACTGGAGGCGGTCAAGCTTCAACATTGGTCACCATTTACCTTAATGGATTATTGTATTGATTAACAATTGCTTGAAATATTTTTTTATGCTCCGTGTAAGAAAAGGTCATACTGGTTTCAAAAGCCATGAGAGTAAACTGTTATTTAATAACATTAAATATACCGTATCATTTTTAGTTTCTTGAATTTTGCAGGTGTGTTTATTCGTTTCTGAGTGACGTAAATATGTTTGTTCCCATGGGTCACATCTGAATAATCCATAGATTTTCAGGTCCTTAACATATTCACCGAGACATGTAACATGCCAGGGTTGGACGGTTGTATTAAACTATTAAAAAGGTTCCTCTCACAGTGAATGAATGTCAAAAGTCTGAACTTGATTAAAAAAGGACTCGGTCTATAAACACATTTTGCCATCAGGAAGCTCATCACCAGTCCTCTACCTTGCCATGTTATGTTATGTCACCTTCGATTTAACAGTTCAACTGGTGCAAATCCACATCAAGTGATTTTGTTGCCAAAGAATATCTTTTGAAACTTCACAGCAATGTTGAGTGGATTAAAAATGTGCTTTATTTCATAACTGTATTGCACGTCAATGTCAGTTTGTAGATCTCCAGTTAGCATTGTGGGCAGCAGATTTTCTCCAACAGGTCCCAAAATGTTTCAATAAAAACAAACTCTGAGCTTTAAACATAAAACAGTGTTCATTTTTACAAGTGACTCATCGACCGTGACCTTTGAAAGCTGTCAGGATTTAATTCAAGAGTTAATAAAGATAAATACTAAACGCTGTCTACTCACCTTTTCCAGATGCAGACTTCCCGGCAATCCCCAGTTTAATGACATCCAATGGGATTTTTGTGTATTGTACAGAATATTCAATTGTGGTGTTTTATACGCTCCGTATCATAGTTTATCAAGGTTTGCTGTATGCATGTTGTGTGCGTTGTTTGCTCATTGCGTTGGCTCCTCCTCACACAAGCTTCTAAATAAATTGAAGAGCAATTAGAGATCATCCATGTGCCAAAGTCCTGTGTGGTGTTTTTGGCTGCGTTACAATGTCATTCTTTTGCTTTTGTTGCATTCAGACTGAGACTGCTTTGTGCAAGAAGTTTAGCAAGTTGCGGGAAATAGTTGAAGCATAAAAGGTCAATTTACTGTATTTTAGGTGTCTTTGCATTCCTTGTATTACAACAGTTGTAAAAACACACCCCTCCTTTTCACTGTAATGCAAAACCATTGTTGTCGTAGACAATAAATCCCCTTAAACAGATAGTTTAGATACATTTTTCAGACACCAACGTTTAGACTATCGTACAGGAGACCAATTTCTCAGGACCACCTGCCAGTTTTTTGCTTTGTTTTCGCACATACATCTATCCGTCATTAAGACATTCCTACAGCCTTTTAAATACGATACAAGGTACTTTTCTCCTTTAAACAGACGTGTTTTGGCAGGACCCATTCGGGAAAGCCTGATGCTGCATTCCTGTCATTTTTATCTGATTTTGTTAACCACACGGGGCAGGGAATGTGAAGACTAAAGGGGTTTTGCTCCTCTTCTTGCAAAACATGAAAATTGCATGTTTCACGACTATGTGGCTCTACAGAAAGATCAAGGACTGTGGTTTGGTTGCATGTTCTCATGTAAGAGCAGCAGACGGGGATGATGTGTACAATACAATACTGTATTTTTTTATTTGGCCACGTTCTCCCATAGAAGCGTGCGGGTGAAATTAAATGATGTTTGTTATGCGTGCAGAATAAGCTTAACAGCGTCATTTCTGCGCCATTTCAATCACCAGTATACATGCACACGAGGACTGGAAGAATGCGTTCCTGTTCAATCTCATTACATTTTACTGGAAGTATGTGAGAAGACTGTGATCACGTGTGACTTTGTAATAAAAGCTGTTGAAAGTTCTTCCAAGAACATGAGTTTGGAAACGAGGTCTGACTGTAGAGAACATTGAGAAAGAACATCCCGACCCAGAGAACAGAAAGCCTACAAACACAAACCCCAGACAGAGTCCATCACTTACCATCATTACCAAAGAACATTGGCACGTATTAAAGCGTTTCACTGCCACTTGGTGGCCATCTCTAAAATCAACACATTACTATCTAGGTTTAAAATGAGAATCCAAGACTTGACCTGGACCAAAATAATGTAAAAAATAAATGCCTCTCATAGATATCCAGACAAGTTTATTGTTATGGAATTAAATAAACCTGTGCAAGCAATTGTATAAAACGAAAGTGCTTCTTAAAACCTCTTTTCTTAAATCCAATGTAACTATTTGCTTGTTATTATATTGAGTGCAATTTATGTACATTAGCCGCATACACAGATTTCTAGAAGTGTATTTTGATATTGGTTGTGTGCTTACATTTTGTGTAGGGATAATATTTGTATTAGAAACAACTATAATTGTTTAACACTGCATAATAAATCACTTTTTGCCTAAAGTTCTTTGCAAATGTTTTGTTTATTATAAACAGCCTTAAAATTGCACAATCCACAGTGTAAAACAAACAATTCATGGGCAGTTGAGATTAACATTTGTAGCTTACATTTCAGAATTCATGTGTTTTTAAAACAGTAGAAAAAGACAAATACACCATTTGTCAATTCCACAGATCCACATTGCATTACAAATTTCCAACACTGATATACGGTGGAATTCATGTTGTACCAACCATTATTTGTTATAAATATTAAAAATGGTTTCATCCATATAGAATATTAAGCTCTTAATTATAATAAGTACTTAATTCATGTAACTTTTGTGTGTTCTTTTTAAAGTTTACTGCGTTTTTACCACCTAAAATGTTTTATTTCAAAGACATGTGCATTATACCCAAAGAACAACCGGATTAATTCATGCAGGAAAAAAATAAGTTTGGCAGAAATCAGTTTTTTGTGTTATCGTTAAGAAAGTGAAATTTCTGCTTGAGTTCTTCAACCAGCTTCTTTTTTGCTGTTTCCCAGCTGTCCTCCCAGCCTTAAATACAAACATTTAATATATTACAAGCAAATATTTTCCAACTTAAATTTAGTTTTTACTGTAGCACTGTAACTATTTAGCACTATCAGGATGTGATGGAGTAAGAATGTATGTCAGAGCTCACCTGGACTACAGCAGGTGAACTGAACAGAGAATGTCGCTTTTGCTCCGGCGGCTTCTTCGGTGTCTTCAAACACAGGCTGCGGTAGTTTCTGTTGTGCAAACCACTCATTCAAACGGTTTCTCAGAGACGGACTGTCTGAGTCTAGAGGTCCAGAATGACAGGTGAGATCATACATTTCTTCTTACATTTTAGGATAAGAGCATCTAAAGGAATATTTGTCCCCAAAATGAAAGCCAAATGGTTTGAAACAGCATTAACCTTTCCTTTAAGACTCGTAAATAAATATGGTCACATCCTCGGTTTCATATTTTGACAGAATGATTAAAGCACCTCATATCCATTTGCTGTATATAAATAATCCAAATCCAGTATACTAGGATATAGAGTAAATTGGTAGCTCTGACCTGTCTTCACCCCCAGCAGGCCCAGTATGCGTAAACTGAGATGATTCCGAGCAGCTCTCTTGCTGCTTTTGCATGTGCACGTGATTGTATGATCCATGAAATTCAGCTTGATGGAGGTCTTCACCAGCGGCCCGCCCAGTGAGATCACAGGATCTTTCTGATCAGCCCCCTTTAACATGAAGCTCAGTTGATCCTGCACTTCTTCAGGACTATTCGCTGCAGTTAGTGACGTAAAGTCAAATAAAGGTGAAAGTGAACCTAGAGCTTTCTTGAGAGCAAGTAACTTGGCATCGCCCGCTGAAGGCCCTAAAAAATATGACGACACATTGACATGCTGAAGAAATTCAATGTGTTTCCAAACCAGTATAGATTAATAAATAGTTATGATAACGTTCATCTTCAATGTAAAATTGATCAGATGAGACATCTGTTATCCACTTACCTTGTTCCTCATGGATAACACTATAAGTTATGTTCTTTAGTGAGCAACAGAATGGCTTCGCAGAACCTTCAACTTCTTCCAGAGGATGGGTGAGAGATTTCTGAGAGAAGTGCTGCTTTACTTGCGCACTGGATGTCTTTTCGTCTTGAAAAAGAGATCAACAAAAATAATCTTAAATTAAGGAGCATAAATGTAATAGATAAAATGCTCAATTATACTTTACTCAACACGTTACCTATACTAGGTTCAAAAATTCCCATTGCGCAGCCGAATATCATGTAGGTTTTGCGAATGGCTTCCTTCTTGGAGTCGTAGCCTTGTTTGTTTGTATAAGTAAAATTTTCCAAGTTGATTTCCACAGTACATTTGAAATTCTCATCATATTCGATGTTCTCGGCCTTCACATGTGGCGGTTTGAGATTCCATACGGTAAGCAGCATGTCAATTTCTGAAAAATATTTGAAGCAGAGGTACAGTACGGATGCAGGTGCAAATAAAAAAGATACCGATTCAAACACTTAGAAACACTGAATATGCATGGGATCTCTATTTGAAGAGTTTATTTGAAAAACAAATTTGTCAAAGGTCATGTTTTTAGCTGTGTTTTCGAGTTATTATTACTTCATTCAAAAAATACCTAACTGCAGTTGGAATAATATTACTTGAAATGCACAGTAAAAAAGATGTTTGAAGGTGTCTGTTTTTGCAAATGAACTCATTTGTTATTGAATTAAAGCAAAAAGAAATTTGCCCAAAACAAGTGAAAATACATTTTTATAAGTTGAGCAGGTGGATACGTAACTGTGGTACAAAAAAATGACCTTATCCCACATAAAGATATTTCTGATTCATTACCTGAAGAATCAATTCTGGCTTTTTTTCTCTTTAAGTCTGGAGAACTGGAATCTTGAGGGTCCATGAACACAGAAGCAGGAGCACTTACTGACGTATGACTCTGACATGATGGGAGCTGAGATGATGTGCAGAGGACTGGAGGCTGTTTCACTGGTGCCTGAATGACACACACTGCAGAAATAATGTCATTTACATATCAAGAGACTCATTCCTTTACTGCATGTCATTAGACAGAACAAACTCACGGTTTGAAGGTTCTGGGCTGGTTCCTCCAGGAGCGTCTTTAGTGTATGTGTCATAATCAGGAGCGCTGAGACCAAGTTTTTCTAATCTCTCCTTCAGAAAACCTTTAAAGTTTTTCTCAGTTTCTGATATTGGACCACGGTTGAGGATTTTTGATAAATGTTTCAGAGCAACTTCCGCCGCCTGTTGCTCTGCCTGTCTTTTCTTGGTGGAACCAACTACAATACGATTGAAACCATGAAGTCATCAACACCACATCAGCTTAAATAAATGCTTTTTCAACATAAAATATTTTTTATCAACATATCTAAGTTGAAATCACCAGTGTCATGAAAAGCAAAACGGCCGCTGAGTCTCAGTTTGCAGATGGTTGTGTCGTCATCATTTTGAACAAACTCTTCTGCCGGGTTTTGGAAACCATGTTTGTTGAAATATTCCAGAATGGCTGACTTGTATGTCTGACCTTTTTCAGAGGGCATGAAAACCAGGTTACATTGTCTAAAATTCTACACATGCTTACTAGTCAGGCTCATAATAAGAGCAAAACAACCGACTTTATGTTTATTCCTCAATTGTTAACATACAGAAGCATTTTTACTTTACCTTCACTTAAAGCATCAATGCTAAAATGTTGCCATAAAACTTTATAAGCTGATTCACTTGCTTCCTTCTCGTTTGAACAGCAGCCATCCGATACAATTTCTCGATCAAGAGTCACAGTCACTTTACCAAAGTGGGTGATAGCTGTAATATCAAAATGAGATTTCACGTTTTCATCTCAGAACTATGACTATGCATCATTATTCAACAATGCAGTTAACTCTACTACCTGATTTATTATCTGAAGAATCAATTCTGGCTTTTTTTTCTTGCAAGTCTGGAGAACTGGAATCTTGAGGGTCCAACACAGAAGCAGGAGCATTGGCTGATGCATGACTCTGACATGATGGGAGATGAGATGATGTGGAGATGCTGTCAGGCTGCACACCTGAAGGCCGTTTCACTGATGCCTGAGTGATGCACACTACACGAACAGTCCCGGACAGAGAAATACAACTTTTTCATAGTTCGAAAAGTCATAGAGGCAAGAGTTTGAACTCATTTCTTTTAAAACCAAACTCACGGTTTGAAGGTTCTGGGCTGGTTCCTCCAGGAGCGTCTTTAGTGTATGTGTCATAATCAGGAGCGCTGAGAGCAAGTGTTTCTAAACTCTCCTTCAGAAGACCTTTAAAGTTTTTCTCAGTTTCTGATATTGGACCACGGTTGAGGATTTTTGATAAATGTTTCAGGGCAACTTCAGCCGCATTATGCTCTGCCTGTCTTTTCTTGGTGGAACCAACTACAATACAATTGAAACAATAAAGACAACGCCACCACAACAGCTTAAATAAATGCTTTTTCAACATAAAATATTTTTTATCAACATATCTAAGTTGAAATCACCAGTGTCATGAAAAGCAAAACGGCCGCTGAGTCTCAGTTTGCAGATGGTTGTGTCGTCATCATTTTGAACAAACTCTTCTGCCGGGTTTTGGAAACCATGTTTGTTGAAATATTCCTGGATCGCTGACTTGTATGTCTGACCTGTTGTTGGAAACAAAGCAAGGCGAGTTGTGCTGTTATAAAATCTAAACCTAAACACAAAGCTAGAACAGATTAATTTGAAAAAAGGTTGCATGGGCAGTTCCAGCGTTATGGACATGACATTTTGCGTTATGGACGTGACATACAAATGCATAGAGAATGTATTTGTTATGAATACATTGAATCATCTAAACCCTAGTTTAGTCTATACATCAGAAGAAAATAAGTCTATGAACAAAATTAATATTTTAAAAAAGGGAAATAAATTTTGGGAGACATTAAACTTTGTAGGATTTCTGTGAATTAAATTGCATAAACCAGAACCACTAATTCATAATGACTGGAAAGGATGCCTCTTTATAGAACATCAAATAGTTACTTGATTTAAAATATAATGTGTCCAAATATATTTCTTACAAATCTCAAAGTGTGCATTGACATACTGTATACGTGTTACTGTATCTTTGAACCCTGACCCGAGCTGTTCATACATTACCTTGCACTGGACCCATAACATCTTGTAAAAGTTTCCATAAATCATCATAAGCTGATTCAATAGCTTCCTCCTTGTTTGAATAGCAGCCACCAGATGCAACTTCTCGATCAAGAACCACTGTCACTTTACCGAAGAAAATCCCTGAAATGTCAATGGAAAGTATAAGATACCCCATTTCAGTTCAACATTGTGCGCCATTGTTTACACTGTAAAACAGTTTGCCAGTAACTTACTGTAGATTTACAATTATGTTATATACTGGCTACAGTTTGTTCAAAGATAAATGAACTTTAACATTAACAAGTAAAAAAACGATAATAAACAGCCTCATCCAAAGCATTCTACGGTAATCTAAGTACAGTAAGCCAGTAATTTACTGTAGATCTACAGTAAGTAACTGGCAACTTGCTGCATAACTACAGCAAAAAGGTTTACAGTGTACAGTTTACCTAAGGAAGGCAGTAATGTTGAACTCGATGGCTCCTCTGTATTATCAGCCTGTAACTTCTGAAGAGCAATGTCTGCTACCTCCTGATGGGCAGCTTTAGTGCTGTTCCACACCCTCGTGCTGAAAAAGGTTTGTCCATTGACCTCCACCTTAGCCTTATAACCTGCACAGAGAAGTGAAATGAGTTTTTTTCTCATTTAAAAAAAAGAAATTATTCTAATTTGAAAGTGAATCAGCTTTTCATGTGTATTATTTCTTAATATTGATATTAAGCGGATTGATGATGGATTTGTTACCCTCGGCTTCTCGCTCCTCCGTAAATACAGGGGGTAGCCATTGCTTTTTACGGGCAAATTCATAAAGATGATTCTTGTACCTAGATGGTTTATCAGCAAGCACTGGATGATCTGTATACAGCAAAAATTTCGCATGAGACAGAATGTACATTTCAACAAAGGTGCAAAATGTGAGAGCACTAGTAAACAAAATGAAAAAAAAAATACGCTTGTGGGTGAATAGGATGTAGTAACTAAAAAGCCTTGTTTATCTACAATTCTAAAGCACGTGTCTTTTTCCATGTATGAAGTCCTGTCCATACTCATACTCACCAGGTTTCTTCTGCTCCAGATGATCCACTCTTTCCGTCAGTTTGCCGATCTTCTGCTCATGTTGATCTACTATTTCCTGCATCTCTTTAAGTTTGCTGACCTGCGGGCCAAAGTTCTCCTGGAGATCGTTTTGGTCCAAGAAGTCCAGGAGGTCTTGCGATTGTTCTTTGACACTTTTATCTTGCTTCCCTTCAAATTGCAAGAAAAAGGCTTCGAACTTTTCCTTCATAGCCTGCTGTTCACGATCTAAAACTTTTTTCTGGATCTCTTTCAGGTTCTGAATGTCTTCCAGTTTGCCGTCAACTTCACACGGCGGGCCTTGACTGAAATTCTTGTCCAAAAGGTCGTTAAACTATAGAGAAGATTAATAACTTAAAATGTCGATCCTAACATACTATATGTACTGAAGTATAGACAGTGTGTAACATACATACAGTAGTATTCAGATTTGATGTAGATTCTTCTATGTCAAAATGGACAATAGCATACTTTATAGAGCAAATGTATCCAACAATGTACACAATGCATTTCTAGTGTCACAATTATTAATTCTTTGTTTGGAAACACACAAATCTGACCTAAACACACAAATGATCTTTTGTGGTTTCCAAGAAAAAGTATAGCATACTATTAAAAATGATTATGATTACCGTTCTGTAAAGTATTTAGTATGCTAGTATTCCAGTTCCAGCATGTCCTAAACATTGTCTGTGAGTAACAGCCAAACTTTAATTATTTGTGTGAAATTCACCAGTTTTATCTCCTTATCCAAGTCTTTCAGTTTTGGGACGCGTTGTTCAAGTTTTTGGGCCATCACCAAGACCTTCGCAAGATGTTTTTCTCTGTCAGCATTGCTCATTTTGAAGTCGGGTGAGTGCATCACTTTGTTCCGTACAGATATGACCTTATTCATTTAAAGTAGAGGACAAACGAGTTGTTATCCAGCACCCATTTGAGATTTTTAACCACCATAACAACAATAATGCTGACAAGTGGTGTCACATACTGTGCTTAGCTTTGGATTACAGTTTTAAAATGATGTAATGTTGAATATGGCAGCTGAAAGCAAAAAACAAAGAAAAGGTGAATTTAACAAGACTTACCTCTTTCAGATGGTGCTTTGGGGCGGCATTAAAATGTTTGCAAGACACCATTAAGTTAAAAATGGCAGAAATATCAAACTCTGCAAATGTGCAATGCTCTCTGTGTCCACGTGACATATATGCCTGAGTGCAAAATATGCAGCACATATGCAGTCAAAACATGTTAATGTAACAGACATTGACTATGTATGCATTGGAGATTATGTTATAATTAGATCCTTTCCATAGGCAACAGTGTTTAACAGTAGTGAGTGGTGGCACAATGTAATAATTACAGTAACGTACCTTGGCAACTTCCCACTTATTTGTCGGCCATAGTTGTGGCCGGCAGTTGTCCCAGAATATATTTTGCTTTGAAGCGTGATTGGCGAATATCTCATTCTTCCAGTCATTACACAAGTCGCAAAGACTTTTTTGCTATGGGTACAAGCAAAGCACAATTTAAGAAACAGGTAGAAACCAGTAGATTTCACCTTTTTTACTTCTTTCCAATGGGAATGCCCACAACTATATTTGAAGCCGGTGGCCTTTCTAGGCAATACAATTTCTAAGCAATACAATTCTAGAGGTTGGTACAACTAGAACAATGAATATTCATTATAACTTTATTATAACCTATTTAGCTTACAGCTTTTTGGTATTCTATATATATATATATATATATATATAATGCAGTATAACAATGTTTGCTAATGGCAAACACCTAATATGTGCACAGGTTGTCAAAATTCAGTGCATCCTACCAACTTGTAATAAATTATTTGTGTTTTTTGGTGATTTATAAGGTCAGTATGGATAGATTTCTACTGAGAAAAATATGTAAATGTAGAACAATATTTTATTATTTTATTTTCTTCTATGCCTTAAACAAGGAGGCGTGGTTATCTACAAAGGTTGTAGACTGAAATCCTGCCAAATCCATAAGTAAAGATAAATATTATGAATGATAATATTAAATATTATTACAGTAGGTTTCTGTAAATCTGCATGTGTATCACTTTAATAGTAATGGTAAATAAAAAATAATATACTGTATAACTCATGATTAACAAAAAACTCTGCCTATATGTATGTGTATATATATATATATATATATATATATATATATAATTGTTTACATTTACCTTTCTATTCTTAAAATCGCATTTGTTTGTGCAGGTCTTTCCGTTGTGAGCTGCTTTATTTTTCAGCAGAGAGGAGTGATAGGTTTCGGTTTCCTTTTCAACGAAGTCCTCCATACGAATCCTCAAGATGGAAAGACTCTCGGCTGTTTTTAACCAGTTTTTATACTTTTCATCACCAAAGCGTTTGTACGATTGTGCGGTGGTCATTGTCGATTATTAAAAATAACGCCCCAGATGCAAATGCTTTGTTGAATGCGCTCCCTTTGTGCCCACTGACAGTCAGCTGACTGCGACGGTTGCCAGATAATCTATATAGTTGAGTCGTTTTTCCACTTACCTGAGACTAAATGTACAGATAAGCGCAGGTGAAGATATAACATGCATTGTAAATGCTCGCATTCTAAACGTATTTTCTTTGTTAAAAGTGGTTTGATATCAAAAGTTGCCGATATATGTATAACTTCCCCTAAATACGATTATTAGTAAGTTACTGTAGTTTGCTGTTGTAGTAATAATCAGTGCCTCGGTATGATCGTACTTACAAAATGACTTTAAAGTTTACAGTTGGGGGCGTGTCAGCTGAAGAATCATGCCGGAAGCGAAGCGCGCTGTAATAACAAAGACCCTGTAAGCAAGGTCCTCGCACTCCAACGAGCTATTTTAGTAGCACACGACAAAGTCAAGACTACATTAATGCGGGGAAACTGCCAACAATCTTTAATATCGCTTTCAAATGTCACGGTTAAAGTGTATTGTTCAAGAAACAACAAATAAAGATAAGAGGAATAGCAGGTCTTTATTCCATGTGGAACACACACATATGTCCATTACAACAACTCTTCCTCTAGCAAATGCACATCATCTTATACAACACATTACTGCCATCTGCAGGAATCAATTAGTACTCATCACAATAGATAATCATTACATCTCTTTCCCTTTTCTTTTTTTTTTTTTTCTATAAGTCCATTCGCACAGGTGGTTTACGAACTCGAGTAGACCTCCGTAAATCAGGAATGTCAGTCTTTGGTACAGATAATTCATCTTCAGGAATTTTGCCTGCAGAGTAAAGCATATCTGAAGATAGCATTTCAGGAATTTGCAGATCCACAGAAGGCATTTCACCAGACTGCCTTTCTTGAGACAAGGTTGACTCATCCAACGGACGTTTTTCTGCAGTCTTAAGCAGACTCTGTCGATTTCTCCGTAAGGTCTGCCCATCTTCTGTTTGAACAAGATATGATCTTGGATTTACCTCTTTTAGGACTGTAGCTTTCCTTCTCCATCCAGTAGGCTCCTCAACTCGAACTACATCTTGTTCAAAAAGAGGTTTCAGTTGCCGAGCTCCCTTGTCATAGTATTCTTTCTGCTTCTCTTTAAGATGTTGCATCTCTTTCAATGACAAACTGTTGTTTTCTGTTTTCAGGGATAATTTTGGCAATGTATCACGCAGTTTACGATTCATCAGTAACTCACCAGGAGATAATCCACAACTGAGTGGAGAAGAACGGTAGCTCAGTAGAGACAGATTTTCATCAATATTGCTTGCTGAAGCTTTTTTCAACAGTCTTTTAACAATTTGTACCCCTTTTTCTGCTTTACCATTTGCTTTTGGATAAAGGGGGCTTGAAGTAGTATGCTTAAAGCCATACTGTTCTGCAAACAGCCTGAATTCACGACTATTATACTGAGGACCATTGTCACTTTGCACAATATGAGGAATTCCATGCCTTGCAAAAATGGATTTCATGTGTTGAATCATGTCATTCGATGTTGTATGACGAAGCTGTTCAACTTCAGGATAATTGGAATAATAGTCGATAACCACCAAATAATCCTTACCATTCAACTGGAAAAGATCTGTTCCTACTTTTTGCCACGGTTCCGTAGGAAGAGCACCTATCATCATAGGTTCTTTAGCCAGTTTATAGTGATGACTCAGACAGACATCACACTGACTGATGTATTTCTCAATGTGCACATTAATTCCCGGCCAAAAAACAGCTTGTCTAGCTCTTCTCTTGCATTTTTCAATACCAAGATGCCCCTCATGAATTCGACGAAGCATGTCATGGCGCAACGACACTGGAATGACAATTCTGTTTTTCCTCAACAGCATGCCCTCAACCACACTCAGTTCTGCCCTTAATGGAAAGTACTGTGGACACTTGCCTTTGATCCATCCATGATGAAGATGTGCAATGACCCTCTGCAGTTCAGCGTCCTTTGCAGTCTCCTCTGCAATCAGTCTTAACATTTCATCTGAAACTGGTAGAGATGAAAACACCATACTCACATGTCTCTCAACGTCGTCCATATTGCTGATCTCTGCAGCTACTGGTGCTCGAGACAGTGCATCAGCCACAATGATATACTTTCCAGGTGTATACACTAGATGCAGATCATATCTTTGTAACTTCATCATCATGCGTTGAATTCGAGGTGACATATCATTTAGGTTCTTTTGAATGATAGATATGAGTGGTTTGTGATCCGTCTCTATTGTAAAAGTAGGTAATCCATAAACATATCCATGGAATTTATCACAGCCAAATACTAAACCCAAGGTCTCTTTTTCTATTTGAGAATATCGTCTTTCAGTCTCTGTCATAGACCGAGAAGCATAGGCCACAGGTCTCCAAGAATCCCCAATGGCCTGAAGAAGCACCGCCCCCAATCCATTTTGAGATGCATCTGTAGAGATCTTAGTTGGCCGTGTGTGATCAAAAAAAACAAGGACCGGTTCAGTAGTAAGAATCTCCATTAACCTCTTCCATTCTTGATCATGTTCTGAAGCCCACACAAACTCTTGATCATTGTGTAACAACTTTCTCATATGGGTAGTTTTGGCTGACAGATTTGGCAAAAATTTTCCTAGGAAATTCACCATTCCCAAGGTCCGCAGAATTCCCTTCTTGTCACTAGGTGGAGGCATATCAAGGAGGGCTTGCACTTTTGCTGGGTGTGGCTCCACACCTTTCGAAGACAGCTTGTCACCTAAAAAATGTATCTCCGTGACTCCAAATTGACACTTTTTCTGATTGAGTTTTAAATCATGTGCTCGAACTCTTTCCATCACTTTTACTAGTCGCTGATTATGTTGTTGAAGGGTGGACCCCCACACCACAATGTCATCGATATATACACGAACACCCTCTAGACCTTCAATAAGGGTTTCCATGGCTCGATGAAAAATCTCAGGAGCTGATTTAATTCCAAATGGAAGTCGAAGAAAACAATATCTTCCAAACGGAGTATTAAATGTACAATATTTACTACTCTCAGAATCCAATCTGATCTGCCAGAACCCTTGAGATGCATCTAATTTACTAAAAAACGTAGCACCCGACATTTCACTAATGATCTCTTCACGGGTAGGTATCTGGTAATGTTCTCTTTTGATGCTATCATTGAGGTCTTTAGGGTCTAAGCATACTCTCAAGTCACCATTAGGCTTCTTCACACAGGTTATGGAGTTTACCCAATCTGTAGGCTGTTCAATTTGCTGTATTACTCCTGCTTTGGTCATGCGATCCAATTCTTGCTTCAAGGGCTCGCGCAGAGGTGCAGGGACCCGACGGGGAGCATGTATGACTGGTGTAGCATTATCTTTCAGTTGTATTTTATAGGTAAATGGTAATGTGCCTTGACCTTCAAAAACATCTGGAAATTGCTTAACAATGTCAGTTACATGGTCACAGACAAACGGTAAGACGTCAGTTTCCCTGTTGACTTGATACACTCTTTTAACCAAATGAAGGTCTTCACAAGCTTTATCTCCTAAAAGAGATTCATGGCCATTGGGAACAACAACAAACATCAAACTTTTCATCTTTCCTTTGACTTGAATCTTCAATCTACATACTCCTCGTGTTTCAATTGGTTGTCCATTATAGGCTTTGAGGGCAACTGTACGTTTTTTAATTAGAGGTTTTTCTTGCAATGTTTTCACATCTCTGATGTTAATTAAATTAACTTTTGCACCCGTATCTAACTTAAAAGGCACTATGGTCCCATTAGCCACAAGAGGAATAATCCACTTCGAAGACTGCACCAAATCCTCACTGGATACCCATGTTGCAGCATCCTGATGTATATTCTCTTCAGAAACCATGTTAACATAAAATGAGTCACTCAAAGAGTCACTGTCATCTGCCTCCTCCACAACATGCACTTTATTTTCCTTCTTCATGTCTTTTGAAAAACACATTTTTGCAAAGTGGTTCGGGCCATTACACTTCGAACATCTTTTACCGAAAGCTGGGCATTGTCTGAACTTATGTTTGCTCCCACAACGCTTGCAAGAGAATGTTTCATTGTCAGTATCTCTGAAATTTCTTGAGTTACCTCTTTTCTTGTCTCTGAATGAAATGGCGTCTACTGCTGCGCTCTGAAATGACGTCACTGACGAATTAGCCCCATCAAACTGCTTTACTTGCTGTCTTGCTACTTCACTTGATTGGCATAATTTGACAGCATAATCCAAGGTGAGTTCTGATTCTCGCAACAATCTTTCTCTCAGTTTTTTTTCATAGATTCCAAACACAATCTGATCACGAATCATTGAATCTCTCAATTCATTAAAATTACAAGTCTTTGCCTTTATCTTGAGATCTGTCAGAAAGTAATCAAAAGCCTCTCCTTCATGCTGCACTCTCATTCTGAATACATATCGTTCATATGTCTCATTCCTTCTTGACAAACAATGAGCATCAAATTTTTCCAGTACCTTTTCCAGTTTCTTCTTGTCTGGCTCTTCCTCAAAATTAAAGGTGTTATAGACCTCCACGGCATCAGCTCCAGCAATGGTAAGTAACAGGGCAATCTTTCTTTCATCCACAGCAGCTCCTTGTCCGATAGCGACAACATACAACTCAAACTGCTGTTTGAAAGTCCTCCAATTTGTGTCAACATTTCCACATAACTTTAACGAACCCGGTGGTTTAATGGCATCCATTGCACCTTTCTGAACCCCACTCCTGGTACCATGTATTGTTCAAGAAACAACAAATAAAGATAAGAGGAATAGCAGGTCTTTATTCCATGTGGAACACACACATATGTCCATTACAACCACTCTTCCTCTAGCAAATGCACATCATCTTATACAACACATTACTGCCATCTGCAGGAATCAATTAGTACTCATCACAATAGATAATCATTACAAAAGAACGCATTTTGACCAATTAAGCTTGATATCAGCTGCTGTATCATAAAATGTGTCTGTTAAGCTCAAATCAGGGTTGCAAATTGGCTTCTTCGAAATCATTTCTCTCGAGGCCCTTTTAGAAAGTCTTTAGCGATTGATGATTGGCTATTCCCCCAAAAGAAGGCGGGGCCTACTGAGCGTTGCACTTTTCCTAATTCATAGCGGCACCGTCTTTGTTCATATCTATAACCTTTGGTATTAAGCAGCGACACTAGCTACACAGTTCTTGAATAAATCGAGCGTTTGTCGCCATCTAGTTGTGAGATGAGTGTAGGATCTTGTTTAATGGGGAGTTTGTTTTATGTAATGGATATCGCCGTCCCAAAATAAACCTTGAGAGTGTAGAGCAATGAACGTGCAAAGCATTATTGTTGTCTCGTTTCATGCTGGATTTATTTTGCAACAACGCTGTAGGCCGTATATAATAGCCTACATAATCCTGCATAATACGTGACTATTTACCAAATGTATAATTTAGTTAAGAATCAAGGAAATACTATATCTACTACAAGTAGAACATGAAAGATAAAAGTAAGCTTGTGTGTTTTTATAAAGTAAGCTTCTTGTCCCAGTAGCTGTTGAACATGCACCAGAGCGACAGAAGTTAAAGGGAGACCAGGTGGCCCCTGGCAGGGCTCCGCTGTCAAACAAGATCTTCCATCTGTCTCTTTTTCTTTCCTCATTTGTTTATCATTGGGAACCAGGTGAACTATGTCCCTGCTGGCTGTTATATAAGAGCATACAACTTTTGATCAGGTATTAAACGTGTAGTCGCAAATAGTGTATTAATCTTAGTCATCTGAGGCCAAGTGTGAAGTCAAAGGTGTTGGTTCCTGGGCTTCAAACGTCTCTGGATTACAATGATTTCAATCTCCCCAGCCCTTTATTTTGCCTTCTTAGTAATTACACTGAAATGACTAGACTATGCCAAGTCAAGATTTTTTTCTCTATAATAATAGTGTAGAATATGCTGATTTGACATGGTATATTGAGGCCATCATTATCTCATGAGAAAAGACAAGCAGTCGCACAGGTTTGCAGTTTGTGTGATCGTATCACTGTTGGCCAGTGAATGAAACATAACTGGTGGTTTAGTGACAAATGTTTAAAAGTTATGGTTTGTATACCCTGAACTTTGAAAGGCCACACGTTCACCTTATAAAACATGCTGGGTGGATCTTAAGGCCTTTTCTGTTTCAGTTTTTTTAACTATTGGGAAATAGTAAACAGAGGTCAAATATACAAGTCATAAGGAACATCTAACAGTTCAAAGTAGGGATTTAGATATATCTGGTAGGCCTTATTATCTATCTTGTCTTATCTGCACTGCATTATGAAGTATGAACTTTTTTTTCCTTTCCACAGTATATTGTTTTATCATACAGCTGTTTGATATATGCTGCTTTGTAATAAATGTCTCTTTACTTTGTTGTGTGTCCATTTTGTGTCCACACATTTTTGTCTCGTTGTAGGCGAGAATCTTAAAAATGACTATATTTACTAAGGAATGTTATAATGGCTTTTGGAGTGCTCCTCCGCGTTGTGCTAATGACAAAACGTTTGGTAAACATTTATTTTGCAGTCTTCCCACGTGTACTCTCGCCTTTACTTTAAGCGACCAGAATGCATACTATTACAATCAGCTCTTTCACTATTTTGTTCATGACTGTATAAATAATCACATTTATCTCAAATTAAATAATTAAATTTTGTAATCCTCCTCTGTCAGTGACGCAACTGCGTCCAGCCTTCCCACCATAGGCCCCGCCCATCCCGTGCGCATCCCGTCCGCATTCTGCAGGAGGCAAGGGAAAACAGGGACAGACCATTCTGAAAAATAAAGGGATGTTTGCTCCGATGGTGTCATTATTTTAAGTTCAATCAACTGTTTTTGGAGAGTTAAAACCGGTTCTAAATGTAACGGTTATGCGGTGATGTTACCAAACAAAAATGAGCAAACGCCGTTACTCGTAGCAACAAAGCAGACAATAAAACCGACCAAAATCCATCCTCCCCCTCCTGAAGTCTGCCATAACTCTACAGTCCTGCTGCCATGTTGGATTGAAGGATCGCTATTGCTTTGGGAGTTCGGAATGAAAGTTTACAATATGCCGTCGGTTAAAAGTGGAAGCGTTAAAGAATAAGCCATTCACGGGAGTTAACGATTCGCATCCGCACCGCTCGCGCGCTGGGAGAAACACTACGTCGGATCTACTTGTATGCGGAATTCCTTACGGGATGCACGGAGCGCAGGCCATGTTGATCTGCGACTGCACGCATTTCACATCAAATTAACCGATTTAACGCGAGACGAACGCTTGATTTCACCCGCCTCCTGTTTCGCCAACATGAGCGGCCACCCGCCCCAGCGGAGGGTGGCGAATGTCGGCTCCCTGCTTCTGACCCCGCAGGAGAACGAGTGTCTCTTCAACTACCTGGGCAGGAAATGCATCGTAAGTTCTACTCCTGCGGCTGATGTGCGGTCCTTCAACATGCAAGTTCACGTGCAGACGATCGAGGCTTTAAAACGGCGATGCGCATTCGCCGGGCGTGCGGTTAACTATTGGTGTTGTGTGTTTTAACGCGTCTGTGACGTCTGTAGGGGCATGATACGCGTGTTATCGAGTTGAGATGGGGATACCGCGATATATCGTGGCCCTTGGTGCGGTTTTTGCGAAGAATTGTTTGCTGCGCATTGCATGGTGTCAAGGTAACGCGGGAGACGTGCCTCGGTAAGGCCGTTGGCTCGAGCAAGGTAACTGTAATACACCGGCTGTGTCTTGAATTCAATCGAGCTGTCTATTCAGACAGCATAGTAGGCATCGGTTAGAAGGCTACTACATGTTGCACGTGCACCTGAGGGTCAATCGTGCTGTGTATAGGCAGTTGTATTATATGGGTGCTGCAAACTGCACACGTGTATCAACTTCCAATCCTTCACCACCCCTCAGCTTTACGTTGTTAGACATGTATGCCACATAGGGAGGACGGAATAATGTAAACACCGGAGGTGATGGTGATGTGGTTTTTAATTGGGAGAGACCACCATTTGTCTATCAAACCACCACCGAACCTGCTTCACAATGTAAAACAACAATACAATAGAAATTGACAAAGTAAAATGAGTCCTTATAACAATTGGTGTACGTATATTGGGTCTTTACGTGTTATCTGTGGTGATCTCACTGAAGATACTCGCAGGCATGTTTAGAGACAATCTCACCCTGTTCTTGTAGGGCAGCGGACAGGAAATTACTAACAAGGAAGCATTTGTTGCAGTGTCCTAAAATTTCTGTCGCAGCACAGACAGGTGACACGTTTTGTGTTCTCGTGAAGCGCATCAATAGTTGACTCTTATCAAGATGTCATCCGTCTCATTCGCACGTGGAACACAAAAGAAGATATTTTGAGAAATGTCTTTGTGGTTTTGTGTCTGCACGGTGAAAGTCAAGGGTGGCCAATGTTGTTTGGTTACCAACGTTCTTCAAAATGTCGTCTTTTGTGTTCTGCAGAAGTCATACAGGTTTGGAACGACTCGAGGATGAGTAAATGATGAGCAAATGTTCATTTTTAAGAGAACTAGCCCTTAAATATGTTTGGATTGCTTACGGAAGAGGAAGTCTGGTACGATCGCAGAATTCCGGACAAATGTTCAAATCTGAGAACGCACATCTGATCGTTATGTTCAGAGACAAAATCTGTATGTACGTCTATGTCTCCGTGTCACACATGTCAAAATAGTTTTATTTTCTTGCTTGTGAAGGTAATGCGGCTATCTGCATCTGATTCACAAAAATGCCTTTGTTTCCTATCGGACCTACTTAAGTTGCCCGTCCATGACTAGGTTGAAGAGAAGATTGTCCGTACGCAAACAGCGTCAGCCCATGACCGGCAGCCAAGAGTCCAGGCCATAAAGTGGGCTTTCACAGGGAATGACAAAATATGAGACGCGTTGTTTGGATCCAAGATCCAGCAGTCATGTGTTCATTTATCACTGTGTCCCGAACCGGCACCGAAGGCAGGGGGTGGATGGAGTCCAATTCACACAACAGGGAGAATGAGAGAGAGAAGGAAAAGATAGAAAAAAAGACGTTCGGGGGGAGCGCACGATCAGCAGTCTTTGAGGACAGGAAGTGAACTGATATGCCTACTTTCCATGGAGATTTGAGCTTTAATGGATAGCACTGCTGAGCCAATACTGATCTGAGATCAGGTTTCCACGCACACTGACGTGAACGCACTGATCTCTATGAATGTTGGGGAAACATGGCTTACATGCATATTTATGCTCTTGGCAGACACTTGCAGAAGGGAATGCCGATTGGATGCAGTTAACACCGCAAAGCCGGGCGAACGTCCATCAGGTTTCTCACCGTTCTGTGATGGTGTGCGACAAATTCAGACTGATCGATCAAAACGAATAGGTTCAGTTGCAGTGTTTGGTTGTGTTTAAGGCAAGCTAATAAGACGTTGGGATAGGAATGAGTGTTTGAGATGGAAACCCGGCTTGTCTTTAAACTTGATGAACTTTAAATACAGGGTGCAGGCGTCTTAAATGCGTTGTTGTGCATTTGGCAGTGAAAATGCTGAGTATGCAGTTCTAAGCCTGAGGAATCGGTTTTTTAGCCTAAGAAGTCTAGAAAAGTCTTTGAATTTCTCTGATAGGATGGAATTGTCTCGCTAACCAGCATTATTAATTGTTTTAATTCAAGCAGACTTCCTGATAATCTTTGCGTTTTTAGTTACGAAACCGTCAGTTCTGGTCCTTGAATCTGATTGGTTGAGCTGAGTTCTCAACCGTTATAAATTATATATATATATATTATACCCCAATTTATTACTGCTGACCGCATTACATAACCTAAATATCACTTTATTTACTTTATTTTATGAAACCTCGTATCTCCATTTGTATTACTATCGGTCACCCTTCATGTTTGCCGGTGGGTTTTGCAATTATTTAACTAATAAGAAGAGACTGTGTTTAATTATTGAAATGAATGATTCCAAAAAGTGCAGTATTTTATTTCCATGCTCCGTAAAGTGGAAGTTTTGGGAGATTTAAGCTTTTTGTCAAGCGGCGATGTTTCAATAGAAGAAACGATGCGCGTCCCGTTTGTCATGTGTTTAATAAATACATACAAACCTTGCTTTGCAGGTTCGGCGGGATTCGCAAAGGCTGACTTTTAGTTTGTTTTTTAGATGGATTTATTAAATGTATGAAGTCTAATTAATACAATCATACCATATCAATTAAAGCGTTCAGCTAAGTGCATCCCACATTTTTTGTTTCTGCCCAGATATAAAAGTTTGTGTGCGTCACTAGAAATGATCCAAGTAGTTTGTTTTCATAATCGTTGGAAGCCGAAATTGAAAATCCATTAAGAGTAAATTGAACGGCCCTACAACAAGTAACCTTTCATTTTTAATCATAAATGAATCCGTACATTATTTCCCTAATATAATAACAACTTCTGATAATTGATCAGACATGCAATGTCTATTTCATGTTCAAGCTGTTGTGAAGGATGAGGGAAAACAATTGTGTTTTTTGCTCCGCGCAAGTATTGTCCATGGAAAATATTTCATCTTCTAAACTCTTGGCTGTCCTCCTATGACAGTATTGCCAAGATGCTGGCCTATTTTTCCCTTTGGTAACCCACATCCTGAGAAATGGTGTTCGCAGGGCTTCTTTCGGTCATGAGTATGGAACGCAGACACATGCGTGAATGAGTCCCTGTAGAGAGGGAATGAAATGCCTCATCCGTGTGTACATCTCTCAGTGGCTGCAGTTAAAATTACAGCAGTGTTTTATATGCGCAGTGGCCAGTGTATTCCCAACACCAGACTGCCGGATTCATTCACTGATTTCAGTGTATTTTTTGTTAAATGTCTATAGTTTGCGCACGATTCTAACAGAATTCAGCCTCGCAGGTTATGAGAAGAATTTCGCACATATGCCGATGTTTGGTCCGAGAAACGTGTTGAGCTTGGCCCTTACACGGCATGTCTGTTTTATTCATTTTAGTTGGAAAATTTTAGGATTCAACAATGCGGGTAGGAATTTTTCAAAGTCACATTTCATTAATCTTTCCATCAATTATTTTAGAAAGTAGCCCTGGGAAGTCAGAAGTTGATAGTTATAGTTACGATAGTTATCCTGAAAATCAAGTTTTTCATCATTAACTCGTCCTCTTCTTCTGCAGAACACAAAAGAAGATATTTTGAAGAATGTTGGTAACCAAACAACATTGGCACCCATTGACTTTCAATGTATGGACACAAAACATTTCTCCAAATATCATATTTTGTGTTCCACAGACGAACAGTTTAGTTTTTCAGCATTTATTAATCCTTGTTAATGTCAATACAGTTATTCATGTTCGTTCATAGTGCATTAACTAATGTTAACAGTGACAACGTTTGATACGTTAATGAATTCATATTAATAAATGCTGTGTAAGTATTGTTCATTGTTTGTTCATGTTAGCTAATTCTTAACAAATAGCATCTTATTGCTATTTTGGTGTAACCAAAATGTTTTATTTTGGGGTGAACTTCCCCTTAAGTTCTCTTTATATAATAGTTTGTCTTATTTATTTGGTTGCATATTATACATTTGCATAAATAAATACAAGTTTTGCTTGAAAACGCTATCTTACTTGACATTATTGTTTCAATCTGAACCGGCTATAAAAATCATCGGTTTGACACGCTTTTGTGATTGTTTGTCTTTGCAGACGATGTGCTCAGCAGTGGTGCAGGTGTATGGAGCAGACAGAAGTTCATCCTGGGTGAAGAGGTGCTGCGGTGTAGCGTGCTTAGTGAAGGATAACCCTCAGAGGTCTTATTTTATCCGTGTATTTGAAATCAAGGTGAGCTCCCATGTCTTGGATGAGCAAATAAATGGACGTGATCTGTTGTAGTCACAACCAAATAGCTCTGGGGCTTATATGGATCATACGGCTTCAAGTCCAAATCCGGTTCTCTTATTTAGATTTTACTATAAAAATATAGATACAGTTGTTTCGCTTAAATTTAATTTGAAAGTTTAACTGAATACAAAAATCACATAATTCGTTTTTTACCATCAATGGTACGTTTATACATTTTGGTTTTATTACCCGTACGCAGAAATGAAAAGGCTCTGGCATAACTGAGCTCAAAACAGCAGTTAAACCTAAATTCCAGAAAATGAATCGTCCAACACTTCAGAAGTGGGCATTTGATCATTTTTGTCTTTAATGACTGATACTGTCCTCACAAACCAAGTTCCAGACACAGTCAACCATCATCACTTCATCCCACCTTCCCTGTGCTACAAAAATGTCTAGAATTTTCTGACAGGGACAATTGGAAACAACATTTTTAAATATGTGAATATTTTTAGTTTATTTGCAATATACCGATATATCATAATTAAGGATATAAGCTCAGAATTTACTTGAGCTCAATATACATATATTGATGCTACATGAAAATGAATATTTCCATAATAAGTAGCACCACAGAATTGTACAAGAATTATAAAAAGGTCGGGCGAAACGACAATTTGTTACACTGTGTATTCCGCTCGTGCCTATAAACTCTGTAAAGTCTTTTTTTTAAGTATCTTCTTTCTTTCATTTTGTAGGATGGGAAAACAAAGTTTGAGCAGGAGCTCTATAATAATTTCGCGATAAATAACTCGAGACCATACTTCTTTACCTTCGCAGGAGACGTGAGTCCTTTTTCTTTGTACTTCCAAGTTTTTGACAAACTGTTCAAATGCAAACAGTCAAATGTTCTGTTGCATGTGTGTTGTTGTTCTGGTAAAACTGCTTTTAGCTTTAGCAAGGAAATGATCCGGCTTTGTCAATCATACGGTGTGTTTCTCTCTTTAGTCTTGTCAGATAGGACTCAACTTTGCCAGTGAAGAGGAAGCAAAGCGATTTCGGAGTGCACTCAACGAACTGCTCAACAGGCGACAGAGGAAAACCGGTAAGTGTGCTTTTCTTTTCATGGGACAGTTCACCTAAAAAAAACGATTTGAAGTTATTTATGTACTCCAGCCAATAAAGAACAAATAACAAATAAAAATTCTAGCTATTTAAATGTACACGACTTTAAAGTCTGTTGGCATTATATAACATAAAAATGTTTGTTCACATTTATAATACATTTTGACAAATAATAAATATGGAAAGAACATCAGACAGGTTTGGAATATTGTTTTTATTTTTAGGTGAACTGTCCAAATAACTCGACATGCTTTATATTGTATTATTATATAAGGGACTTTATTTTCTAGAAATCGACTTTTTCACATCTGAATCTAACATAACAAGCTCATTTATAATTTGTTAACCTGTTTTCTCTTGCCGCGTCTACATTTGCAAACCTCTCTGTCCAACCTTCCTTCTGTACCTCTCTGTGTATAGTTGTCATCTGTTCTAGTGGTGTAGTCGCAGCGATTGCCCTAGTGTTCACTCAGTAGGGTGTGTCGTAAAACCTTCATAGTGGGCCTTTTCTCCTCGCACCCCACTTGTAAACTCAGCAGTCTCTCTCTTCATTTCCTGGCGGTGTTCCAGTACTTCCTGTTCTGTTTTGCATGCTTGGCTTTGAAGTTTAGACTAACTGGTTTGTAAAGAGGCCCTGTTCCTTTAAACATCTGGTTTATTTCTGCCCTCTTTTCATTTGAATGAATGAAAAGCAAGCATGCTTATTAGTGAATCAACTATTGATTGATTTATGGGTAGTATTTTTTTTAAAGGAGCAGCGTGTTAGTTTCGAGCTACTAGTAGCACCAAATGGAAAGTGATTGCTTCCAGGTTCTCTTAATAGGTGAATGAGTCACAGCGGGATGCTTTATTGCCAGTGCCAACAAGATGTAATAAAACCAATAAGAGAATTGTTTAGTATCTTTGTTCTGTGCAACACATAAGGAGAATGCACAATCTGCTCATCTTTACAATGAATGTGAATGGTGACTATAGTTGACAAGCAAGATTTTCAGTGTAGAACTTGCATTTCAGTCTTCTCCTTACACAAATCTATTGTATGGCTTTAGAAACACTGCAATATAGCAAGCGACTCGCATAAAAAAATGTTTTGTCCAGAATAAAGCATGACAGCTCCAGTCCTCATCCACTTTCACTTGTATGGTAAACAGCAGTGTGAACATTGTGCCAACTTCGCCTTTTGCTCAGGGCCTCTCTGTTTACCATCGTTCACCGTAATCTTTCCAAAACTAACATAATAAAATCTTTCCCTTTCCTCTGGGTGACTTCCTGCTGGCTCTCTTCCTCCCCGTTACTGACCTCACTAGTCTTTTAATTTGGCCTCCACATTTTAACATTGTTAATTTTGTTTTTGCAGAGAAAAGGCGCGACCCACTGAATGGTACGTTTGCTGGTACTTGCATTCACTTTATTCTCAAGTTGTCAGTGCTAATAATTCTTGCGTTATTGTTGGGTTTAACCACTCTTTTTAAGAGAAATTTTGATATTTGAGACCATATTTGTTGCTATGAATGGGCAGAAGGTCCCGCCTTCCAGGAAAAATTGCAGCCAATCAGAAAATATATTTTTGTGACTTTACTGAGCTATTTTAAAATATCATTTTTGTCCATTGAAGTAGATACAGATTGGTCTGTTTGACAGCCTGGAGGCTGTGTAAATACATCCGCTCAGTGTGATTATTTTCCGTAAAGGAACATGCATAATTCAAACAATTGATGTTTCCAAAAATGACAACAAATATACACATGAGCGTCATCAAGGGTGGAGGCACGTGAATGTGTTTGCATGTACGCTTGCATCATACGTGACCTACATGAGAGCAGCGTTGTGCTCCTTTATAGATGCCTGGTGTTAATGTGTGCAATGTGAGGCCATGTGTATGCCACATGGATCATACCATGGGACCGATGTGTCACGGCCCTCTCCTTTTTAATCCCATCACAGAGACATTTAGTTTAAAGATTTTGACCGTGTTTGTGGTGTTGGCGTGACACTTTATAAGAAAGTGTCACTGGAAGTTTGGTTAATTCTGATGCATGTGCAATAGTAGCAGGGTATGTGTGGTACCAGTTAGAGATTTGAAGATGCCTTCTGGTTTTGTTCAAAAGCACAGTCAAAGTGTGATTTCCTCTCGTGTTGATGCGTTTCCTGTAGACACAGGGCGGACTGAAATAATGTGACTGAATATTTGACCAAACTGGCCATTAGGGATACTGCCCACAGAGATTAAACTGACCTTGCAAGCAAAATAAAGTGAACATGTCAAGCCGGAGAGAGAAAGGCATTTCAGTCTGTGAATTATGTCAAGATTTCATTTCAATTCTTAATTCTTATTTTTAAAACTGCCTCAAGCAGCCTTTTATATATTTTCATATGATATACATTTTTTTAATGAAAATAAAATTCGTTTTGCTCTCAAATACAACCTATCTGCTTGCAAAGACACACGTGTTACTCGGCATCCATGTTTATCGCACGTGTACTCGAGCACTGTTTTGAGGGCTCCACAGAGTTTGCACTGTTAACCTAAGAAACGCCTCACTTGTAAATATTTCTACATATTAAGTTGATCCTTGGAAAAGTATTTCAACATCAACAATTTACCAGTAAGACATGCAAGGTCATGTTTTGATTTGATCAGTTAGGTGTTTATAGAAGACAAGTGGATTTCATGCATATAGGTCACTTCTATGGGCAGCTATTCAACATTTATTTTCTATTTATTTCTATTTATTCAGCTATTCGTTTTGATGCGTATACATGGTTTGCACATCAAACACTAGATAGGACACTAGTGCAGTGTCCCATCTTCAGAGCAGGGAAAAATCCATACGTCATGTTGTCATACGTATGAAAGGGTTAGCAGAGAATATACAATACTCAGCAGTTTGGAATTCAGTTTTACAAACACCTTTCAGTCACAACACAGTTATGTCATTTGAATTTTTTTTATCAAATAGAATTTTTCACCAATTAGTTGAGCGTGAAAAAGTTTGTGACAAGTCAACATATTTGCCCTACATTTGTTATGGCAGCCCTGGAGGCAAGTCATTTGTTTTTTTCCTTTTTGCAATCTGTTCATATTACAAATTCACAGCTGTTGTTACAACCGTATTGTGTCCCTCACTAACAAACGTTATTCATAATGAAGAATAATATTTCATCAAAATTAGTTGAATACTTCACCCAAAAGTCTTTTTTTATTTTTATTTACTCACCCTAATGTCTTCCCAGATGTATATTACTTCCTTTCTTCAACTGAACATGTTTTTTTTTTATATACAGTGAGGGAAATAATTATTTGATCCCCTACTGATCTTGTAAGTTTGGAATTGTCATTTTTGGACGGACTGTCCCTTTAAGTGATGCGTGGTAAGTGTTTTTAAAACAAAAGAACATGTTGTACAAGGTGTTATCGACCCGAACAAAATCAGATGTAATGTTTCCTAGCACATCTCCTTCCTGTCCACTTCCTCATTGTGTAACTACACTGGCAGTGGATATCCAACCAAGCATGCTCAGTGCTTTTATGTAACACGGCTAATATAAAGACACTTTCAGTTTAGTGGTGTGGAGAAGTAAACTCCACAAACATCAAATCGAAAAAGACAAGAGAAGCACACGCTTATAAATAAGTGTTTTAAACGCCTGTACCCTTGTTGTAATGCTTACAGCGAATTTCAGATATTAAACAAGATTAGCAGTGACTTCACTTACTTATATAATATTCTGTTCTGCGTCATTTTGTTTTAGGATTTAGACTATTTGACTAGATTGGTTTGCTGAGCTGCCAGCATATCAAAAGACGTTTTAATAGGAAGAGCACCAGGAGCCAAATGCGTCTCGCTCGCCAAAGGTTACGTGGCTTGTTGGACCTCACGCGTTGGGTTAGCTAGCTGTCCTCCAGTTTCACTCCTTAATGCTGGTCAAGGAACATGATGTTTTGTACGACCTTCCTGTCTGCCCCATCTGAGGACGTTTTGGGGAACGTGTCCGAGCCAGATGGTAGCTCGTTGCCATTGCAAGTCTTGGTGTTGTCGGGAGATGTACTCAAAGCGTCTTTACCTTGTCCTTGTATGAATATGCTGTTGAAATGGCATAACGGCAGAACTTCCATCTACGCAAAGGATGTTCATTCAGGAGGAGCTCGAGGTTATGTATGGAGAGACGGTAGAGGTCACAGGAAGGTCTGGGCCTTCAGTCAAGGTGAGCGTTTGGGGAGAAGTGCTTTGAGGAGGCTTAGCAGGTGGAGAAGAGACATCTGTGATTCTTTGCAATTGAAGGTGAAGGTGCGTTTGCTTGAAACCGGGACGTTGACTATGAGTAAAGTTTCTCTTGGGCATTTTTTAAATACTGACATGGTACGTTTCTTGTAAGGAATTTATGGACCAGTTATTTGTATATGTGATTTGTGGTTTCTTTCTATTTTGGGTTTTGGGAAAGTAAAGTGTTTTGTAGGTTCTCACAATTCTGTTGCTGCTGTCCGTTTTGGTTGGTGGTTTGCGTAATGTGATTAGACGTGGAAAAATGAAAAGCTAGTTTTTGTCATTGACTATTGGATATTATGCTTTTTATTTTATAAATATATTCAACCGGTCAAAAGTTGTAATGTTTAAAAGCTATTGATCTGAAGGTGCATGCTTAAAGGCATAGTTCACCCCAAAATATACATTTTATTAGGGCTGCAACAACTAGTCGATAAAATCGATAATAATCGATAATGAAAATATTTTTTCCATGTCAACGAATTTCATTATCGATTAGTTGGTCTGTGACGTCATTTGCGAGCTGCGCAGTTATAAATCAAGCCCGTCTTCCCTTTTTCAAAATGACCATTTTAGACGTGTCTCTCCGTGCAGCTTGAGATTAGCAGTTTTAAATGTTGACGTGTCTCTCCGTGCATGCATCTCTCCTGGCGGCACAAGTTTGGCAGTTCTAAAGTCAAATGCATCTCTCCGTGCAGCGCGAGGTGCGCAGTTTTAAAGTCGTATTTACTTTTCCCATCTCTGATTTAGTTATAAGCCAACGATCTAATTGAAACGTTTATCCGATTAATTGATCAAATAATCGTCCAACTACTCAATTATCAAAATAATCGACATTTCTGATGAACACAAAGAAAGATATTTGTAAGAATGCTTATTACCAAACACTTCTGGCCACCATTGACTACCATAGTGGGAAAAATGACAATGGTAGTCAGCGGTGCCCCAGAGCTGTCTTATATTCTTAAAAATATCTTATTTTGTGTTCATCAGAACACAAGAAATTTAGGCAGATTTGGAAAAAAAAAATTATTGTAAAACTAACATTTTATTCAATTATCGGTTTTGAAATGGATGACTTAGGCCCTCGGTCACACTTGGCTTTTTTGCTCCATTGACTTCCTTTCGTATGCATGCAAATGCGACAGACCGGAAACACAAGCCCATCCGAAGTTTGCAGTTTGCTTCACAGCAAAGTTCAAGTTTGGTGAACTCTGACCTGCGAATTCACATCACGTGAATGCGTGAAACCAATAGAAGATCAAAACGTCACGTGACCGCCTGGTACACAAATGTTAAAGATGGGGGAATCGCTGCATCGTCCAAACAAACTTCGTATGCTCAAAGTCTCAAAGAAAGAGCAGAGAATAAGTGCACAGAATAGATGGCAACTTAAAAATATAAGCGAATATGATCAAATATAACAAGTTTTTAAATAGTTTTTTTAAAACTTACTTCCTTCACATTTTATTTCATACTTTAATTAGTTTAATATTATTCTAAGATGTGGGGAAAATGAAGAATAAGCTAAAACATTTGACGGCTAGTGTATACTATGTAGTCCAGTCTTAAATGTGACCGTTAGCTAATGCTTGCAGTTTTTGGGAAAGTTCTGACACAAAGCCTCTTGTTCCTACAGCATTCCCGCTCTGAAAGCGGCTTTAGTTTCAGCGTTTTTTGATGAGAACCATTATGACAGTGTATGTGTAATGATTTGCTGAGTATTTAGCTTGATGCTGTCACTTCTGTATGTATTTAATGGGGTCATGTTAAAATAAAATAAATCTTCACACAATGGGTTATAGATATAACAACTCTAATTGTAAAGGTGTAACTATAGTTGTCTTGTGTTTCTAAAATGCAACTCACCGGGTTAAAACATGTTTAATACCAGAAAAAGAACAGTAATTCACTTACAGTGGAAGTCTATGGGCTGGCTAAATCATTCTGAGAAACGGAGGACGTGGGAAATTCATAAATGACTACCGTTCAAAAGATGCTAAAATATAACAACTTTGTTGTTTTTATAGTCACGTGATAACACTGTAAGATTTGTGTTATTCCATTGTTTTGACGAGTTTACTATCATTCGAATATGTTGAAATAAATAAGTGACCCAAACCATTTGAATGGTGGTGTACGTTATTAGAAAATGCACAATGGAGACACTTCATTATTGACCTTTGACTATTGCACCCCATTGTATAATATGACTTTAAACAAACCAGCCAATGCTCGCTTTGGGCGTCAAGCAGAACCTCCCAGAAATTCATTCATTGTGGATCGTAAAGAACAACTTTTGTGAGACGCCCCCTCAGTGGTTACGCATGGAAAGAATCAGCTGTTGCTGGCAACACAAACTCTCCGAGCTTAGCCAGCGCGAACTCTGTCCCGCTAGGAAATGTGTACTACAGGTTTGGCTTTCTCAAGCTGTAGCTGATAACTATTGTCATGTGCCCAGGACCGACTCTGCCAATGGCGACGGTGGACATCAAGAATCCGGAGATAAACAACGTGCGCTTCCACAACAATTCCCACATAAACAACATGGTGCACAGTGGCCTTAACAAGAAGGAAAAGAAGGTCAAGGGCAAGAGGAAGAAACTGACAAAGGCTGACATTGGGACACCAAGCAATTTCCAGTGAGTAACTACTTCACACAATATAAGGGCTTCCTGTGTTGACAGGAAGTGACATCTTCATGACATAAGCAACTAACACACTTGCTTTGAGAGGTGTTTCGTGAATCATTCTTTATCGGGTGTCTTTTTCTATCTTTATTGTAGCATTCTTTATTAACAGTGACTTGCATTGCTTTCAAAATATACCGTTTATGCATTCTCTGCAAATTCATCTATGAGATTGACAATGCTAGCATGATAATCTACTGTTTGAGATGCAGGCGCGCAGTTTCATTTGGTTTATAGCAAAGTATCAAAACTCGAAATCATAATTTTAGGCCTGAGAAAAACATGGAAATGTATGAATCCTAATCAGAAATCGACATATTTGTAGATTTTCTAAATGTTCAATTATGTATTGGCTAGATATGGTTTGTGGGAGGAATTTCTCTGTAATCCATATACAGTTGTTTCAATCCCAGAGTTATTTAAAGGCTAAAATACTGCTATTATATTATAATATTAGCTGCTTCTGCTAAGTTTCTTTCAGTCTGGATCAGAGGAGAAGTGTGCGCCTGCACAGGCCTCTCCAAATTGCTCTGAGGCTAAAATACAATATAAGACTTTTGACCTCAGATTTTCAGTAGGGACGTGTTGCAGAAAGTCTGTGCCAGTCTGCAGATTTGATCAGTTAGTGTGTTTCTATCTGAAACTTTAAAAAAGTCTGCAAGTGTTCAGCAAGTGTAGATTAAAAACAAATCTGTTCTGATTTTTAAAGTCTGATAGTGTACACAGCCATTAGTGTACTTTATATGTTTTTAATTACCGTTTGTTTTTGTGTTTTCACGTTTCACGTTTAGTTTTCCTGTTTTTAATATTGCTTTTTACAGGTTTGATTTTTGTTTTTCTTTCCATTTAAAAGTTCCTTATTTCCATATAATAACTTCAGTGGCTCAACTTTATTTTAGTCTACTAAAATGAAAACTTTAAAACCATTTCTGCTTATAAAAATAAAATACAATTTTGGTCTAAATCCTTTTTAAAAACTTATTTCAGTTCATTTCCGAGACCACATTTTCATCTTTTGGTTTAGTTTTAAGGCACTAAAATTATAATAATTGACAAAAACTAAATAAAATTAAAGAAGCTTAAATAGCAACAAAAATGAATTATAAAATGACAAAAGCATTTAACAAAATTGCATAATATTCAATTACGAACTTTAAAATCTAAAAAGCTGCTTAAAATATTTTCTAACCTAAAAACGAAACTCTTTCTTAAACTTATTTCAGTCTAGTACTAAAGCAACATTTCCATTTTGTTTTTGATATTCTACAACATTATATTGTGTTAATATCCAAAGAAAATTTGTTGAACTCTTTTTAATAATATTCCTGTATTTGTCATGTTTAATATTGATTTTAATGAACAGAAAGGTTTTAATGATTCAATACTATTGATACGCAAAGAACAATGATATAATTAAGTTTGTCTAAAGGTGCTTTAATTCTTTAAGACGTTTAATTGTATCCTTCCCTGTGTGACATCTTTTACATGTGTTATTGCTTGTTCATGTTTCTGAATGGACCTCTCATGTATTTACTGCAATACTTTACAGGCACATCGGTCATGTGGGCTGGGATCCCAACACAGGCTTCGATGTAAGTACACAACAATAACTCACTCTGTCACACACTCACATTCATGTTGAAGAATCTCTCATAGGAAAACAATGCTGACCCGTATGGACATGGCATGATGAAGTGCTTGAATAGCTTTGTGTTCATGTAGCCTCTCGCCCACAACACGGTCCAGATTCTGCGGTTTTACACAGTATTCCACTATCCTTACATTTACTCTGCGTATAATAGGTGAATTGTTTCATGCCAAAGCGTTTGTCAGAGAAATACATTCCTGCCAACAGTGCAAATTCATTTTAATCGATTTTAATGATGCCAATTGGTTATTCCAGGATCAGACGAGCTACTGTGTGCCTGGAACAATAAACTGTCATTGTGTTGCTCTTACGGCTATGGAAAAAAATATGCAAATGCTCTGAAGAAGCTCTCTGCATTTCAAGTGTTGCATTTTGCACCATGTTGGGAGTGTTATGCATGACATAATGGATTGTTTTGCCAAAGCCTTCTGTGTTGACGGTTAACATTTACGCCACAAGATGGCGGTATTGCACAGAGCTTGACAACAGAGTGGAATTTAACTGGGATTATGTGATGCAGGGCATGCAATATTGCACCATTACTTTATATCAGACACAATTAACATTTTGGAAGTCTGGGAAATATGTAGTTAAACGTTTATCATTTGTGATTTTGAGGAACGTCATTTTTTTGGATTTGTATGATTGCAGTTGAACAACTTGGACCCCGAGTTGAAGAACCTGTTCGACATGTGTGGCATCTCAGAGGCACAGCTCAAAGACAAGGAGACGTCTAAGGTCATCTATGACTTCATCGAGAAGAAAGGAGGTGTCGAGGCAGTCAAGAATGAACTGAGGAGACAAGGTGAGACTGTTCTGTCGTGCACCGTCTAATCCGAACACCTGTAGTCTGGTGGCCTTTCATGATCAAATGTCAAGGTTCTGCCAAACTGTCCGAAAGGTTGTCTTCGATCACCTGACGTTCAATCGCTGTCGATATGTTGAAACTCTGGTTTAAAGGGGACGTGTCTCATTTCGGCCGCAACAAATCAAATGACAAATAATAGAAAAGAAATATCAAACGTAGTCAAATTGGTTTCTCAGACACTTCTGTAGCCATCTGCTCTGTGTGTTTGTAGTTTATTGTGGTCTAGAACTTTATCATGAAGTGCCACTCTGAATTCATGCCATTGGTTGTGCCGGACATTGAGACGGATCTCTTAAAGGGACAGTTCACCCAAAAATGACAATTCTGTCATCGTTAACCTTCTTGTCATTTCAAACCTTTATGACTTCTTTTCTTCTGCAGAATACAACAGAAGATATTTTGAAGAATGTTGGTAATCGAACAACAGCAGTGACCATTGACTTGGTTTTGTGTTCATACAATAGATATTCACAGAGAAATTGGAAGTGCCGTTCGGTTACCAACGTTCTATAAAATATCATTTGTAGTGTTATGCAGAAGAAAGTTACACAGGTTGAAATGAAAAGAGGGTGAGTGAATGATGACAGAAATCCCGTAAAACAAGAGGAAAGTGACACAATATCCTTTGAATAACTTCTATCAGTCTACATGCTACTCTTGGATAAGTGAAAGTACATCAGAATATATTCGTATGCAAGAAAAGATATCACTCTGACTAAAAGAAGCTTTAAACTGAAGCATTGTTTAATTTGATTTGTATATGTGGTTTGTCCTCAGAGCCTCCGAGGTGGTGTGGTAGGTAGAATGTGTGTTTCTGAGTGAAGCTGGATTTAGATCTGCATGTATTAGAGCTTTCTTGTGGGTTGTTTGAATTGCGTGAGAGATGCCGAATGTCTGTTGCGTTTAATCCATAGCTTTTTACATTAGACCAGAGCGTGCATGAGCTTATTGGAACATGTGACTTCTTTAAAGTCGGCGTGCAATAAAAAAAACAATTTGAATTGGCAAAGTATTGATTATAAATGATTTATCCGTGTAAGTTCAAAAACGTTAACCTCTTCCCCTCTGGAAACAACCTCTTTTCACTTCTGCTCAGGAGGAATGAAGCGAGGGCGGGGCTGCAATGACTGACAGATTGCAAACTGTATTACAAATCTCCGTTTTGTTTAAACGATCAGTACTCGATGACCGAAATCAAGTCCCGCCTTCAATTCTTTTCCCGCCGTTTCACTCGTATATAAGTCACTTCCGTTTCATGCCGACTTTAAATGTAAAAGTGTGAAGGTTTGACTCGTATTCGTGAGTGTTCACAGGGAATTTTCTTCAATATTAATGGTTTTGTACAACTAAATAAACATGAAAAATATTTGACAGGAATATTTTTAGAAAGTCGTACTGTTCATGATGTGGATGTGATTGGTTTTGTTGTGCTAAACTATATTCCCCACTAGAGGGCAAACTTTAAAGACACCATGACATTTACTTGCATTTGTTTAATTCTTTAATCCCTAGCCATTCTGGGAATCGAACCCATGGCCACGAGCTACGGATAAAGATAATAGGGGAAATCGCTTACTTCAGTGAAAATTCATGTCAACACAAATCGACAGACACAACTCCAGTTTTGATTTCATGGGCTCTTAAAAGTTGATTGTTCACCCAAAAATATTTCTTTCATCGTCTACTCATCCTCATGTGTTTTCAAACCTGTGTGACTTTCTTTCTTCTGCAGACACACAAAAGAAGATATTTTGACAACACCGACCCCCATTGACTCACAATTCATTGGACACAAAACCACGGAAACATTTCTCAAAATATCTTCTTCTGTGCGCCACAGAAGGAAGAATCACGTACAGGCTTCCAATGACATGAGAGCGCAGAAATGACAGTGTTTATATTTGGGTGTAATGTCTAAGCTTTGCTATTAAGAGTTTGTTTCTGGATTTTGCGTTAACGAATCGAATTTTCTTTACTGACAGCACCTCCGCCACCCCCCTCCCGAGGTGGCCCACCTCCTCCACCCCCTCCTCACACTTCCGGGCCCCCACCTCCACCACCTCCGATCCGGGGACGAGGAGCCCCACCACCGCCTCCACCCTCAAGGGCACCCACAACAGCCCCTCCTCCACCTCCTCCATCCCGGCCGAGCATGGGAGCACCTCCACCACCGCCACCCAGCAGAGGCCACCCTCCTCCCCCTCCACCCACTCCCGCCTCCATGCCTCCGCCACCACCACCACCTCCCTCTGGAGGAGGCGCTCCACCGCCGCCGCCGCCTCCACCACCACCACCACCTGGACCTCCACCACCCCCTGAAATGGATGGAGGCCACGGCGAACTAACGCCCTCACCCATGGGCGGCAAGTCGGCTCTGCTGGACCAGATCAGGGAGGGCACACAGCTAAAGAAGGTGGAGCAAAACAACAGGCCAGTGTCAACCATGGGACGTGACGCGCTGCTTGACCAGATCCGACATGGCATCCAGCTCAAAACGGTGAGGAGCTTAAAGCTGCCCTAACACATTCAGTTTCTGACGATCTCATATTAATCTTGAGTACCTATTGAGTAGTATTGCATACTTTGTATCTTCGAAGAGTGTTTAGTTTGATCACATTTATAAAAGAGATTAAGCAAGTGTATTAAGGGGGAGTGTATTAAGCAAAAAGTTGATCATGTTAATTATTATGTTCTATATACTTTATTGATCTTAACACACAAACATCTATCTAGCACGTAAGATGCATAAGATATAAAAATGCATGTAAAAAGACATTCAGTACTACATATTGGTAGGATCACTCTACCGCTTAATTTACGCTGCTTAAACATCTCTAAAGCATGTAATGGGTGCAAGCTATTGTCCATATTAGCCTTTAGTTTTCTCAACTTTCATTCTTCCGGCTCGACCCAGTCCTGTGGGATGCCGATAATGGAGCTTGCCTTTTTAATCAGTTTGTTCAGTCTCTTCCTATCAGATGTACGTGCTCCCAGCCCCCAACACACCACACCATAAAAGAGAGCTATCTAACTGTACTACCAGGTACTTGTAGTGGAAAACCAGGTCCACGTCTTTTTCCAAAATAGAGACTGGATCTAGTCTGGGCATCCTCTTCCTAAAATCAATGACCATTTCCTTAGTCTTGGAGATATTCATTCTCAGATGGTTAACATTGCACCATTCCACAATATATCCTCCTGTCAATGACACACTGGACCATTTTTCCCCAGACGTGGAAAATCCATTTCCCGTATAGTTCAAGCATTCTTATACACAAGCATCTTCTCCGTCCATTAATTTGTTGCATGTGTTCATTCGTCCGTAATATGTTAATTTGATATTACTAGCATGACTAATGCATCAGCACTTATTTTTGAATGCGCAGGTATCAGATAATGACTCAGGACCACCCACCCCTGCACAGTCAGCGGGGATTGTTGGCGCTCTGATGGAGGTCATGCAAAAGAGGAGCAAAGCCATCCACTCCTCAGGTAAGTGCTTCTGCGTTTCGCTCTCACAGGATTAGTCAGTGCCGGCCACTAGAAACGGCTCCGTTGCCGTCTTCCTCTGATGGTCGTGGATTTGAGGCACCTGCACACTAGTGAAAAGAGAACGGTGTAAGGTTTGCTGAAAACCAGGAGAGTTTTATATTTGTATTTATTTAGTCATCAAATGCTTATATCGAAAACGATATATTCCTAAAATGCAGCAATGGAGTTGAGAAAGCGCATTTGGTTCTGCTGCTTGGTAGGGATGTTACAATATTATCAATATCATGTTATCACATGATCTCGATATTATCGTGGTCACATGACTGTGTGAAACGATAGGTTTTTCGGGCCTAACATAGAGAATGTTAGAAAAATACCAGCAACAATTAAAGCAGTTATGATTAGAGGATAAAGAAAAGAGGATGCTTATGGCACGTTTCCAAGTAATAATTTGTCATTTAAAATATAGCAGTAGATATCATAGCGTGGACGTTATACAGAGGTATTATCGTAAGATTTGGATATTGTTACATCCCTATCTCTTTGAGATTCTCATGGGGCAGTTTTCTCCGCTTTTGTAAAAATGACAGAGCATCACTTTCACAATTTATTATTGTGTTGAAACTCTAATGTGTATATGTTGTTAATTTTACCCCACAAAATATTTGCATGACAAATTGACTTCCTTGTGTAATGCAAATGGGTTTGACCGTAATAAAGTATGTCATCTGTTTGGGCTTCAGATGAAGATGAGGATGATGACGAAGACGAAGACTTTGAGGATGATGATGAATGGGAAGATTAATCCACCTGAAACTAAATCCACCCAATAGATTCAGTGATACTAAATTCAGAAACTTTCCCAAATTTTACTCAACATCCATGTTTGTTTGTTTGTTTGTTCATTTATTTCAAATCGCTGTATATTTTTGTCGCCTTTTTGTTGCTTTTTTTAATAATCTGTGCAATACCTCATGTAATCTGTAAAGTATTGTCATTTATCCTCTGTAAAATAATCTCCTGGATTAACCATGTGAAGTTTAACGCCAGGATTCATAATTTCGTTGACCTGAATGTGTGTTTTTCCCTCCGAGTGGGAAAAGGGAGATGGACGGGACGGGACGCTCAACGTCCCCTTTAATTGTTGAATAATGATTTAGATAACACTATTTTCATACCCTACTTTTCTGTACTTTCGATTTTTCTTATTCAAATCCTAGTTTTAGCATTCTTAGATTTGGTAAGAGGTTCTCCTATCAGATTATGTATGTCCCTTGTATTGTTTCCTTTGTAAATGTACACCAGGCTGATATATTGAGGCTATATATATTTTTGCACGAATAACAAAAGGAAATTCACTGCAGGAACACATTGGCTGAACACTTTAAATGTGATTTCGGTGGTAATCGTGATCGGACTTATGTTCACACTACGTTGCACGTCACAAAGTTTTCGGTTCCACTTCGTTAACTAGGAAATAAAATACTGTAGATTCAAACCGGCAAATCGCGAGTACAGCTTGCTCCTGAATACCATCGAAATTTTCCTACATATTGAGAAAAACTGAAGAATAGCACTTCATCAAACAAGATTTCAACTTTCATTCATTTAAAGCTTTCAAAGGCAGATGCTTGAATGACAACTACATTTAAGGTAATGATAAATACCCAACAACAAACCTTTGTGTCATTAATGCTGGTTTAACAGTATTTGTCTGTCTGAATTGAAATTGCTGTCCTGTAAGGATAGTGCTGTAAAAATTGACATCAGATCTTGAAAACACTAAATTCTATACTTAAATAAATGATATTTACAAACCTGAGATGTGGTGCTGTCATTCTTGCTAATCTATTCTTGTGTTATTTCCTTATGTACTGTCCTGTTTGACCCCATAATAGGTTAAATCATATAAAGAAAAAAGATTTATGGTGTGTTTGTTCCATGTATAGATATAACAAGTGGGTAAAGCTGGTTTCATCAGTCAAATTAGATACATCTTTATTATGGGTCTGTATGCGTGATGAAACGGCTGTTTATCCTCACGAATAATGGTGAGAGGCCTGCAAAGAAAAAAATAAGAGAGAAAACTGCGCTTTTTTAACTTTACACTAAAAACGTTCACAATAATGTAAATATCCACAACAGATACCCTACGTAAAATGTCAAAAATATATGTATTTCTGAAATGTAATATGTGTATTTATGTGTGTTTCATTCTGTGGACTCCTAACGATATTTCAAATTAAAAGTTTCTATTTGCAGAAAATAGAAAAGTGTAGAAACAGGTCAAAATAACAGAAAATATGCTCTGTTTTTTTCAGACCTTAAATCCTGCAAAGAAAACAAGTTCATATTGACTTCTAAGCAAAACAACAGTCATATTTCTACAAATGTTTAAAAACGTTTATTTTTAAAGCGATAACCTTGTCATGCTGTAAGTCTTTCACATTGCTGTAGGATGATTTTATGTCCCTCCTGAGGTTTGATGTTGTTGAAATTCAACAGACACTGGAATGGTCCTTTAATTGTTTCAATGGCTGTATATTTTCGCACAAAACATATATTGACACCATATGTGTAGTTACTCTTTAATGTCTTGCCTTTAAGATTCATAACATTTATAGAGGTGGAAATGATGACCGATTGTTTGATTTGGTAAAGATTTGTTTTAATGCTGGACTTTACTTTATACTAGCATTGTGTTCCAGCGCCTGGCTAATGATTGTGTCATCATAAATGATCTGAACCAGAAACAACCCTGAATGAATAATTCAATTCTTGGTATAAATGGGTAATTATTGCTTAAAGTCTTGCAACCAATTTCCAAGAGACCTGCTTTTAACAGGATTGGTGTCAGCCATATGCTCAGATTGTAGGTTCATAGTGGATATTTGGAGTTCACCCAAAAGAAATGAGAAATCTTTCATGCATTATTCACTTTCCAATCCTGCATGGCGTTCAATGGACACAAAACACTTGTGTTCCACAGCAGAAAGCATCATGTTTTGAACAACATAAGGATAAACAGGTAATTGCAAAATAGTTATTATTGGGTGAACTATCCTTTTAAGCAAAAGCATAAAAAGGCATTATGGCATGAGTTGCTATTCAGCTTCTTTTACCTTTCGCAGTGATGCAATGACAATGCCACGGATGGCTGCCAATAGATCATCATGTGTTGACCGTCATCCCCAAAGTAGCCAATTTTAGTTCCTCTTTTAAAAAGTTCTCACCCTGTTTGTCCCTTGTGAGTCTTTGTCCTTTATTTGCATTTAAAATCTGAGTTTTGATGATGGAACGGAATCCAGTGTTTCCATGTGTTGTTCTGTGCTTTCCCAAGGGTCTTGCGTTCTCCTTTGCTGTAGTTGGTCTCTGGCGGTCCTGATTGCGGGTTAAATATCGGTTGCGCTCATCCTCGGGCCAGGGAAGTCTGGTATACTAGTTTCCACAGGGTTGTGTTTTCCCCCCAACAGCTTGACCATCTCCACCTGACCTCCACGACGTGTCATGTTGAAGTGAGCCGATCAACACCAGGATGCCTTTTCCTGTTATAAAGTCGAAATCGACATTAAGGTTGGTTTGGTGAAATGGAATATATTTTTAATGATATGAATTTTGTGTATTCTCCTGGCCACAATAATCATGTAAAAAATGTGAAAAAGTGATGATATGACCATATAATAATGTCAAAATACACTGTCACATTACCAGCTTGAACTAGTTATGATAAATCTAAAATGCTGTAAAATGGTCCTTTCAAAGAATACATCTTTGTATCTATAGAGTCGGAGTTGATATATATATAAATATAATGTATGCATATTTTGTCATACAAGTCCATATCTGTACCTTAATGGCACATATTAGCAAATGTTTAAAGGGAATGTCCCAGTGACTGCTTGCGACCATCTTTGACCATTTTTTCTAACAGTGTAGACACTATCCAACATATATGCTTTACATAAAACTTGTGAGTGAGGTGGTCCAATCTGTCAGCAATGTGCTTGTGTGCTAATTTGGTTTCTATAGAAACTAGACTGTCATAATAAAAGCTGTTTTTCATTGTTTTGGTAAGGACTCAAAAGTATGGGACAGGCACATTTACTTGAAAAACTCTTAACAATGATTAGTAAATAATGCAAAATATTTTAGACGGCGTAAATGAATATGTATATTAAGCAATTCCTTTTGAAATAAGGTCCAATTGCAATTCAATTAATTTATTTTATGAAGGTTTTTTCCAACACCGTGACCAGAGTTGTGGGATATTAACAAAATGGTGTTTGGACCCATAAGTGCTTAATAATTTTATATTAAATAATTAATCATTCATTATATTTTGTCTAGATGTGTACTCTGAATGACAGAGTAAGTTCTGGCATGAAACTCTAGATGGCACAGTCCTAACCAATCTGACTTAATAATTGAGCTTGCTGCTCTACGTTTAAACATTGGCTAGTGCTTGTTGTTGCTAGAGCAGAGCACGCATTTCAGAAACCCGCCTCCTTCCCCAGCTCCACCTGTATAGATCTGCTACAAGGTGATCACATTAGCTATGGGGGTTAATTCATATGTTAAATGTGCAGCAGCAGCATTCCTTATATGAACACAGCAGAATGCTGTGGATGTATTGGCAGTAGCAATTCTCTGCAACAGCAGCGTAGCAGATCTATTCCCCCAAGACCAAATACATTTATATGGCATTACCCTACCATGCCAAACCCTCCGAGAGTTGACATGACAGAACTGTACATAAATCAAATATTTCACTGCTGGGAATTAAAAGTGCTCGTAGTTTCAGAAACACCCATTTATGAAACCCGCCCAGAGCAGATTGTCCGTTTAGGGCTACTGTAGAAACAACATTATGAATTCCTTGCAAAGGGACATATGTAAAAATATCATTCCAAGGTAAAAAAACACAACAGCTCATTATTTAAGGTCTTTATACCCATCTGAAGACATAGTTATGTTCAGTATATTATATTTAATTTCTGTCAATAGATCCTCCAAAAATACACACAGCGCCTTTAACTAATGTTAACACACAACTTTGTTATAAAGTGTTAGGCTACTAGTACTTAGATTGGTATTAAGAGCCTACTTCAATTTCTGTGCCCCTTTGTACCTTTAACAAACTGTTATTGTCATTCTCCCAGTACTTTAGCAGATCCTCTCGACTAAACGTTCCCGTTGGCCTGTCTGGTCCTCCTGCCTAAGTCCGATGGGTATATGCTCAGCCACAATCTTCTCCAGCTCCTGTATCTCCTCACTGGCAGGAAGTTCATCTTCACTGGTGTCCTCATACTCACCAAGCTTTTTTCGGTAGCCCAAACTGCACGTACTTGTAATTCTATGCTCTTTTTTTTTAGTATGCACTATCCCTTTGTTTGTAGTTTGCGAGATGTGTTCACACTAGTTCCCCGAACAAGAGCGTTCGGCTGAGCGATAATAATAAGTGGAGGAACTTGACTGACAGGGGGTGCAAAACCGTATTTGGAGTAAGTCCAAATGATGATGTGTCTCCAAGGAGATTTGCATTCATTCGAGCTAAATTTAAACAGTCAAGGGACCAACCCCATAAAACAAAGTGCATTCTTAACTTTTCTCTGTTTCTTTTCAAATAAAACCTTTAACAATGCGTTTCTTCAATGACCATTATATGTAATGGTTAAACTTCTCATGACAAGGCAAACTGTAGACAGGTCATGACCGCTAAAAATGACACAATCTGATTTAACGTATGACATAGGTCTTGCAGTGTCATTATTCGCATAAATGTTTTCAATGTATCGTAAACATTTATGTGAGCAGAAATTATCAAGTGTACTTTTATGGTATCTGATAAAAAGCCTCAGATGTACAGTGAACTAATATGTCCAATGATTCTCACTGTTGTCTCTTTATCACAAGGTTACGAGATTGTGACATTGCACGAGTCAAAGTTTCTCCTTGAGAGGTAAGCAAGCATGCTTATTGATATTATTGTGACATAAAGCTATAAATAGATCCAACCTGCTTTAATGACTTTGTGATAATGCAGGTCATTCTAGTGCCGCTGTTTATCACTGCAGAGTGATGTTATGTTCAATGACACAATAAACACTGCTTGTGTGTTTTATAAGTGTATTACATTTTAACACATAATTGAATGGAACATCTTGATTGGAGACTCCATCAATGCTGTTATTTTTATCTGATATAAACATGTGTTTTGGGCTAAATTCAGCCGGAACATTATTTTATTGCACAAATAGCACAGAGAAGTTAATTTGGAGGCAAAGTCTGTTTGAGAGACATGGATAAACCTCTGGTTATATAAACCTTCTAACAATCCAATGGTTTTATCAATCTCTCCCAGGTCAGCTAATTTTTGCAAAATACACTTTTCTTTTTGAAAGTTCAAGACTCTAAAGCATTGCGATTGCTTAAGGTGCACAATTTTATTTCCTGAAGTATCACACCGTACCCCATAGTAGCAGGAAGATGGGGCGGAGCATATCAAAGAGCTTGCCCTTTTGTTTTCTAAAAAAGTGTGTGTAGTGCAGGATGAGTCATCAATATGTTTGGTCTGTTTACTTGAAGATAAATCCTATTTTAATTTCATTTTCAATAAGCTTTCTCCTAATGTTTAGGTATTGAATGGTGTCATGGGTTCTTTAACCTGCTAAACTATTTTCTACCTTTAGAAAAGAGCATCACACCTGACACTAATTCTTCCATACAGATCATACTCATTGTATGTCAGATAGCTTTTCAGTCCAGGTGGGAAAGGACCTGAGTATATGAAGTCTGGATCACCCAGCCTGCATGGGGTCATCTCTCTCCTGATGACTAGTCTGCATAGATGCTTCAACGAACGAGGATTTCCTGGAAAATTCAAAGATTTACAAGAAAATCATCTTTCATTGTTTTGGATTTCTGTAGGATTCATATATTGTAAAGAGCTTTAAAAATATAGTTGGGCCAAAAAAGAAAATTCTATCATCATTTATTTACCCTCATGTCAATTGATACTTTTTTTACTTTCTTTTCTCTGCAGAACACAAAAGAAGATATTTTAAAGAATGTTGGTAAATAAACAACATTGACTTCCATTATATGGGCACCATATAGACATTTCTCAAAATATCTTCTTTGTCGTCCACAGATGATAGAGTCACATACAGCTTTTGAAGAATAAGAATAAGAGGATGAATAAATAATGATTTATATTTTTGTGTGATCTATAGTAGCCTATTCTATTGATTGATCTTACCCAATATGTCTGAGATTTCTGACCACTCTTTATACTTCCTAAGAACCATCTTCAGCTTTGAGCAGATCGGAACATGACTGACATAATCCAAGAGAACCCGTACAGCTCGTCCGGACAGCTGGAGGAGCGAAGAGACGCTGATAAAATCACAGAACTACATGCAAGAGAAGACAAGACAAATATATTTATAGTCCACAGATATATTTAGTATGACATAGTATGACTGTCTGTAAATCGATTTGGATAAAAGTTTCTGCTAAATAACTAAATGTAAATATTATATTTTCCTCAGCTGTAAGTTAGCATTAAAACATTACTTCTTTCACAAGCTACATGGGTAGCTTTTGGGGTAATTCATCCAAAATAAAAATCATTTCATTTACTCACTCTCATGTCATTTCAAACCTGTATGACTTTCATTCTTCTGCAGAACACAAAAGAAGATATTTTGAAGAATGTCGATAACCAAACAACATTGGCCCCCATTGACTTCCACCCTGCGTTCCATTTCGGTTTGTTGAAGTAGCCTTCTGCGTCATCATCCCACATCGATAAGGAGGCCCTGTTGCCATGCAAAGAATCATGGGGGCCCGAAGTGTCCATCAGTTGTACCCTTCAAAAATGTGAGAACCGAAGGGCACTTTTCACTCGGAAGTGCCCTACGGTGGGCAATATATCCCATTTGGAACGCACTGCCATTGTATGGACACAAGACCACATTTCTCAACATATCTTATTTTGTGTTCCACACAAGAAAGAGTCATATAGTGGTTTGGAACGACATGTGGACGAATGACAGATGACAGATTTTTTATTTTGCGGTAGACTATCTCTTAACAGCTTTTCAACTCACTGGGATCTTCTCTCTTAGATCTTCCGAGTAATTCCCCCATGTTAAATCATGAAGACAACAGAAGCATTTTTCCGCATCATAACCGCCGTTTAAAAGCAGTCGCATCATCATCTCGTCCTTCAGACAGTATTGTAATGCAGTGGGAAACACCGTATCGCTGACCATCGTGAAGTAACAGTTCACATCAGCCTGTCCGGCCAAGAGCAACCTGACAATCTCGTACCTCCCGGATCTCACCGCCACTAGCAGGCAGTGCAGAGGATCCAGGTCCGTTCTGGCTCCAGCGGTTAACAGCACCTGAGTACTGCTCACATCTCCATTGGAGACAGCAAAGTATAAGGCAGTCTGTCTCATGTCACCGTAGGTCTCGGAGACATGCGTTTCCAGAAGAGCATTGACATCAAAGCCTTTCTCCAGCAGGAACTCCAGACACTGGACGTGACCTCCGTCTGCTGCTGAATGAACGGGGCTCTGGCCTGAGAGATGGAGAGCTTCTTTTGTGGTTACGGGGATGAGCATTCTCAGCGCCCTGAGAAGAGATCGTACCACATCGTTACTTGCTTCTACATTATTATCTGTGGTGCACAAACAATATTACATCGATAGTGAAATGCGGATGTTGTCAAATCTGTTTTCTATTTTGCAAGTCTAACCGTGTCTAGTATTTTATTGTTAGTGCCAAAGTAAATCGAATTGATAGAAGTAGTAATGGAGTGCGTTTGCGGCTCTCTTTGAACTAACAGGTAATGCCCTTCGTAAGCCGCACGGTGGATCGGCAACCGTGAGGAAAGATTAGCAAGGTTTGGATCAGCTCCATGTTGAAGTAGAAGCTCAATGCAGTCAGGATTGCCAGAACCAGCAGCGTCATATAAAACAGTGTCTCCATTTGGTGCCTGGGCATTTACATCGCCACCTAGTGGTGGAGAGGACATCTTTGCGTTAGTTTAATGCTTTAGATTAAAAATGTAGGTGTAGGTTTGTCAAAGAGTATTACCGTAGTGAATGAGGATGTCCAACACTTCTGCTCGGGCGTTTTCTGCAGCAATCTCCATAGGCGTCATGTCATTCTGGTCTACCTCAGATACGTTGCCTCCACGCTGAAGCAGGAGCTGAAGAATGTCAGTGCAGCCCACCTTGGCAGCTTCGTGAATGGCCGTCCATTTTTTAAGGCAGGCTTGGTTCACGGATGCACCTCGTGATAGAAGTGTGAAAGCTATTTCAAATGAATCTGTTCTTACAGCTGCAGCACAAAACATGTTTTGGAACTTATTTTGAATGATAATGTAGAGATTCAAGTGAGTCATATTTTTGGTTTAAGTACCCAGTAATAGGGGAGACACGTTCTTGCTGTTGGTCCTGTTGGGTGAAGCTCCATGTTCAAGCAGGGTCCTCACATTCTCCACCAGACCCGCTTGAATGGCCAAAATCAATGGGGTCTCTCCATCTGCAGTTTCTTTCTCTAAGGATAATCTGTAAGAACCTGACAGGAAATGTTTAACAATAACTTGCTCTCATGTTTTACTAGTGACCTTTTCATATTAAGAGCGCTAATAATAACTATAAAGATTATAGGTAACGCTTTAGATTACGGCCCGCAATGCACTGAATAATTCAACAGAATTTACAGCGTAATTAATTGAATCAATAATGTAAATCTAATGTACATTTCTGTTGGTAAAGGGGAACAATATGGAAAGTTTAGGGAAAAAATAATTTTTAAAATATATTTATACTCTATTTTAAAAGTAAGCGGTAACTATTTGAATATTACGTGGTATGCATTACCTTCAGTAGGCTATGCTATACACTATCCTGGCATGAACATAGACTACATTTTGTAATCACAATATTAAGTACGTGGTTCTTATTGTATTATTATAGCAAACATGAAATAAGGGGAAATTATGTGTTCAGTTTTTGCGCAAGCAAAAGAGCACGAATGAAGCACGCAGACTGTCTTTGCTTTGACTTTAGGATTCATATTTATTTAATTGATTTTAAGATTGTTGGTCAAAAATAATTTATTTTAATTATGAGTTATTATGAATTATTTTGATGTGTAAAATGTGCAAAATCAATGTAGATCTTTTGAGACTATAATCAAGTATTTCAAGAGTGGTTTGATTTGGATGTTTATATGGCATGTAGTTCGCTCGTAAATATTTTGTTTCTATATATATTAACCCCTTTATTCCCCAAACTTTGCATACTGTTTCCATTTATCTACACATTTTTGTCCCAATTAGTTACGCTGTAAATCCTGTTTAATTATGCGGTACATTGGGGGCCATCATTTCTTTATTTCTTTACCGATTTTCACGTAAAGTTGTTACTTATATACATTTTAGAAACAATTTTACAGATATTTTTACAGATTTTTCACATATATCAAACTACACAAAAGACTGCAAATTTACAAGAAAAAGCTAGCATAGTTGTCATCCTTTGAAAAGCCTTTATTTTAAATAATGTTAGAATTGAATATCCTCATTTGCATGAGATTACCTGTTATTCTATGAAGTCATACAGGTTTGGAACAACATGAATATAACATTTATAACAATTGTAATTTTCAGGTGAAAATGAAAGTGAAAGTGACCTATTTGTCAGTTATGGTGACCCATACCCGAAATGTGACCTCTGCATTTAACCCATCCAGAGAGTAGTGAACAAACGTACACCCGGAGCAGTGGGCAGCTATCACTAAGGGGTATGTTGCCTTGCTCAAGGGGACCACAGTCGTAACCGCCTGAGGATCAAAGGGGCAAATTTCTGGTCACGGGTCCGACTTTCTAACCATTAGGCCACGATTGCCCCTGAACTACTTCTGTATTCCATGAATACTACAAGAAGAGCTATTTGATGCCAGTTATCTCACCATTCCTTAAAGGCCAGAAAAAGGTCACAATGAAGCATTGCAGATTGAGCAAATATAGGAAATACTTTCAAGCTACAGCAGTTTGCGTCTATCTCACCATAAATGACCATCTCCAGCACCTGTACAGACTGTTGGACAGCAGCTCTGTGGAGCGGGTACAATCCTCTGCTGTCCACCTCAGTAAATGCAGCAGGATAATCTGAGAGCTTCTCCAGAGCGAAAAGATCTCCTGTGGGGGCCAGATGACAAATGCACATCTGCATACTGTTTTCAATTACCCTATAATTCCCTTAAAACAAAAACTATTGACTTTCTAAAGCCTATTTGTCAACTAATATTAATGTTTTTCTGCAAGCACAAACTGTGATCACTCATTGAGAATTTTCACCTCGGAAAATTGCATCCAGGATTTTTTGATGTTCCACACTGGATTTATCCGCAGGACAGAACAAGAAGCAGCATCATAATGGGTACAATCTTTACAGTTTGTTCATTCATATATAGGGGACATATATATAATAAAATATAATCTATAAATCTATTCATCGCACCTTCCAAGGGAGGCGATGTCATTACAAGACTCTTGGATGCTCAGTTGGATAGCAGCATCAAGAAGATCGTCGTCGTCATCATCTACTTCATCTAATGGATCCATTCTCCTAAAGGTACATTTGATGTTCAAAATAAAGCTCAATAAATAGTTACTAGGTGTAAAGTTCATTGCAAGTACATCTTGTTCTGGTTTTCTTTGAAATCAGATGTACGGTGTATTACCCACAGAAACTTCTTAGTATCCGTAATATGACACAGTACTGCTGAACTGACACATTTAAAGTGACCAGTTTATTTCCAGAAGGATCACTGATAAGAAGAATTCATGTCTCTCAAGGCAGCTGTCTTCACGGAAACACCGTTCTTACATAAGATTGTCAGTTAACAACAGAGGTTTTGACATTTGTACACACATTTCAAGGAAATTGAGCTAGAGCATGCACAGCCGACACCTGGACTGCCATTTCCACTAAATTCTTTGCGCTTCGCCGAACAGTAAACAAATCTCACCTTGTGAAACACAGTTCCGGTGAAATCACGGGTCTCGTGCTGCTGTGCCAGTAGTTTAGCTGCACACAATCTGAACTTGAGTGCCGGCTTCTGCTGCCTAAAACAGCAACACACGCATCTAATTTTGGCTGTCACCTGCTCTGTCTCTCCGGTCGTGCACACCAGTGAAGTCAGATGTTATGCCTTTACAAACATAACTCTTATTTAAATAATAATATTTATGACAATGATGAGCAATAATTATATTTTAGTCTGTGCAAAACAGCCCCAGTTAAAACTAAACTGCTTATTATAATTAATAACAATATTCAAATAAACACATTTGTAAACATCTTTACAGTAAAACTGATTTAATTTTATTATTCTGAGTCTCCATGCAGGGTTATAGGCTTCTATAAATGTACTGTATTTGACCGCTGTTGGGTGCATCTGATACTGTATGTACAGTCGAGGCATCATTTTGTGGTTAATGGGGAAATCCCATTGGCACCCATTCACTTGCAGTGGTTTTGTGTTAAGGTGAATGGTGTGCCGGCGCTATTCGATTATCAACATCGTACAAAATATCTTCCTTTGTGTTCTGCAGAAGGAGGAAAGTCATACAGGTTTGGATTGACATGAGTGTGAGTAAATGAAGACAGAATTTGTATTTTTGGGTGAACTATTCTTTTAATAGTGTCATAGCTTTGTCAAACCGACAATTTAAAGAAAATCATTTATAGTCTCAAATAAGTTTAATGGGCACTTTTACATAAACACGACTGGAATTTGGAAAGTGTTATTAAAATATAATCCTTAAAGTAAACCATTCATATAAACCTTGTACCACTCATATGAACTTGTACGATTTGTAAGTGGGTAAGGTTTAACACAAGACTTATTTAATAATAAAGACCAAAGAAAAACCCACAAGGGGGTAAAATACAAAGAACAAGGAACATGACGGATAAACAGGAATAGACTAACTACACTAGACAAGACTAAAGACAACACTCGATGACTAGACTAGACTAGACTGTCAAGAAACAATGGCTCCCCTCTTATATGACGCTGCGTGTTACTATTTTAATTGAATGGTTATATATTATTAGAGATAAAATGAATATGTCCGAAGAACCGCCTCAACTTCTTAAATATCCAAAGTTGACCTAAATGCGCATATAAAATGCAGAGGTGTTTGTCCCTTCACACGCTCCGTAGTCCGGTGTACATTGTTTTCAAGTGATTAGCAGCAAAATATGGTTGAAAGTCTGTATTTGTGGTTTGTTTTTCGCACATAAAGCATTCTCGTCGCTTGAGAAAAATTCAACTGAGCCACAAGTCGCAGATGGACCAATTTTTACGATGTCTTTAGTACTTTTCTAGACCTTGGCAAAAACTGACACCATGATGTCTATGAGGAGGCCTGGAAATCTCTCGGCTGTCACCTGAATATCTTCATTCGTGCTCCGAAGACGCCTGAAGTTCTCTAAACATGTTTAATGTCATGTGAAAAATCACGCAAAGTTGATTTTTGGGTGAACTTTCCCTTTAAACGGCATTGTTGTTACTCACAATACACAATTTAATAAGGAATGTATCAATAAAAGCAGCTTTTCCTAATATGCTTTCTCACTAAGTGGATCCTCCAACTGCCGCCCGATCCACTATGCACCGACCCCCCTATGGTCCCTCCCGCACGTGGTGAGCCCACGGGAAGGCGGCCCCACGTTGGGACTATGTCTCCCCTATGTCTCCCGGCTGGCCTAGGAACGCCTCGGTGTCCCCCCGGAAGAGCTAGAGGAAGTGTCTAGGGTGAGGGATGTCTGGGCATCTCTGCTTAGACTGCTGCCCCCGCGACATTCTGTAATCTCATCTGAAACACTAAAGTCAGAGCAGTCTCTCACCGTAAAGGTTTTAAATGATAATGTTATATTGGTAAACCATATGAAAGCACTATAAGCTATTCTGCCCAAAGATTTACAGTCCAACACTAGATGTATTTGTACTAGATTCTCTAGTAATGAATCCAGGTCTACAGATTGATAACATGATCTTAATTATCTTTCTAGTAAAATAAGTGTCAATCGAGATTCAAAGCTCACTCAGGAGGACCACCTCTAGTTCTTTTTCATGGTTTCCACTTGAAGGTTGAGGGAGATCTCATCGGCGTCATGAATTACTACGATGTCACCTTACGATCACAGTGCATGTTACAGATTACTGACTAATGTACATTGCATAGATTTTCTTTCTTTTCAATATCTCTGTTTAAAGATGTCTCAAGATATCTTAATCCGGTTCTTTCTTACGTCTGAATCAGTGAGTCGATTCATTTGGACAGTGTGAACCGTCTGAAACGTGATTCGCCGAATCTGACCATCAAATGACAAATTGATATTTTGACTCATGTCCTAACACTAGTTTGTTTCAAGTGATAAAACAGGGTAAATACATGCCATATTTATGACACATAAACTATTATTACAATCATTGTTAACAATGCTGTTCCAAACTTGAGTGTTTTCAAAGCCGAATCATTACAAAGAATCAAATGAATGACTCGCGTGTCACACGTACCATGGTTACCATAGCAGCGGCCAAACACCACACATTCACACTGACAAGTGAGGCTAAACCACAGCACAACTCGTTTACTTCATCCCATAATATAGCGTTTCTTAAAAAAAATACGCTTAAACTAACATAAGGTGTAGTGTTATGGTGGCGCGACAGCTTTGCCATGTCAGAACACGAAAGTGAATATAACAGTGCTGAACCGGAGCGACGTGAGGTGCGAGTCCCGACACAAGATGTCAATCAAACTGAGAACGAAGATCAAGAAGATGTCGACGAAGATCAAGATATCACATTTAACGTCTACACATCAACAGACATGATTTTACAAGAAGAAAACATCGCGGATGCAACTTCTCAAGCGAATGGTTACGAAACAAATACGCAACGAAGTAAAACCAAGGTCATTTCATCCAGTGAGGTTGGAAACTCAACAGCAACAGGTGAAACAAGTAGCATTTTCACTAACAACTTACAGTTGGGCTTGTTGCTATGGTCAGATGTGTTACAACAGTAGGCCTACTACTAAAGTCACGATATATTACCATGTAATAGGCTATCGAGAACGTGAAGATGACGCCTCGCCCTATTTTGCACGTTGCCGTGGTGCCGCCATCTTTGGAGGATACGCTCCACTGCTATTATTGTCTATAATTGATATAGGCCTACCGTTACTTGTTTTGTTTGATATATGAAGAAAGCGAAGGTGAAAGAACCATGGACTTTTGAGGAATGCTATAGCAGGTTTTAACCTGCACAGTTATATTTCCTAATCAAACAACAAAAACAAAACACAGCATTGAACGCACTAGCAAACATCCTTCCAAGATGGCGCAACATTCAACGCGGCCTGACGTTGATCAACATTACATTACGTTAATTCATTTGTCAGACGCTTTTATCCAAAGCAACTTAGTAGAGAGCATTGTTACCTTCCCCTTCTTGTCTAGCGGTAGACAGGGGTTGCACTTGTAACAAAAATAAATGAATTAAACATTGACTCACTTTCTTAACCTCTGTCCCAGAGTGAAAACACAACACTCAACGCAATACCATTTGGAAACATAGAGCATCCCAGGAAGAATCTCTCCAGGAGGTTCTTTCTCCCAAACTGCTTCCAAAAAAAGGCCAGTAGGTTCACGATACCTTTTAGTTACCACACATTGAAATAAAACTGTAGAGAAAAGTTGAGCAATGCCCCTTTTTCTTAAGGCATTGTGAAAACAGCTGTTCACTAGAGTTGCTAGCCGCTGTTGGTTAGCCTTCATGGTGAGACTAAATACGCAGCCACTGCTGCTAGAAACACCACGGTTCAAGAAGAGTTCACTAGAGCTTACAGCTGCTGCTGCTAAATCTTCAGAACCAGCACAAATAAGCAGTTTCTTTCAGTCTGGATCAGAGGAGAAGTGTGGCCTGCACAGGCCTCTCCAAACTGCTCTGAGGCCAAAATACACAACAAGACTTTTGACCTCAGATTTTCAGTAGGGACGTGTTGCAGAAAGTCTGTGCCAGTCTGCAGATTTGATCAGTTAGTGTGTTTCTATCTGAAACTTTCAAAAAGTCTGCAAGTGTTCAGCAAGTGTAGATTAAAAACAAATCTTTTCTGATTTTAAAAGTTTTGTAGTGTACACAGCCATTAAGCTCTCACTCTGTCTACACGAACACAGGTATTTTCAAAACCGTAGCTCTTTCTATGCAGTTTGGCCGTTCGTCCATAAGCAAACGCAGTACCCGGTCACTGGAACCAAAGTTTTTTGACAACTCCGGCCAGGGTAAGGATTTTTAGAAACTCCAGTTTCAGTGCTGTCGTGTAGACGTTGAAACCGGAGATTTGGCTTATGACGTTGGAATCCAGAGTTTTTAGGCGTGTGCACCTGAAAGTTTCAATAACACGGAACATGGAAAGCAACATCTTGTGAGTATCAGTGCAACTCACTATTCTGTTGAAGATAAAGAGATCATTATGAAGAAATCTCATGAATTGAAAACATCGTTACAAGGCAGGAATAAACTGCTGCCATGAAAGTTTGAGTCAATACAGAAATCAAATGAATGTAAATTATTTATATAGGTTTACAATAAGATTAACCATAAAATGTAAGCTTTAATTTAAAGTTTGTTATTATACGAATATAGTTGTATTTATTTAAATGCAATGTTTATTATTAATGAATAAATATTAATTATCAACTCGTATAATAATTGTATGAATGTGTTTTGAATTATAATTTATAAATGTAAATATACTAAAGCAATAAGCCCCAGAAGCAGTGGGTTACAGTGCATTTTATAACAGCTAAGGGCGTTGTGGCACGATGCGAAACAGCCTTTATAAATCAGGGTATTTTATAACGTCTTAGAACTCAGCCAATCAGAATCAAGGAACTGAACATTTAAAAAAATACAAATTGGCAGCAAACGATTTTCTCTCTAACATCTTTTTACCTTAAACTTTTTTTTATTTGAAGCTAGAGATGCATGGGGAGTGCCTTCACTGCGTCAGATGTACGTCACTTTTCTCAGAGCTGATGGTTCAGTTTTGGTTTGGTTCGCTAACACAGAATAAAACCTGCTCCGTAGCAGGTTTGCTGTGTAGCCTTATTTGCCATGGCGAAGAAACCCGCTCAAAACCAATCCACCTTCTTGGAGTATGCTCAAACTCAACGCAAAATTACCTGTGTAACAGCCGAAACCAGATTTGTGATACAAACCACTCAGACGTAACAGAAAATAAACATTTTGTCAACACGCTAAACAGTACCGATAGTTTACAAGGCCATGCTACTAGGAGGATTAAAGCTGGAGTAAGCAAATGAGAGAATGAACAACAAGATTTTTTTGACACAAGACAGACAGTTATTGGTTAGTCAAATAAATGCGGAACAAGCTCTAAAGACAGTTTCAGCTGCAACAACATATACAAACGTTATGTGGCTCAAACTTAACTTCCGGTTGACCTTTGACCAGAAGTTAACTTTGGGCCAGGCGCGTCCGTCTATCCCTTAATCGTTTGTTTATTTACACGAACATTCATATTCATCCAACATTTGTGTTTTTTTTTGCAGTTAAGATCTTGCTAATGCCAGATAGGCACATGATAACAGGTGCCTTTACCATTGGCCTTACAATCCTGGATCTGAAAAAACACTTTGCCTTTGAGCTCAGAGTGCCATCAGATATCATACAGATCACTTTAGATGGTAAGAGATTTGCATTTGTTCCATTGGTTTTTATAAGACAAAATGATGGTTGAAGTATCCGACATAGAAAATATTTTGAGAAATGTTTGCCTTGTTTGGTATAGAAAAGTGTGTCGATGATGTCCAGACGCTGATGGACATTGGTGTACAGCCACATGGGATGGTCCAGTTTGAGTTGAGCTCATTAGATCCAGAGAATAACCCCATTAGACCAGTCAAACCACAGCAAGAGTACAACATGCCGGATGTCATCGCTGTTAGAGTGCAAACAGGTACCATCAAAACTACAGATGTGTATCGACAGACAAAATATAAGACAAGTCTGACAAGTATTTCTCTTTAAGATGCAGACACATATCAGGATGTGGTGGTGGAGATCGAGAGGGCCACTCGAGGAAAGCCATTTCTTGGAGGATACCGTCATAAAGTCACAAAGGCAGAGTATCATCATGCTGCTGTGCAAACCATAGCTAAGAAAAGGCCTGACAGAGGAATAGAGATTTTCAGCAGGGACACACAGGTGCATACACACACCTTTATAAATAGGAAAAAACTATTTTTGTGACAACATTCATGTGTTTTCTCGACTTTTAAACAGACCGTCATATTAAGAAACCAGATCCAGCAGTGTTCGAAAAACGCCTCGACTCAGATGACCAGCATCGGCTGCTATGTCTCCAACATGGAGGACAAACTTATAACACCTACAGGGATTTACATGAGCGCAGACGAGTATCACAGCAAGAGACTGAAAGCTGTACGTGTCTCTGGGTTGGAAGAGAATGTTTCTGATGGCTGCTGCATGTGCTTTTTACTGTAGGAGACATGACAGTGTAAATTTCTTTCAGGTCATTACACTACAAACGTATGTCAGACGCTGGCTGGCCAAGCGTTTCGTGGACAGCCTGAGACAGGCGAAAGAGCTGCATCTGGCATGGTTGGAAAATGAAACGAGACGGAAGAAAGAAGAGAAAGAACAGGGGATCAGAGATAAGTATCGCCGCTGGATGAACCCAGAGAGAAAAGCTGACTTTGATCTGTTTTATAATGCTTTGCAAAGTGAGTGTGTGAGTTTATCTTTCAGGGGACATGTTTGTTCACCAAAAAATGAAAGTTCTTTCATTTATTCAACCTCATGTCAGTCCAAACCTGTATGAGTTTCTTTCATCTGCAGAACACAAAAGAAGATATTTTGTTGGTAGCCAAACAACATTTACCCCCATTGACTTCCAACGTGGACACAAAACTATTTCCCGAAAATATCCTCCACAGAATAAAGTCATACAGGTTTTAAATGGTGTGAGGGTGAATAAATGATGACAGAATCTTTATTTTTGGATGACCTATCACTTTAAGTTATTTAATCGTTGAATATAATAGTGTTTGTATTGAGATGGAGATAGAGGATGTGTACACTTGTATGTATATAATTCAGGTCGTCATTCTCTGTCTTTCTCGGCTTGTGTCAGAATGGAGGCAAGAGGAGGAGGAGCGCATCAACGCCACCTTTTTTGGTGCGGAGAGAAAGGCAGCCCTGTGCGCTCTGCTGGAGCAAGAGACCCAGTTCATCTCATCTATAGAACGTCATAAAACCGCTGCATTCGAGAAGAACCAAGATAAAGCTGTTCATGCCTTTCTCAACAAGGTGACAATCTTTGCTAATCTGCTGTTTCCTCGTGAGTTACTTTATATCGAAACCTAAAGGAAAACTTTCCTTAAAAAACATTTTAAACCTGTATGACTTTCTTCTGCAGAACAGATACATAGGTATTTGACATTCTTCAAAATATCTTCTTTTGTGGGCTTATATTGACAGGAGGCAGTAAATGATGACAGAATTTTCATTTTTGGGTGAACTATCCCTTTAAGATGGTTGTTTCAGTGAAAATACACCTGCAGTAAAACGCATTGAAGTCACTTTCGAAAAGACTGATAACGTACTGATAACAAACTAGATCAAAAGTAAACCCTGATAGCCTTCAAGTCGTTATTATTCCATTGGAGTTCCACTGGTGGTTCTCTACATTGGGTTCACAAATGTCATCCTCTCAGCAGCCAATGATGTACGTCCTTTAGTGTGCAGAGCCTAAAAAGTGGCGTGCGTTTGACGGGAAGGTGACACAGATGGACACACAGTTCACTATCAGAGGTTCTGAGCTGCGAGATTTATACAACAGCATCACCCAAGATGATGTCACAAAGGATGAACGTCTGGATGTGCTGCTTACCATCAAACACACTGTGAAGGTCAGTTCCAGACTAGTTCTTGTAGCCTGTAACTGTATACAACTAGGCGTGTCACAATATACTAAAATAACCAACAATCACTGAGACAATTTATAACTAGATCTTATATCTTATATCTTAAGAGTTATATCTTATAACTAGATAGCATAGTAATGTAAATAATTCAACACTTGTTTAAAATTGAATGGTAAAAAAATCTAACGGTTACAAACTCTCTCTCTCCACCTCCCTACACTTATATTTTAATGTGGTTCATAAAAAATATGGGAAACACAAAAATATATTTGTATATATATATATTAATTTGACTGATGCCGTTATTTATTATTAAAAAACATTTAGATTAAAAATGATGACTGCTTAATGGTGGTTATTTTATTTAATGTAAATGCTTGTGACATACGTATCTGCTTAACTCATTTTATGTATTTTTGGCTTTCAAATAGGATCATAAATGTAAGCTGACACAGGAGATCGTGGTTTTGATTGACAGGGAAGTGGATTTGTTGATGAGGGGGATGAAGAAGAAAAACATGGATGGGTTGAGAAAGAGAATATCTACCCTGTTCCTTCAGTACATCAAAACCCCAGAGTTCAATCCTCAGGCGTCCAAACTACTGCAGGTATGTGGCGAATCTGTCATTTACAGTAACATTGAGCTGTAAAGTCTATTTTGTTCTGGCCACAAAGTAAGAAAAAGCACTAATGAGATCTCTTTAAATGTTTAATTTAAATAAAATAAGAATGCATCCTAGACAGAAAAGAGATTGAATGCAAATGTTTTGAATTGTCTAATGGTTTTTGGATATATTTCCTGAGGAAAGGATGCCCCAATCTCACACGTGACTCATTTAGCAACGTCACACATTTCACTTAGATATGAAGGAAAATAAATAATAAGATAGAGATTTTAGTACAAAATCTCATTGACGACCAAATTAATTATTCTGTCTTTTTTGTCTCCTCAGTATCCCGCTGACTTTAGGAAGAACATGTATTTGTGTAGTGGTTGTAATGAGTACAAGTCATCCAGCGACTTTGCCTTGAAGACTAACACATCAGTAGTTGGCCTCTGTTGCCGCTGTACACAGTTAGACAATGAAGGCCGCCGTAGAGAAGACTTCTGCCTCTACAAAAACATACTCAAACATCTGCGTGAAACTGAGGCCAAGTGCAGCCCTGAATCCGAAATCACGTACTTACTACAGGTACAGTGGGCAATTGCAGAAATGTGAACCACAGCTTGGAAAAAAACAAGTTTTCTACTTCTGGTTTCTAAAAAGGATCAAAAACTTCGGTAGAAATATTCACACTCACACTTCCGTTTATACATTAATTGAATTTATAAGAGCATGGCACCACCGTTCTTCGGTTTCATGTTCTGATTATTCTGTTTGCCTCAAACACTATATATTTCAACAAAACAGGGAAGTTGAATTACCATGAATGAGGGAAAGTGCAACCCCCAGTATGTTGTCAACTGCTTCATAAAGGAACTTTGATTTGCTTTGACGACCATTTATTGGCTCTTTATTAGGAGCAGGATCTGCGGTACCTGTTGGATGAGCTGTGGGGGGCTCAGTCTGCTCTGAGCGGGTTTAAAGACCTGCACGACTTGCTGCTTGTGCGGTGGGAAAAGAACTCGGCATGGAGCCCCTGGAACTGCATCCTTCTAACAAAAGACGAGGCAGCCACACACCTCCAAGTGGAGAACATCAGGAAGGTACTGAAGCCACGACATTTTCTGCTCTTGAATGCATCCTTTAACAGAGAGAAATTTATAAACATCAGAGGGGAACACAGGGATATCCAATATCCAAGTAACTATTGCTAACTATACTAAATTAAACACGGAATAGCATACTTTAGATGGTCATCTTAATTATACCATTTTATTAGCAGTGACAAGGAGGTGAGTGTTCGAGCATTATAGCATAATACGTAATAAGGATTTATTATTGAATCTTGACAAAACCCTATTTCACATCAGTGTTTAGATTTGATCATCCTTTATAGTGTGTGACTCAACTCTTATAATGATGGCATTGCAATGTCAAGCAGAAAAAAACAACTTTTTCTGCCACCAGCCAACGCAAATCTCATGTGGCACCATTAACACGCGGACAACTGGGTGTTGCTTTTCCCTGCAGGCATACGACGTGGTGGTTATCCGTGATGTCAAGCAGAAACACGCGCTGGCCAGGAAGTACTTCTCACGGATACCTGCCGTGGCCGAATGGCAGCACGACGCCGAGGTTCATCCCACCTCCCTCGGCAACCTGCTGGTCTCCAAGCCCATCACCAAGGCGACCGAGCAGAATTGCTAAGAGGCGACCCACAATCCTGCATGTGCCCTAGGACTTCTGCTTTATAACTATTTCCTGGCTTAATAGTATACAGAATCGAGTAACAAATGATATATTTGCATTGAGGTACATTGTACTGTATGTTTGCGTTTAAGAACATTTGAAATTCCATGTTAGATGTTGCAAGGCATTTTCTTTTCTTCTGTGCACCCTGGATATTAAAACAATTTTCTTTTCTCTGCTTTGGTTTCGATTCATCGGATGGTTCAATGCTAATGAACTGAAGTAGAGGAAGCAGTCATAATATGGATTTAGATATGCTCAAAAAGTGCAGCGCACTATAATCGTCTGAAAAAGCAGCATTAGCATCACGTCATCAGTTAAATAAAAGAAAGGAACTAGATAATCCAGCATCATTACCAAATCAACCCTTAACTCCTCAATTCCACACATGTATTTAAATGCAATTGGGAGCACTTCTGTTGCCTAGAAAGCACAGGTTCAAGTGTTTAATAAGACGTTTGGAAATGATATATACCCATGGTTATAATCAGGAGGTGAGCCATCTGAGATGTGTAATTAGAAGAAAAGGTCAAGAACCTCCTACTGTGTTTCCTATTGAACAAATGAGAACAAGACCACAGGCATCACGGGTATAATGGCTAGAAAGACTGTGGATTCATGATATAGTTCAGAAAACTAAATTATAATTTTATAACATTTATTGTAAATAATATTCATAATATAATAAAATGTTAACATTTTATTTAGATTTCTTTTACATTTTTAAGAATTTTAAATCTGTTACATTCGTTTATAAAATAAATGTATGACAATTTTAAGATTATTCTTGATTATGAGCATTCTTTTCTATCCTTTACATAGCAATCAGCCAAACTTCAGAATTACACAAAATTGGAAACATATGGAGAAACAATTGCATTGGAACGTACAGTAAACGCTGTGAGCCTGTGACAAAAGAAATCATCCAACTTTAATCGGTTCCTGTGTCTTTAAAATCATTACCGCTACTGTAATCCTTTAAATCTTTTAAACAACAGAACCACACAACTTTTGTCTGCTGGCATGAACCGGTTAAGATGGAAAAATATTGAAAAGCCTGTTGGCCTCAAACAAACCGACATGAGGTCATTTAGAGGTTATTGTTTGATTTTCTTACAAGTTGACTGTATGAATGTGCATTTGTTTCCACCAGCATTGTGTAATCTCTTGTGATCTTTGAACTCTAGAAAATACTTTAATCTTTGTTATGCTGATATTGATAACAAAATGTTACTATATGGTATCTGATACAAATGACAGAAAAGCACAAGAGGGGTGTTGATTGGGATTAATGTGTAAAGGTACAGACATAGAATGCAGTGAAAGCCTTGTAAACCCGCTGAGCCGAGTTATCCAATGATGTTTCAAAGAAAGACCGTTCTGAGTTTCAAATCCCTGGTAATCCTTGCTATGACAATCGTAAAGAGAGGTCATGAAGACATAATAACTGAGCGAAGGGACCGAACATCAGCTGACCTACACCCTTTGAGACTGATTTGACATTATAGCTGGCCACAAGCCAAATGCTGTCTTTTTCCACTGGGTTTTCTATGAAAATATTTGACATACAGTTTGCAAACCTGCATGCATTAGATCTGGATGTTACAGAATAAACAAGATTAGAGAAAGCTAAAGGTCACTTAAAGAATCCATCACTGAAAACCCTACAGTAATCGATGACTAACTGGAAGGGGCGTGTCCATCTTAATGGCGGTAGTTACCAAAAATAAAGCATGAATTTGCTTCATGATCACAATTTCCATTTCATCTTGAAACCAGACGTCACAGCCATAAATCAGGATTTGTATACTTGCCAGTCAGTGGCACTTGATATTGGAGGAGGGTGTTCTCATTATAGAAAGCTTTTGATTGGTCAAAAATTTGAAAGGCGCAGGATAAGTTCATGTTTAATCAATATTTAAATAAAATGATTTACATATTTACATTCATTAATATTTAAAAGTGGAATTACAAATTAAACATGAACTAAAAGCTTTTATTTAAATAATAAATTTCATGTACCTGGGATGTCAGTAAAAAAACAGAAAATAACCTAAATTTACATGTTTTTCTTGTAATGTTATGTAATTTTAACTGTATATTTATGTAAAATTAAGTTTTTCATGTTTTTTGTGAAATTTGCCGTCTTTCTCTGTAACTTAATAAAAGTGGCAGTTTTTACATTATATGTGGAAAAATCTGTAAAAAAACTGTAAATTTCTATAAAATGAGTTTCTTACAGTGTACTTTTTTCACATAATTTAATATTTTATCAATTTATATTAACTTTAAATGTTAATTTTCATTTCAATCTATTTGTCGTTTTTCTTCATAAATAATCCCTTCTGATCAAAATCTCATTCCTTGGAAACAATCCCCGGTAAGGATTATCACCTGCTGAGTGATTTCTGAGAGTTTATGTTTATAAAATCTCACAGGTTGTTCTTTAACAGACCCCTGTGCTGCAGATTAAGGCTCAGTAAGGGAAACGGAGGGTAACGTTTCTTGTTAAGAGTAAAAAATATGAAATCCAGGTCACGGTGTGTCGCAATAAGACGTGTCAACAGGTTTTCGTCTGCAACTGTCTTGTTTTTATAACCTCATATGCAAATTTGTTGGTCACTTTGTTTATACAGTGTAAATATAAACGGATGGAGTCGAGGAGGACTCACATTGAGTTGTGACTGGCGCGAGTCTAATCTTAAAGCTTAATCTCCATGGCCATAAGGCTTTATGATTTGCCCGGAATGGACCAGTAAGAGTGGACGCGGATGGCACGGGGCAAAGATTAATCAGCAGCAGATTATTTAAAAGCCAATCATAAACCAAAATCCCATAGTTGACTGTTTTTCGGCCACAGGATGAGGAGTCCTAGATGTTCCTGGAGCTTCGTAAAACCCCTGATCATCATCCTAACACCACTGTCACTTCTACCGCTGCCTCTGGTTATCAAGACAAAGGTTAGACGTGTGACAAACACACCTGTATTATTTTTCTGTGGAACACAAACGATAATGTTTTGAGAAGTATTTTAGTGGTTTTGTGTCCATACAATGGAAGTTTATGGGATCCGATGTTGTTTGGTTAACAACATTCTTTAAAATATCTTCTTTTGTGATCCGCACAAAAATAAGTTTGTGTAAGTTTAAAAAGACATGAGAGTTTTTATTTAACTATCCATCTAGGATCTAAATGTATGTTGGTTAAGAAGAACTTGCGTATAAGGAGTGCAAGTAATATTTTGATGGACAGTTTTGCCACATATATGATATTGTAAAAGACACTGATAATGTGTTATTATCTTTTTTCACTTATCTGAATGCATGTAAAGGTTCATTTCATATCCACAGGAAGCAGAATGTGCTTATATTTTGATTCTGATGTCTGTGTACTGGATGACAGAGGTCATCCCTCTGTCGGTTACAGCCCTTCTGCCAGCTCTTCTTTTCCCTCTGTTTGGGATCATGAAGTCTTCTCAGGTACACACTTCTGCAAACTTACGTTTGGAAAACAATGCTATGAAAACTATAGAGACTACTACTTTATACTCATGTGGATTGTTTGTACAAAGGATTGAATTCAACATCTCTCTCTCTTTAGGTCGCCTCTGTGTATTTCAAAGACTTCCATTTGTTGTTGCTTGGGGTCATCTGTCTAGCAACAGCCATTGAGAAGTGGGGTCTTCACCGCAGAATTGCTCTCAGATTGGTGACTGCGGTCGGAGTCAACCCTGGCATGTAAGACCTACAACAAATCGACACATAAGATTTTGAGATCTGTTTAGAGGATGAAATGATATCACCGATATGTTGTATCTGATAGACTTAATGTTTTACAGGTTGATGTTGGGGTTCATGGTGGGCTGTGCTTTTCTCTCCATGTGGCTGAGCAATACATCAACTGTGGCGATGGTGATGCCAATTGTGGAAGCTGTGATACAGCAGGTTTTGAGCGCAGGAGACGAGCCCAGCATTGACCACAAGGGGGCGATAAATGGGATCTCCAACCCTGCTCTACAGCTTGAAGGTAGACACAACATTCAGAAAAACAACCCTGATTTTAAACAGCTTGTATGCAGCGTTGCATTCTCTTAGTCTTTCTCATTGCTGTTGAGTGACATTAGATTTGATTTTGTTACATTTTAATTGACATTGGAACAGACAGTACATGATACATGTACTGTGTGAATGCTGATTTACATTTAGGCATTTAGCAGATGCTTTTATCCAAAGCGACTTACAGAGAGTTCGGGGAGCAATAAGCGATATGTCATATAGGAGCAATACATGGTGCTAATACAAAGTTACTAGTTTCAATAAAAGCCAGACCAATACCCGTTAAGAGAAAGAGAGAGGGTTAGTTTTTTTCTGATAAAAGCATCTTTAATTTTTTTCCCAGAAATACGTGATATGAATGATGTAACCTTAGCTGTAACCTTCTAAAACTTTGTAACATTCAAACATTACATATCTATTTTAACAGATATCGAGGCCCACTATGACCAACCTGAGAAAATGAAAAGGTGACCATGCGCACAATTTCAAAAGAACATTCATGTAAGATTGAATCAGCATTTTATTTACACTTTCTTTACACTTGCAGCATTGAAGCAGGAGTTATAGAGCCAGTTCAGACAGCCCCTGAGGACCCTGAAACTAAAGTGAGTCAAACACAATAGGCATAAAAACACATACAAATTCTTTCTTAATCTAGTATTCCTATAGTTGAATGGTGTTTTCTGAATGTTTGTTATAGGCACCGGCTCCACAGTCAAACGGAAAGTACAAGAGCCATGAAGATCACATGATTTGCAAAGGCCTGTCACTGTGCATTGCCTACTCCTCATCCATCGGCGGTCTGACAACCCTGCCAGGAACTTCAGCCAATCTCATTTTCTCTGAATATATCCACCAGTGAGTTCACTTCTTGTCTTTGATCTGATGTGTGTCAATAAAACTATTAGTAATATTAATAAATATTGCTGTCATCTTCTGGTATCTGGTCGGTGTATTGATGTATCAGTCTAAACCTAGCTTGTCTTTGGTTTTATTTCATCAGGTATTACCCAGAATGCAAAAGCATAAATTTTGGGAACTGGTTTGTGCTTTGTCTTCCCATTTGCATAATTATGCTGATTTTGTCATGGATATTCCTGCACTGGATGTTCCTTGGAACCAAGTGAGTGATTGTAATGATTTCTATTCTGTAAGCCTTTCCCTGACCCCTCTCGGCTCTTTGGCTACAGTCAATTAAATTTTTCTCACCTCATCACTTCTCACAGTCTTCTTCCGGTTCTCTGTCTCACTCCTGATCTCTCTTTCTCGTCTCTCCAGAATAATCATATTTTAATCAGAATTCTATTGCGATTTCATTCTTCCTCTGATGAAGGATCACTCATAGAGCATGTATGCAGATATGTTTTCTATCATCTTTTCCAGATAAAAATGTACTTTAAAGTTACATGTTTAAGATCCAAACGATTAAAGCATATGCACATTTGTACCCATCAATAGCTTTCGTGCCAGTCTGTGCTCCAGGAAGCAGTCCGAACAAGAAAAACGGACTGCCAAGGTGCTTCAGGATCAGTACAACTCACTTGGAGCTATAAGGTTGGAATTCTCCCTATCACATTATATCTAAATCCTGCTAATAAAACAATAGTACCCTGTAAATCAAAATAGACGTTTCACAGATTTAATGGTCATAATGGAAATTGTAATGGTGGTCGTGATGGATTCTATATGGTGTTCTCTGTCATATTAATCTTGGAATATGTGCAAAACATAAAATAAAGTTTTAAGTGTAATTTATGTTAGAAATACTTTATCAAACTTAAGTTTTATGTGCAGAGACAAATACTGTATGAGTAAGACACTTCTAAATTGACTTCCAAAACAGGCCTTCTGCTGGTTGTCTGAGCAATCCAACATGTAAAATTTTCGATTAACAACATGAAAATTGTCAGGATTGCGCTCGGACAGAGAACCCAGATGCAGGCAGCGGGAAGTGTTAACAAAAATATTTTATAAAATAAAACCCACGATGGGGCAAAACAGGAGTTCCAACAGAAAACTTCTCACGAAGGGAAACATAAAAAAGTCCAGATGACAAAATAATATAAGTCCCAAAACAGGACTAGGCAAAAACAGGAACACGGTATATAATCCACGGGTGACTTGAAATGGGAAAACAACAAGACATGAATACAATGTTACGAACTGGCACGGGACAATAAGCAGTAGGGACTTAAATGGGGGAAACTAACGAAGGAAAATTACATAGGAATCAAACACTAAGGGTGAGATTACGGGAAACAAGGGGGTGGGGCTAAGAGACGCGCCAGGAGGAGACATGGGCTGCGTTCAGCCCCGACAAAACGTTTTTTAAACGGTAATGCTGGTTACCGTTTCCAGGAAACATGTCGTTCGGTTTTGCGCACCGGTTTGAGCTTGAACAGGGCCATGGTGCAAAGTCACAAACAATAGCCACGTGTCTCCACACATAACACAAAAAGCACAAAAGACATGGAACTGTCATGACTCTGTCCACAGAACTAGAACACTCATGACAAGGAGGAGAATCATGACAGAAAATAACATGTTTTGGGGGCATGGTTACCCGTAAAAAGTAAAATTCTTCAAGATTGAACTCAAATGAAAATGAATTTCTTACTAAGCATTTTCATCTTGTTTTCTAGTACACGTGATGAAAAATTCTTAAATTAAGATACATTTACTTGACAAGTGACCTAAGATATTAAAGTTTTTATAAAGGAAATTTTAAGAATTAAGTAAGTTTATGTAAAAAAAGGGTAGCAACAAACCCCCCAAAGAAAACAAAACTTTCTTAATAAACTAATAAGGTTTACTAAACTAAGTTCATGTTTATAATTATTTGGCAGATGTTTTTGCTTGTTTTAAATGTAAAAAAAAAAGATTTCAAAAACAAGACTTTAAAAGATTAGGTCACTTACGTTCCCTGCTGAAAAATACTATATAAACCTAACAGAAACCATTACAGAAATTCTAATAGATTCCATTAAAATACTATTATGAACCATTAGCTTTTTTCCATTAAAACCATCACAAAATTCCTTTTCGTAGTGTATTTTGGGCATTATTCCAATTGGATTCAACATCCCACCAAACAGAATCCGTCACATAAACGTAGAACCATTACAGTTTCCATTAAAACCAATACAAATCCCTTTAAAACCATTATAACTTCTTTAATGGTTTCTATTGTTTTTACAACATTGTTAAGTAAATGTTTCTTGATTTTAAATTGTTATATTGCTAGAAAGCAGAAAATGTTTTCTTTTTTGGCATAAAAACAACTCACTGACAGTTTTTATTGCGACACAGCTCGCAGGAGATCATCATCATGGTTATCTTCATTCTGATGGCAGTTTTGTGGTTTGTGAGAGAGCCGGGTTTCATGCCTGGCTGGTCATCGCTGTTCACTGAGTGAGTACTGCAGTAACATTTATCAACTTTTTGTAGCTGTAAATGTACAGACATGTGGTGTTGTAGATCAGAGAAACATTGTTAAACTACATTTATTTAAACTAACTAAGTTTCTTGACTACCTTATAATAATTTGCCGTATATGTTTGTTATCTGTTCAGGCACAGAGGCTACGCTACGGACGCTACTGTAGCACTATTGCTGGGATTCATGTTCTTCATCATCCCTTCTCACAAACCAAATGCAAATCGTTACGGTACTTTTCCATTCTTCAGTGTGAAACCCTTCAAAATGATTCCTCGCAGACTGTCTGTCGATGCCGATGTGGTATTGATAAATGTTTTTAATCCTTCAACAGAGGCCTTCATAACATGGAATGAATTCCAGGCTTGTATGCCATGGGAGATCTGTCTGCTCGTGGGTGGGGGTTTCGCTTTGGCTGAAGGCACAAAGGTAAGAGCATAGCTTTGTGGAAATCCAACTCAATGTGTCACAGAAAAAACTAATAGAATCAAAGACGGTATTTATATAAGAATCAATTAATGGTCCATTCGAACAAGCTTGGATTCAATTAACCAGGCTGGTCCAATTCACTTTGGACAGCTCAATTGCTCGCTTTACTCATAATCCCAAACATTCGTTTTAAAAGGACTGAATGAAAAAACGGATTACATGAAAGACTTTTAACACTGTGGAACCCATTAACGTTTTAGAGCGATCAACAATAGCGCTGTTCTGTCTGTGAAGACGTTCAGTTCGAGCTAATTACATGCTTCTATTATAAGAGCGACATCATTTTCAACACAATAAACGGATCCTTCCTCATGTCAGACTCGAAACAAGAGCTGTTATTCTTTAATATTCTTCTGGTTTGGGTGGATTGGGGTGCGGTCTTATCACCAAAGCTCCAGCTCTGTTTTGATCCAGACATCCAAATGGCATGGCAAGTTCGGTCTTTAAAATCTTCAAAGGCAGTGTGACTGATTGCTGTGCCGCAATTTTCATATGTAAAATGTGGACGCTGTATCTCGACAAACGGCTAAGTTAAGACTCCAGCCAAGCATACAGAGAGATGTGTTTATGATCTTTCAATGCGAACACGAATATCATGTTTGTGAGGGTTTCCAAATATCTTTACAGGCCTTTCGAAGATGACCTTTTCATTTTGTTTTTCAGATTTCTGGTTTGTCGTCTTGGGTAGCTGAATTGCTGACTCCCCTGGGAAATCTCCCTCCTTTAGCCACGGTCACCATTGCCTGCCTTATTGTCACCTCTATCACGGAGGTGGCCAGCAATGCTGCCACAATCACAATATTTTTGCCAATACTGGCCCCCCTGGTACAGCTGCTTTTCTGACGTGTTACTTAAAAGTCAAACATTACGTGCTTTTAATCTTTTTTTGATGTTTTCTCATTGCAAATTGTCTTTGCCAGGCGGAGGCGATTGGGGTGAACCCTCTGTACATGCTGATTCCCACAGCTCTCTGTGTGTCTTTCTCTTTCCTGCTGCCTGTTTCCAATCCTCCTAATGCCATTGTCTTCACATATGGCCATCTCACAAGCATGGATATGGTGAGCGCTTTAACAAGTTTATCCATCGTTGAGTTTTTAAAGTCAGAAGCCATACACTATGCATACAGTATACTATAAGCGTTGTGTGGTTTGTTTGTCATTTCAGGTGAAGGCAGGCCTGGGCGTTAACATTATCGGCATTCTTACAGTCCTGTTGGCTCTTACAACATGGGGAACACCTCTGCTTGACTTGGACACCTATCCAGAATGGGCACCGGTAGCAAACATCACTGGAATATGACCATTGTGACAATTAGAAATATGAAGACGTATTTAGTTTTGAAATGAAACAGGATGCCTTATAGTCAGCAGAGTTCTTGACTAAACACAGTCTTATGGCACGCTGTTGTTTGACATCCAAACGTTGGACTTCTCGTTCACTTGGCCAAAATGATGGCCTCATGCAGTCCGACAGCTACTAAAAGTTTGAGGTTGCAGGAGATGTTCTGTTTGAACATCATTGTTTATGTTTTTGTATTATATACTTTTTTTTAAAGAAAATAATTTATGATAATTGTCTTAAGTTTGTGAATGTGGATATTCAAAGAGACCTGGAGTTGCTATAAACTGCTTTGCACTTTCATATGCATACTGCATATCGTCACCTTGGAATTATTAAGGTCTATCTGATATTTTGGTCGAAATTTAGTTATTCACATATTCTTATTCTTAAGATGTGTTGTTTTTTTCATGTTTTGTAAATTTCGATACTTCTTTAGAAAGCAAAAAGGTTCGATACAAAGTCTAAGGAAATGCAAAAACTTTGAAGCTCAATTTCTTAAAGCTGCTTAGAATGCAGATTGAACCATATAATTTCAAAGTGGCAATAGAACTTACTTTTCACATGTATATTGTTGTTTTTGGAATAGAGTAGCGTGTACTTGTATACGGATACGTAAACAGAATATCCGTAGAATGTTGAAATTACACAGATAACAGAGTAAATACAGACAGTAAGTTTCAAGAAGTCTTTGATGGTGACAGCCCCAATAATAACTATTCATTTTAGGTTAGTTATAGTTTACCTTTTGCTTAAGGTGTCTCAGTGGCTGGTTCGTGCTTTTTAAAGGAGTAGTTCACCTTCGAATTGAAAATTCTGTCATCCTTTACTCCCCCTCTTGTCATTTCAAACCTGTTTGACTTTCTTTCTTCTGCAGAACACAAACGACGATATTTTGAAGAATGTTGTTAACAGCCCCCCAAATGGTTACAATAGATAGAATAGTGCAGTCCTACGTTTGTACCCTGAGGCAATGATGTGAACTAATAAAGTAAAAAATGCATGCTCACATCCTGAAGTCATTCCAATTCAAGGTCACTGTTCAGTTGTGTCTGAGGTAATGCCAGTCTGTCTGAAGTGTCGAATCTCATTACTTATTATTTAATACTAATAAACCTATTTCTGGAGAACAGAGTATGAACTGCATTATTAAGTGAACTTTATAATCTGAATATGAATAATTACAGTTAAAATAACGGGACTTTATAAAAGGAAACGCCGCATCAGTATCAACGGACTGCACCTTTAAGAAGGGAACCTCCCACGTGTTGCATGTTGTCCATTCCACAGGTTGCCTACCTGTCTCGCATAACTCCGCAGAACCTCCCCGAGCTCGCGCGCTCATCGGTCCTCGCGGGAGAAAGCGAACCAACTTGAGCCGTCGCCGAATATCTCGCGCTTTGACTCCGCCCTTAAAAGTCTCGCGACTGACACATCTGACACATTCCCTCAGAAAACAGGGTTTTGCGGCGGAAAGCTCCGCTTTTCTTGGTTGCCACGTAGCGGGAGTTGTCGCTTCACGAGTGTCGACCATGCTGGACCCGTCGTCCAGCGACGATTCCGAGGGGGAACTGCCACCCGAGGACGAACCACCCGTTAAAACCGGGAAACCCGTGAAAAAGAGTCCCAAACCCGACAAGACGTCGGATGCCCCGCGGAACGTCACCCAAAATAAAGAACAGGTCCAGTGTCCCGCAGAGACGGACAAAATCGAGCAGGAGAGACTTCAGAAAGAGGAAGCGGATAGGAAAATTAAACTCCAGATGTACGTGTTTTTGCTGAGGTGCATCGCGTATCCGTTTAACGCCAAACAGCCCACAGATATGGCTCGCCGTCAGCAGAAGGTGAGTGACCGTTAAACTGCCACTTTGAAATATTTCGCGGTTCGTTTTTTAAATAAGTCAAACTGCAGCTACGTAGGAAAAACGCGTTCACTAATATCTTGCAGACTTATTTTTTGCACACCCGTTTCGGGCTCAAAGTGAGACGTTTAGTATATGCAAAATATGACTTTATAAGCTTTTAAGAGAAATGTATGAGAGAACCGTGTGTTCTTGAGCATAATGTTATTCAATAGCAGTCGTGTCCCTATTTTTTGTTCCACCTGTTTGATATATGAGGGTGCAACGGTTTCTACCGTAAAAGTGACATCATTGAACAGCAGCTTTGTTTTGAATCGTCATTGTAAGTGGAGATAATACAGAAGCACTCACTATATGGGAACAAGAACAGGTGCTATTTTTTACCAGCGCTCACACCCCTGCTACAGTAGTTCAAAAATACACCTATTCAATCTATCTGATCTGTTTAATACACGCTATCACACTTCAAAATCTGTAACGTTATACCTGCATATACTCTTGTGATAATAACGTGTTGTCAGCTTTGCACCCGTGAGACCTGTAAATTGGATTCCAGTTACATTTAGTATAATTGTGCTCTTTTTTTTTTGCAATATTTAATGCAAGATCGCTAAAAACGTTTCATGTATAGACTACCCGCAAGCAGCAGGTGTTTCGAAATGAAATAAAGTTCATCAATTTATTGTGTGTGTTTAAAGTCGTTATATTCATAAAGGATTTGTCAGATTTTCATGGGTCCTGGCACTATGGAATGTACCTTCTATGAAGTAAATGATGTATCTTATCACGTATGAGATTCATAAATTCACTTGTATGGTTCGCACGTATAGGAAAATAGAAAAATACTGCGCCGTCAGTTTTATATCTTAAATTCCCTTTACACTTACATTCCCTTTACATTAAGTAAGTGAACAGATTAGATAGATAGATTCACATACAAATATAATGGATTCCTAGTGTAATTTCATCTAATGTGATTCATTCATCTCATTAAATGAGTTTTTAAAGTCCTTCAGGTTACATGCTTGCTACGTCTTGTTAAGTCACTAAACATATATGAATACGAAAAAGAATTATACGCATCCAATAAGACCTTGTGACCTCTATTGATTTCAGGGTTTTGTCCGAAAGTTCGATTGGATGCTTTAGGGTATAGCCATTGCTTTTCGGTAAAAGTCAGAAAGTATCCCCCTTATTTATACGTAAATTTGTAAATAAATAAATCTACCCTTTGTCTTTGTGAGTAAATGTTCTCTGGTGGAGATCTATAGAGTGTCCAGCGGCACATTATTGATTTTTGCTGTCATGCTTAATGTATAAATATCTTTGCTGTCCGAATGAGAAGGTAATCTTTCTGGCTTTGCTCATGGGGTGTAGGGATATTCAAGTATCCCTTGAGGCACCATTTTCCTCCCGGATGTAATGCAGGTAGCGAGGCAAAATCTGATGATCAGCCATCTTTCATTATTGATATGCCACTCCAAATGATAGAAGGGAGTCAAAAGTATGTCTTCTCTTTTATTGCCACTAGGGATGCATAGACGCATCTCTTGTCTGTTCAGAGGGTCTTGGTGACTTTGTGCAAGATCATTTTTGTGCTTGTGCATGTATGCGTTTAGCGGCACTATGTGAATTCTGTTTGAGTGCAGTGCTTCTCTAATCTCAGCTACACTGTGACAGTCACACAATGCCTTGGGCATTTGCACTTTCAAAGTCTGAAAGCCTGTTATCAAAAGAATATTTCAATGTGAACGACCTTGCACTTTTTTTGCTTTCCTTTCCTCTTGTTTTCTTGCTTATTTACAGTTTTTGTAATAAGTAGCTTTGGGCCCAAGAAAGCCCACTTTTCTTTTTATTGAAAAAGCCACCGTGCTGTCAACTCACTTTTGTTTGATTCAAGTGCACAGCAGAGTTTTTTTCCAGGGCACATGCTGGTAAACTGAAATTCAGGGCGAACAAACAACGGATGAATGTGGGCATTTTAAATGTGGTGAGTAATGGCTCATTTGGATTTACAATAGCTGCAATATACCACATACTGTACAGTTAAAAAGAACGCTTTTATATCTGATATGAGGCTTTTTAGTGGATACAGACATCAGCGCATACTGTTCAAAAGTGTGCCTGTGAAAATCAGGTTTAATCTAAATTGTGAGATGACAAGCATTAAAGTTTGATTTCAATCTTTGACATGGCTTAAATTAATATTAAATATATCAAAATTATATTTTCGCAGAATAATTTTATAGAAAAAATGGTAAATCTTCACGGGCATTGTCACATTTTTGTGATTTACATACGTAAGCTACATCACCCAGATTGATTGAATGTCGATGCTGTATTCGTTGGTTTCGTCACAGGCAAGGTCTGTAACCTACAGGAAAATGTGCAAGGTATAATAAAAGTGCCATGTGCTTCACCTGTAAATAAACAGAAGTCCACGCAGGAATTATGATCCATTACCTTCTGATAGCAAAAAAAATGCCGTCATTAAATTTCAATTTCAAAGGTAATTGAAATTCATATTTAATAGAGAGGGGAGGGGAATTTTGTTAATCAGATTTTGTGTATTCATCCTCAATGGATTATTCATACACTTGAGCGTCACAGAATCAGCAGGACTCTCTGCACCTCTTCACTTCTCTGTTAGCACATATCTGGGATCAGCATATGAAGAATATGCTTGTGTGGGAAATGACTCATATCAGCCTCCCAGACAATAATCAGAATTGTTGGATCAGAACTATACTAATGTATACATTTGGATTTTGTCTTGCTGCTGTCTGTAGGATGTTTGACTGGAGCAACACACAGGTAGCGTTTCCGCTTAAATAAATTTAGACATCGACAAATTCAATTCAGTGGAAACCTCTGCTATTAATATCGACCCTATAACTTTGTAGCCGTGATGGTACCCAGATAGTATAAGCTGTTGTAAGCCAAAGAAAAATAGCATGGTGTTCTGGGGCTTTCCATACCACCTACTTTAAACACCAACCCCTGCATATCTACGAGGTGAAGATCTGTATTTGCATGTCATGTACTTTTCAGCCATTCATTTGCAGGGTGTTTGCGCATTGTAATAACGTCTTGTTGACGAGATGGCCTCACATTCTCCTTCAGTAATGTGAAATTAAAAGCTGACTTCAAAGTTTCCTGGTGTGCTCCTACAGTACAAATTATTGTCTATTCTATTCAGATGTTGTTAGTCTCATTGGTTTTAAGTAAACCGCAAAGTTTGTAGTACAACTTATCAAACTCTGTAACTGTCAGCATTTTTGTATTCCTTACCAAGTTTTATATGATGTTCTTAGTTGGATGTGTAGGCAGGTATAAATATAGGTATGGCTTTAATTCTGTTCTTGTTTGTATAGTGCTTGTTTGAGTAGGAGTGTCTGATGAATATCCGAATGCACCTAAATATTAATATCTGTTCACTGGGAGAATAATTTGTTTGTGAGCCAAATTTCCTTCCAATGACAAATAGTTTGCTTTTCTAATACTTTCTGCTTTGACAATTTGACTTTTCTCTTTCTAGCTCTTTCATCTATCTGTATCTCTAAAATTCCTTGCAACTTCTTGTTTGTCATCTGTTCATTGTTTTTATCTGAGGAGCAGCCCATATGGCTGAAATCATGTGCGTGCTGTTATAGCATATCCAGTTTTTGAATGCAGTTGACAGAGAACAGCATCTTGGAAATTACATTGACGGATGTGTCCCACTCGTCTCTCCACATATGTCTAATTCTTTGGCACAAGAATCTTGCATGTTTGTGTGTGCTTTTTTTTTTCTTCTGAAAAACGTAATAATTTAGTTTATGTAAGCAGGCTTGCCTCTTTCTTCACGGGAGACAAATCCTGGATCTAGCGTGGGAGATTGGCAGGCAGATACCTCGCTGGAGGCTGAATCCCGTCGTCTTTGTCATATTCCCTTTCCTTTGTCAGTTTTGCTCTTCAAGAGATGGGTATCTCTACACAGTAAGGTTGATCCTTTTCAGTGAAGTCACAGCAAGGTTCAGAAGGTGCTAACCGGACATGCACTCGAATCCACAAGGCACGTTTAGGGTAATATCACATCATCCTCCCTAAATGAAAAGCTCCCTCCCCTCCAGACTAACTTTATTTACTAGGAGCACTGTAGCCCCTGACTGAAAATATTAGGAGTGCAAGCAAAAAATTTAGGGGCACATCTTAAATCAGCCTGCAATGCAATTATTCAATTATGCAATTATGTTTTTGATTAAGGTTATTATACCGCCAAAATCTCATACCGGCACATGCCTTCCGACAAAAACGTTATTGATGACAGCAGATTTGGTTCTGTTTTTTTTACAAGAGGCAGAGTCTACCTAGAAGATTTGTTATTGATTGGTGCCAAATAGAGAGACTTTAATCTGAATTCGTTTGAACCAACAGAAATTGTGTATTTAAGTGTTTACAGTGTTACCCAAAAGGAAAGGCCTCGTGTTATGTGGTTACGATGATTTAATTGTGCATTAAGTACACTTTTCCTCATGTTCACAACACATATAAAGTCAAATAAGTTGTTCGTTCTTGGTGTGAAAGGGTTTAAAATGATCAAGCGCTGTCTCAAGTAATCCACAGATAAATTACGTTTCCTGAACTCCTCCCTTGTTAGTTTAGTTTTAAACGTCTCATATATCAAATCGTTCATCCTAAGGCTCAAGATATAAGTTACAGCAAACTCGTAGTAATGCGCTGTAAATTTGTCAATGACGACCTGGATTGTCCGCGGGAAACATCACTAAAACGTGAGTGACCTGTGCACTGGCGTGCAGTTGACTATCACACACAGCCTGCACTGTTGGCGGGCTCGCGTTCTAGTTGCAATTTTAAGTGGAAAGATTAGTAGAAGAAATTCCAAATTTGCAGGTGCATGTACTTATAAAAAATGATCTCATTCTGTCTCAAACTTATTTAGTTGCAGTCTGGACCCCTGCCCTGTATAAAAGAAATGTATGCGTTTATTAATTGCATATTTACACATGCTGCTTGTGAGCAACACATTTGAGGCTCACAAACTGTAAAGGAACAGCATCTGCAGATAAAACAAACCTGACACACTTGCTGAATTTTTTTCTTTGAGAACAGCAGGTGTGTAATGAGATGTTGTGGAGCGATGACAACTCCAAATACAATTGTTGTGCCTGCCGACATCTTTTCCATGGGGTAATTCCATTACCTACCTACCCATGAAATCTTTGCCGTCGCTTCTACAGGGTTTCTGTTCCGGCAGCAGAAACCAAGCAGGAGGCTCACAGTGACTGAGACCGTCTCCTTATTCCAATATACTATCTGTTTTTACCTGCATGCTCAGTGTTAATTTGTTTGTTTAGTATACAGGAAAACCCGGATCTGTAACGTCACCTCTGTCCCTTTCATGCCCTGGTCCATTTCTTGAATGGTTTACTCTGTAACATCGCTCTTTTTAATGATGCCCATAGGGGGTTTTAGTACTCAACATCATGCTCACCAAGCACTAAGGTGTTGTTTATTTATTTAGCTACAGCCTGGTGTCCTTATTGGGTTGATTGATTGTTATATGTTATATGATTGAAGGCACTCAACACACTCACCAAACACTTCTGTGTTGCTTAATGATAAAAGTTATGTCCATTCAGTGGCTGGTGTCCTTCTGAAACCTTGCATCTCCAAATTTTGTGTTTTTTAATTTTGCTGTAAATCATTATTATAAGTTGCCATTTATGTTCGTCACTGGGTTTTGCAAATATCTAGCCAACAAAGAAGTATTTAAAAGTACTAGCATACGCAGTATGTAAACATTTAAAAAGTACATTGTTTTTTCCCTTTCATGAAAAACAGCCAATTTGGACATACAAGATTTCAGAAGGACAGCAACAATATTTGACTTGTGTCAGTTTAGGAAGTGTTTGGTTTGGAGTGATTAAATGTGATGGGAATATTAATATCTGTTCAACCATTACATTTTTAAGTTTGTCGCAGTTTTTTCATTGTTTAATCGCTGAACAAATCACAGCAAAAACAGCTGCAGTGAACAGGCAGACCTTGTTTAATTGGACAAACTGTTCCCTGTTCACAGCACCTGTTGTCTTCAAACTGTAGCTGCATAACATGTAATGTTTTCTATCAGTCCCCACTTGATCTGGTTTATCCTACAGTGATGATTTTCTGCTGTAAAAATGACTCCTGAAATGGGTACTGATTTGGAGAGTAGTACAGTAGTAATTCTGTTGATCTAAGGCAATGTGGAAAAATAGGATTGAACAATTAAGGTCTTAACAATATTACAAGCCACTAGCTTCTTTAGTAATGAGCTTTGTTCAGTAAATGTGTGTGAGAGAGAGAGACTGTGATGGTATATTTCTACAACTGACTGAATAAACTCAGTGTATGTTTTGGTAATGTAACTATAGATGCTAGTGTGTAAAATTGTCTTGACTTTAATGGCTAATTCTTCATCTTGTACCATTCTGCAATACAATTTGGGGGTTATATGTATGTGTTCTACAGTATATTTCTTTAAATGTACTTATTTTTATAGAATAAATATTTGGTAAATTTTTCTTAAGTGCAGCTTTATTTCTGTTGTCATTTAGCTGACGATTGTCTTTTTAAACTTTACAAATTGACAAATAGTCTTTGGGGCTGGTCACATTTTGCTCATGTATCAGTCATTAAACTAATCCCTATGACTCCAGGGGGCAATAAATGTCTTTTGAAGCAAAGCGATACTTTTTTAAAATAAAAAACTTGTAAATAAAAAAATAAAAAACGATTGTAGATAGATTACATTAGACTTTGAAGATGTATAGCCTCACTGGTTCTCACATGTCTTGTTACTGATATATGTGAAGCCGGTGTGCGGCCTTTGCGTGTGTAGTTTTCTCACCAATATACCTTCTCTTGATCTCAAAATAAGCTCAAAATCCTAAACGTTTCCACTCAAAAATGTATTCTTTCGCTAGTCAACCGTATCAAGAAAACATTGTCTGTTGGTGCGATTTTTAACTAGAAAGAAGTGGTCAGATTTATTGACCCTTCACCAAACACCACCCCCTTTTGTTCCTGTTGCTATGCCTGACAAGCTTTCGGTATCATCTATACTCTCCCAGTGTATATTTGTAAAAGATTTCCTGGAAAAATGGCACGCTGATTTCAGACGGAAATGTCTGCAATATGCAGACGAGGGATACATGCCGGATTTTATATAATAATAATTATACCTATTTATGCAGCAGCACCAGCAGACCACAATGTTACGTTAATTCTTAACTCGAGCATTACAAATGGATGTATACAAATGGATTTAATATTACAATAATTAAAAAGCGATTTTTTTTTCATATTAATCACCAAAGCTCTACTACGCCAGGTTTGTCGGACTGGTTTGATTGTCGACAAAATGGCGGTTAGACACGGGGGAACATAATATCTTCGTTATGATTGGTCAGATCATCTGTCAATCAAATTGCTTGCGACGAGTCATTTGGACCAACCCGGTTTTAATCATTTACATTTACTCATTTGGCAAGCGCTTTTATCCAAAGCGACTTACAAGTAGGAGAGCATATAAACATTGTGTCAACACACTAAACAGTTCCGTTGCCATTCTAGGAGGATCAAAGCTGGAGTAAGCAAGGGAGAGCATGAACAACAAGATAATTTAAGACACAAGACAGTTATCGGTTAGTCAAATAAATGCAGAACAAGTATGTTTTGAGCTGTTTTTTTGAAAGTTGTGAAGAATGCTGCAGTTCAGGTGGAGGCTGGCAGTTCATTCCACCACAGGGGAACCGAATGAGTAAAGGTTTTTGCAAGATGTTTGGTGCCTCGCTGTGATGGAACAACCAGACGTTGCTCATTCTCAGGCCGAAGATGATGGGAGGGGATGAAGACCTGGAGCAGTGAGTTAAGGGGCAAATTGGCCGTTATTGTTCTGAAGGCCAGTGTCAGCGATTTAAACTTGATGCAGACGGCAACTGGCTGCCAGTGAAGTGAAATCAGGAGTGGCGTTACATGGGTTCTTACCATATTTGTTACCATATCTTCAAGTCTAGAAACTGGCAAATTTGTCAGCCTTGGCAGTATCTCAGCATTTTGTTTTTTTTAACTATAGCTAAATGATTGTTGTCAGTCTTGTTAATCTTCTAGACACCATATGAATATATTTGAATGCTTAATTTCCTTAACTAGCCAAGCTCAGAAAACCAATCAATAAAATCCAAAGCTACAGTTGTTTTCTTTTTCTGTCATTTCATAATACTGTATACAGTATATATGTCCTTGGTAATTGTAGTTATGCGGATAGTTACGTGGAGGGCCTCTAGTCTCCTGAGCTCTGATTAAGTAACAAGCTGCATGTTCAAGTCTTCAGAGGGGCCTAGAGATAGCAGAGTGAAGAGTGCTGATCAGAAGATGCAGGGCTTGACCACTTTGACGAGCGACAGAAGGTCTAAAGAACAAGGAAGAACATGTCAAGCATCTCGGATCAAAAGCATAATTGCAACCCTTTATCTGGTTAATGGTTCCGGCACTCTCGCACGAGGACAAAATGGGGGCTAAAAAAGGAAAGTGAGTAGGTGTGAGGATATTGAGAAAGCGGCTGCTGTTTTATGAGAGGAGGTGAATGTTGCACATTTAAGGACAGATAAATGTGCCCCAGTCCCCCAACTACATACCCCTGCTAGACAACATGCCGATGTGTCACTTCAAATGAGGGATATTCTCTTGTGTAGAGGTGCTGGAGACTGATGATCAAGAGATTCATTTGAGTGCTGTCCACCCTGAAAGATAATGTAGTATGTGGCTTCTCAGTTATTTTGTAAGTTTTCTATATGGATGCACGATAAATCATCGGCCATATCTGTATCGGACGATGATTGGTCATTTTTAATGTTATTGGTATTGGACGAAAATAAAATTTAGGCTGATATATTGAAGCCATTTCATTCTGAATTATTTCCTCTGGTTGAACCACTTCAGCTGCTCGCAGCAAAAGAACGGTACTGTATTTCTGTCATGATCATTCACTTACTGCTTTTAGCAAAACATTGTTGATGTAGATCCAGTTTGTCTATATTTATGAATGTGTACATTATAGGAACAAAACGTATTGTTTGAAGGCGACTGCTGTCTGAATGCTTTCTGTTTTGAGACCTGTTAGACATGTGGCCATTGAGAACACCTCTCTGGGTTGCTCTGGGAGAACATCTATAATTTGTTTATTAAATAAACCAGATTTTTTTACCAGAAAAGTTAAAACATCCTGAATTAGTGTAGAGTAGGCTCGGTACATGATTTTCTGGGGGAAATTATTTTCAGTCTCAGAAAATTTCATATTAAGATTTAGGTACTGTATATCGGCCAATATATTCGTTATCGGCTTCCAGTGTTCAAGAATGATCTGTTATCAATATCAGCCACAATTTAAATATTGGTGCATCCCTAGTTTTCTATAGCTCTGAATAGATGCCATATTTATGTTTATTTGCACAAAATGATGCTGTAAGACATAGTCAGTCGATTTTAAGTTTGCTTTAGTGTCTTAAGGTCCGAGGTCAGGTCTCATTTTCGCAACCTGTGGCGTGTTGACTGGTAATTTGTAAAAATATGTGTTTTCGAAGTGTTTAAAGTCTCAAATTAAAATTTTTCCGCAAACATTTTTTATTGCTGTCAAATTGGTTATGGCTCCTACAGAATCAAGGACGTTGTTTTCCTTCCACCCACTAGAAAAAGCTGCCATAATGATGAATAAAGTGGAGTATTAAATTGGAAGCAACTATTAAATTCAATGATTGAGTTTGCCATTGTGTTAATCAACATTACTCAAGCACATTGGCACATCAGACCTCCAGAATACCTCGTTCTCCTCCCTCCACAAATTATAACACAATAAACCAATGTGAGGCTTTTAAACTAAGCAAAAACAGTAGAAAACAAGTAGTGGGTGCGTAAAACGCTCTCACACAGCATGCTGCTCTTTATCGGCAGAGAACAGAGAGGAGTTTTAGGGCAGCAGGAGTCGTGACAGACCTTTAGGACAGCGAGATACTCCGCGGTACCTCTCTCTCGCTGTTGTGTACAACTCCTCTGAACGGTCACAAGTAAATTCCTGTGGGAGAGATTCACTGACATATGGAATCAGTGTTTTCAACTCACAATGCTGGAACATCATAGAAACGAATGATTAGTAAAAGTAAAGGTAAACATACAAGAAATTGGTTTGACTTAATGGATGTTTTATTGACGTAGTAGTGTGATAGTGTTTGGATTTCCTCAGGACTATCACATTGAGTTTTCTCATTGAGTGTCAATGCAAGTCTGTCAAGATGTCATCATCTGTCAACATCCACAGTTACTATACTGATACTTGTATCGGGTTGGTTGTCATCGGGTTGGTTGTCATGAGAGTTTGATACAAAGCTTTTTGGGATCAAATATTTACCCTTATTAACAATTTAGTTTGTATTTCTTGTTATTCCTGAACTACTTATGTTAGTTATTTTCAGTCAGGCGTTTGTGTGGGCTTCTCTCATTTGTCTGGTTCTTATTACTGGCTTCGAGTGTTTTTCTTTTTCATTGTAGTGTCTCCATCAACTGCAGCCTAATTGTGCCACTACTTAGAGACTGTCTCATCTCAGATGGAACAGCCATGGGGGATGTTTTCCTATTGTTTTTTGTTTTTCATCTTTAATATCATTTAGCTTGCCACTTGTTTTGTGTGAACGTCTGCTTTTCTTTATGTTTGTTGTTTCCTTTTCTTCCTAAATGTCTTGAATATATTCGTGCAGTCAAATTTAATCCTATTTACTTTTTACTTGGATACTATTTTTGTTTTTTATTAATGCTATTCCTCTGAAGCATTATTTTCTTTCGCTTACATAGGCTTTAAAGGTTGTTGGGTTTTGTTAAACTAGTCTATATAAGGGCGCTTTTCTAAAGTTGTTGAAGTTGATGCATTGTGTCAGTGTCTTCTAGTGTTAATTTATTACACTTTACAGCAATATAAGCAAATAATTATAGTTTTGATAAACAAATGTTTGTTGTGTATTAGGATACGAAACGCAATCTCACAGGAACTCCTACGTATTTTACAAATTGACTAATTAATATAAATTTGTACGATCTTATCGGCACGTTTTAGTACAATTTGCTTTTGTGCCAGTGATATTAGTTTTATGGGTGGGGCTAGAGGGCCTTCAGTATTGCTTTTTTGTAATAATCATACGTTTTTGTATGATTTACATTGTAGAATTTCATACCAATTAAAACATTCCACCTCGTAAAGTATGTTTAAAGTATGTTGAAGAGACGGCGAATGAAAAATCCTGCCCAATATATCATATATTGTTTTTAATTGCCTGGATTTTAACTGAAACCGTAAAAATATCACGTTACGTTACAGAGGTAAAAAATTGCTTGCAAATGTTTTTATGTTGGCTTTGAAATATCCTCAGCATTCTCTCTCCAAGTGACATCAACATTCCTTCTATATTTCTGTCAGGTTCCAAATCAGCCCTCAATTATACAATGACAGGAAGTAGTTGAATAAGTCCGAGAATTTCCCTCCTGGCCTCTGGTCACTGACAAAATAGGGCCATGATGGCTTTCACTTAGAAAATGAAAGTTCAGACTCACAGAATATGAGGTTTTGTCCTCACATATTGAGGTCATGCAAACATCACAGACCTGCTGTTCAGGCACGCTTGTCTTTTGAGTGGCTGTTCAATGGCATTGCATTTTCACCAATAGCTTGAACAAAGGGTCGTGGTGGAGACAGAAGCAGCCATCGAGGTTGTTAGCACTCTGCTGTTCTGTGATAAATGTCTGAAGCGTTTTTTCTCCATTAGCTCCCAACGGTGCATGTGGGATTTGATTTTACACACACACACACACACACACACACACACACACACACACACACACACACACACACACACACACACACACACACACACACACACACACACACACTCTCTCGCCACACTTACTGTTATTGCTCTCTTTTCCCTCTCTCTCTCTCTCTCTCTCTCTCTCTCTTTCTCTCCCTCACACCTTACTTTAATTCAAAGAGGAGGTGTTGGGAATGCTTTGTTTGGAAAACCAGTTTATTTGGTGGCGTTTGAGAGTGAATAAAGTTGATTTGGGGGATTTATCATTTTTTATTTGGTAACAAAGTTCAAATTAGCCCCACATTTGAATAACTCTAATATCAAGAGATATTGGGTATTGAGGTATTGTCAAAAAAGTAATCTGTTCTATGCATAATATGCAGACATGTTTTCTAATTTGTCTTGAGTCTCATATTATGTTAAAGGGTTTTCAGAGGCATGTTTGTAGAAGGAGTGTTACTGTACAGTAAATGTGCATGTTTGATTTCTGGGAGGAGTGTGTGTTTTGTGAAGACCTTGGAGTAGAGTGCCAGGTGACACCTTCTTTGTGACAGCTGACCTTGTTCATTAAAGGTCTTTAAGTGTTTTTTCGTTTGGAATGGCATGCAGAAAAGGTCCCTATTACCTTACAAATTCCACTGAAATAGGTTTTCTGAAATGTCACTCGTGTCTCTGTGACAGCACAGGAGTCACCATTCTGTAAACTGCAGACAAAAGTATGGCCACAGGTCATGGTCTCATTCTTTGTTTATCCAATCAAAGCAATCTGAGATATTCCTGCCTGTCAATCATTTAAAATGTTTACAAGGCAAGCCATGAAAGCTTCATGTTGTGCTCGCATAACTGTCTGATTGTTCCATCTGCTCTAGTTTTACTGCAATATAATGCATAAACTCATGCTGTAATTTCGAGTTGAATTTGCATATTAGAGAGGTTGCTGCTTGATCATATCATACGTCATGTTCGGTAAACTTTATTCAGCCATTTTTCTTATTCCATTTTCGGTTGCCGAACATTCGGTACATCCCTAGTTGCCATGATGATGTGAAGGGGTATACAAAATCGAATTAGAATTTGGTCCTATAAGGTTCTATCTGCGAGCCAATCAGTACTTTGAATGCACACAAGAAAACCAATCAGGATCAGCTTCCTTGGTCATGTGACCGGACTCCTCAGTGACAGTGGGAAATATCTGAATTTTTTTGTTTTGTTGAGGAGTTTATTTTTATATTTAGCTTTAGACACAACACTAGCCAGCAGCGCTAACTGATAGCTTCCTTATTCCTATGTTTACATGAACCCCCATAATGTGATTAATACCCAACATTTTACAATATAAAGGCCAAATAGTCAACAATGTCAACCGTCTTAATTACAACAATGAACATTATCATGTTATTTTAGCCAGACTCATCTCTAGAATTTGACCTGTCCCACATTCTGTAGAATACAGTCTAGGTCAGAGTACAGTAGCTGCTTTCTGTCTTAAACAACAGAAGGTTCAATAATGTGTTGAATACCCAACATATACCTAACTAAAATTACCATCTCCACTATAGATAAAACATTTAGCACTGCCGTTTATGCTTAACTTGAACTAAAGTATGTGTCCTAAAATATTAAATAAATCTCATAAAAGTGAGAGTGACCTATTTGTCAGTTATGGGTCATGACCTCTGCTTTTAACCCACCCAGTGAGTAGTGAACACACGCATTGCAAGTTGTGAACACACACACCCGGAGCAGTGGGCAGCTATCACTGCAGCGCCCAGGGAGCAAACGGTGGTAAGGTGCCTTGCAACCTGCTGGCCCTGAAAATTGAACCGGTGACCTTCTGGTTACAAGTTACACTCTCTAACCACTAGGCACTTGACAAATATTTTAAGTTAATTGTTTGTGTTGCTTAAAAATGTATTACTTGTTTTGCAGATAGAACCTTATCATTCTAAACAGAAAGGGATTTCAGAAATTTCAGAAAATGTTTATATTTTACATTTATAATACATGTAGGGTCTCTGTCTTTCCAGTGAATGAAAGAGGTGTATTCCCCATATCATTGTGCTGTAGGAACTTTAAAAACTACACGGGACACAGATAGAACTTTATAATTCTAAGGTATTGAGCTGATTTTGTTCAATATTTGTTTCCGGAATGTTTTAAGAGCCACAGGCCAAACATTTTTTCGATTCTCATCTGAATGACTCCTCTCACCACGCGAGATGTTCCATGCTGTTTTGAAACTTTGCTTGGTCAGAACTTTATCTCCACTCCCTATGCCTGTCTGAAGGGCATTAGGAGCCAGACACTTGAGATACATTCTTTAACAAACACTGCGGTTATTAAGAGAGACAGAGTTTCCAAGATAGTAAAAAAACTCAAGCAATCAGCAAAGTGAACTGAAGATGTCAGATTCCTGCTGAATGGCTCACGAAATGACAAGGCCGAATTGATTGCAACAGTAAGTCACGAGCAAGTGAATAAGCGAGACGACACCGATGGAAGAGATGATAGCATGCTGTGCCAGAAACAAGTGCTCTGTTGCACCTATGACTGCCTTTGGATATAGCACCAATATATCCTGAGCAACACGAGTCTCTAATCTGAGCGGAATATGCTTGTAATAAAGATCCATAGAAGGGAAGGAAGGAGGCGGGAACCGGCGGACATTTGAAGAATACAACTTTAATTAAATAAACAATAAACACGGAAGTAACCGGCAGCCACCTCACGGTAGACTGCCGGCCGTAAAACATTCACATAAACTAAACATATGTCCGGGCCCGGTCCTCTCTCGTCAACAGTCCTGCCGGTTGTCCTTTTAAACTCCCAATCTCCTCCGTGATAGATGCGGGACCGGTGCGCGCACAGCTTATTGTACTTATCACTCACCGGCCCCGCGTCACGGCTCTCGTCCCGCCTTCCTCACCACAATGCTTTTATTTAGAATTGGATTTGTGGTCGGATATAACTGTAATGCCTTATTCTTTTGATATCGGGCAGATTCATCCCTCATCTTACGTTCCGGTGGATCCTTTTCACATTTACATTTTTACAGGCTCTCCTTGCATTCATTGGATTTTAAGGATTACCACAAAGGTTGCTAATGGCTTTACAACTTTCATGCGTTGTAACGCATTATCAACAGCTGCTTTGCATTTCAACACATTGTATTTTCTTCTAGGGGACCTTTAACTTTAGTGTGTCTTTAATGCCTCGCGATTCACATGTAACCTTCCGACAATGAATGTATGATGCTGTGTACCTGAACCTCATATTGCATGTGTGTTTAGTGTGTCCAGATGAATCTTGAATTCATTATGCATTTATTCATCGGTCACACATTGTGCGCTACACAGTGCTGTGTTTTTACATTCATATCCAGGAGACACACATGGCCCCCATAATGCCCTCATGCATCAGAATTGTCTGTGTGTTGATTGTTTATATTAGAGGAGGAGGGCGTGAATAACGTTTTGATGTGCGAACGCTCCTGTGTTTCCCTGCTTGGCAGCTACTTATGTTTTAGAATTCCAAGCTCTACACGAGGTCTCCGCCAAAGCCAGTTTTTGAAATGGTTATTCTGGTTGTCAGTTTTTGATGAGTCACAAGTGTGATTATGACTAAGAAAAGCAGGTAATAGCTATGATTGCCAAAGCAGTTGACCCCCCCCACTTCCACCCCCTGTGGGTAAATTGATTGGAAATACACCAAACAGAGACACATCAAAGGGCAAGACTAATGTTTTTTATGAGAAGAGAGACATTTTTTAAATTGCTGTTTTAAAAAGGAGTTTACCTTTAAAATGAATTTAGGTGATTATACAACAACCTTGGAACCACATTAAAGACTGTAAAAAAGCCATTTCAAATGCTTTAGTTGTAAATTACAGGTACACAATAATAGAAACTAGAAGGAAGCACATGGTGTACAGGAGAGTAAATCTTTAAGTGAGACTAGAATGATCATTAAGGCCGCAGAACTATAGACTGTTTCATTGGATGCACACGCATGGCCTGAAGTTGACTTCCGGTCTGTGTTTGGTTATAGTATCAGATTTTATATTTAATTTATATTAATATTTTATTGTGTTTTTTTTATTTATTTAAAAGTAAATTACATTAGAACTTAAGTTATTAATTCTTTGCGGAGGTCTACAGGAAGGTTAATTTCAACCACATAACCTTTGTTTATGTTATTGACGCTGAGACTGTCTATAAACTCATATGTGTCTAAATGCATTACTGTGATCAGCCTTAAACAGTCATTTCTAACCTCCAGGTAAACGCAGTCAAGACGAAGCAGTCACCCGATTGTTGTTTGCTAAATGTGTCAGGCATTCGGTGAATGGACTGTGGGCATGCCATCTGAGAGTACCTGAATAAAATGTTTGTTTAATGCCATTTGAAGGTAATTAGTTTGCCACTTTAAGTGCTAAGAAAACGCACTGAATAAACAAGATAGCACACCTAAATGAGCTTTTGGGTTTGTTCAAATGAAACCATCAGCGATCATCAGCGATTGATTCTATGTCTTTTCTTCTTTTCCCAGCTGAACAAGCAGCAGTTGCAGGTGGTGAAAGAACGTTTCCAGGCTTTCCTGAAGGGAGAGACTCAGATCGTGGCAGACGAGGCTTTCTGCAACGCTGTGCGCAGTTATTATGAGGTAAGACTCTCTGATCTCCACATCTTCAAATAGACTTTGTGCGCTTATTATAATGTGGCCGAAATGTTAATGAAAGCAGAGGTCCATATCTGTGCTGACCTTTTGCATTTTCATCATTTTATGGTCAGTAATTATTGTCTTCATGGGATTTATAACATAGATCTGTAACTCGTGTTCGTGTTATGTGCCTACATGTGCTCATGCTTCAGGCCCAATTTTTCATTCATTCACAGTTTTGAACAGTAAGCAGAACCTTCTCATGAAAACAAACTTGCAAACTGCTTTTCAGTTTTGAAAATAAAAAGCTACAACAAAGATCTGCCGTTATAGCATATAGTTGCCCGGCTATTCACTATTCACATGCTTGAATTGTCAAACCAACACAGGGATACATTTTTATAATAAACAAGACAAAATAAAGCCACATATCAAGGGCCTTTTTCCACCTTTTAGCACACTGAATTTGTCAGAATGACTAAATGTAAATGTCAGAAATGCTTCTGATCTGTGAGTTTTGAGTGGGCTCTTCTGGCCTGTGCTGTACGTTTTCTTCCACACACACTTTTATAAAATCTTTAGTCATGTTTTTATTACAGTACGATATGCAGAATTTCCAACGAACAGGAACAACAGATGGTCCAATGGTTTAGACCACATTAATGTGACATCAAACATCTCTTTCAAAGTGCACCTTTCTTGTCTTGTAGTGTTCACTACTTTCTTTTTAGTGTTTGTTCTTGTCTGTCTGTCTTGCATCGTTTCTCTTGCTCTCTGGTAATTATTTTCTTTTTTATTCTGGATATGCCTATTATATTCTAATAGGATCATCATATCACATCAGTTGACTCTCGGGTCTTTTAATTAGACTGGATGGAAGGCAACTCTTTGAAGTGACTTCTGATAGTCTCATGCAGATATGGAGGACTAGGGCTTGGCTGATCAAAGTTCCAAATTGTCATTCACTGGCCAACTTGCACATATCAAAGCAATGCTCGGGATTTATTTCTTTATTTTGTTGAGCATACGGTACGCCACCAGTGACATGAGTTCAGCTGCAGGGGTTTTGATTATCATTCTAAAATAGGAGGTTTAGTAATCAACAACGCTTTTGTTTTGGGTTTGTAAACAGACTGTAGCATATTATACTTGGGTTTGTACAGTGAGAAATCGTTGAAAGAATAATGTATTGAAAATAAGATATATTTTGTTATTTGCAAACTTTAAATTTGTTCCTTATGCAATGTGTTTTTCCTTGGAAGACAAAAATACAATTATATGGCAAAATCTGCTTACTAGAACAGTTTACAGTAACAAATTCATTCAGATTTTCTGGCATAGACGATTACTTAATGCATTTTTATAAACGGTTTGTCTCTTGTGCTGCTTCTCATGTCCAAAGCCACCATCAGCACTGCTTGCTTATTGATTCATTTTCTTACTCCATATTTTAACATCCAGGATGTAGGCGGTTTAATAAATTATAGACTCATTTAAAACTAATTAATATTTTGCCGATGGTTGTCAATTAAATTTCACACAGTGAGAAATACATTTTTTCTGCAGTTATGCAAACTGATGAAAGAGTTTTTTGTCAACTGCAGATCTGCCATATGTAAAATCAATAGCTTTGTGTGTGTGTGTGTGTGTGTGTGTGTGTGTGCAGATGCTTTTATTCAAAGAGCTCACACAAGTCATGCTTTATGGTGAGAGACCACAGGAGCAGGCTTATGCAAGGGATTGTAGGAATTCTTTAGTCACATCATAACTATTACAGATACAGTTGTCCTTCATAGTTTGGGCGAGTTTACTATTATTTAAAAAAAGTAGACAAAATCTAAATAAGTAAATGTTTCCAAATTTCTGACTTGTACTATATGTCATCTAAGCTTTTAATTGTGCCAATAGTTGCTATAGGTGGACTCGGTGGTTAAATCATATTGTTAAATATTCTTTTAATTTAATAAAAAATTGTTAATTGAGATTTCAAATACTGTTCGGACTAGGGTTGGGCAAATAAACGATGACATCATCAATCGCCGATGGCTAACAGCCATCCCGATGTTGGGCCGGCTTTGTGATTCCCCTGCATGGGGCAATTTTCGTCATTAGGAGGGTCTGCCGTCATCCGTGCACAGCACATTCCCAAAACAAATGTTGACAGTCCAGTCCGCAGTATGACATTCTGTGCATGTGTTGAGCTTGTCCATTCGCGCTTGTCCGCTGTTGATTATGATTTTGAAGCTACGCGACACGTGTGCGCGCAAGACTGAGACGTACGTAGAAAGTGAAAGCAAACAGTGAATCCTAGTAATGCGCTCAGGCTGCGTGTGTAAACTTGTCAATGATGACCTGAACTGTGCACATCCGCAATGGCAGCGGGAAACATCAATGCCACGTGACCCACGCAGTTGACTAATCACACACACAGCCTACACTGGTTGGCTCACAATCTGCTCGTCTTTCCACATGAAATAACAACTGGAAGATATTCCAATTTTGCAGGGCGTACATGTCCGAGTACTTGTCAAAATGCTCATGCTGTCTTAAGAACTACTGGCAAAATACGATTTGATCTGTCTGGAGCCCTGATATTATTGTTTTTAATGTTTTGGCAGATGTTTTAGCAAACTGATATACCTCGCCTCTGATGTCACCTTCCATTGCGATGTCTCACTGTAGGCATTGTTCGATACCAATTTTGTAGACATCGCGCAACCCTAGTTTGCACACTTATAGTGGCTTGATTGTGTCTAGTTGTTAAACTATTCATTAATACCATACCATATACTGTATATCACTGTTTCTATGCTTGAACTTTTATTTCATGTTTTCAACAGTGATGTATGCCGGGTCAGACACAGGAGTATACAACAGCATTACGAGTTTATTATGTGGAAAGACTTTATTGAAAGTAATCATAGATCTCATTGAAAAATACCAACCTTTCAATGTCTATGTTGTTCAGATACACTTCCAAACAGCTGACCTCTATCATTTTAAACAGTATTTGTGCAGAGTTCATATGCATTAGTGAACAGGTGGGGTCAGAGTTACGAAACGGGTGAGACCAGTCTTCATTAGCCTCCAGACATCTTCCTTACTGCTGTGATATCTTAAAATTTCACATCATTTAAGTGCCACACTCACTCAAAAGATATAAATGACTTCTTTCCACAGTTTTAGCAGTATTAAAACTTCTTGAAGTGTTCTAAAGGGAAAGGGTTTAATTGACCTGGCCAATCTTCCATTGTGTTCCCATGAAATATCCCTCACCTAAAACTTTAATGCATCTATTAGGGGAGTCTTGCTTATTGGTTGGTGTGGAATGTTTTCCACTTATGCGTGTTTCATTTAAAATTTCTCTTTTATTGTTCAGTGTGTTAATACTCTGTACTTCATTATGCTGTGGGTGCATGGAACTTAAATTAAGCTATTTAGTTTTTCTTTAACTCAGATATTCAGAGGCCTTTGTGAACTTTACTGAGGCAACAGAATGCTGCACTGGTTCTGACAATTAGCGTAACTTCTGCCTATTGCCGAGCCGGACCGAGGGTCATCTTAAAGCATCTAATACATGAACACAGATAGTACAGCACATTTTTTTGAGAACAGACCAGGTTACTAAGCAACCTATTGCATCTGAGAGTTTAGGGACAGAGAGATTAGCTACACAAGCTACATTTTTATAATCATTCCGAATGGTGGTTCAGAAGATACTGAATTTATACTGAACACCAACATTTTCGAACGGACATAATTTATTGTAAATCCGGTTCTGAGAAGGCAACACATGAGCAGAAAGGTTGCTCCTAATAATCATTATCCGACAGTTTAATGTTGAAAACATTGGCGTTCTTTTGCTTTGAGCTGTTTTTCAAAGCTAGAGAGTAATACTCCACTGAGACTGCACTGCTATCGTTCACAGAATCACTGCGGCTAGCCAAGGCGTAATCCAAATCCTCGGTCCTGATTCTGCTAGACCTATTTGCAGCGTTTGACACGGCCAATCACCAGATACTGCTAACAACCCTGTCATCCTTAGGAATCTCTGGCTCCCCTCTCCGCTGGTTCCAATCCTACCTCACCGGCAGATGACTCAATGTGTCATGGAGGGGATCGCTGTCCACTGCTCACCATATGATCACTGGGGTGACCAAATATCTTTCTCTGTGTATTTCAGAACAAAGAAATGAATACACATTTGGAACAACTCGAGGGCGAGCAAATGATAACAGAACTTACATTTTTGGATGAAGTATCACTTTAAGCAATCACATCTAGTGCTTACTCCAACATTGAATGACATTTCAGTCAGATTTGCCGAGTTCAGTATCATTGACGAGGTTGCACGAGACCTTTTTGTTTAAACTGGGATACAGGTCTGATTATTGATGTCTTCACACTATTTTCTCAAAAGCACAAGGTTTCTGATTATATTATTGAGAGTTGCTCAAGTCACAGTGATACGGGGGGATCACGTTTGTGATCTCTTAAACTGTTTATGAGAAATTCAATAAAACACTCAAGGGATGACATTCTCTCCACCCGCCAAATATGATGTAACGACGCTCGCCATACAAAAAAGTCGCTGTCATCTGCACAGAGCAGTCATAACTCTTATTATTGTGTCAGTCAAACAAGAGCTGCCTGTCACCACAGCTCTCATTGATTATGACAGAATGTGCTGTGAATTAAAGATGGAGGATTAGTCCCCGCAGATGTCCTCTCCCCCACAGAGATATTTATAGTGGATCCGCTGGACGTGGGAGAGATTGTAGAGCTCTTGCATAGATAAAACCAGAGGAACTAGAGGCCCGAGATGATTTAGAACATAGAGGTCAGCCAGTGGCGTAGCTAGAGTTTTATATATATTGGGTGGCCAAGGCTACTTCAGGGGTTCCACAGGCCATGACAGAAAATGTGTGTGTAACTCTGACCTGGCATCGAATTATATGTAAATAAATCCTTGGATTTCTGATTAGAGGTACAAGTGATAATTTCCCGAGTTTTGTCATGAGATTAATATAATTCAAAAAGTATATAGATGAAATTATTGATAAAATATAAATAATGAAAATGTTGTTAACATGGTTTAACCCTGATAACTTGTTTAATTTAAACAGAAACAAAGCACCGGTGTCTTTAAACTGATGTGGATCAGAGCCGCATATACAGTATATGATTAAACATATACTCATTCCATAGGACTACAAGATAAAAACAAAATCATCAATGTTGATCATCAAAAACGTACCCGGCGGAGTCTGAGTTCAAATGGAAAGCAAGTGTGTACGTTTTAATATTCAATTTGGTAAGCAAATTGCAGCGATCCCGTTTACTTCTTTTCTATCTTTCGTCAGTTTTTTAAAGAAATCCATCGTACAAACAATTTTTTTCTGTTCTAAGCAAAGTAAGTGATAAACGTTGACTCGCTTGAGTTACGTGTGCGGTGACGTCACGTGCAGCACTGCCGCAAAACGTCAAAATAAAAGCTTTGTTCAACGAGAGGGGAAATCAGATGTCAATCAATATAAGTAGCGAATCGAATTTGTCCAAGCTTTGGACCCCGTCTGGCTCCACCACTGAGGTCAGCATCTTTGACGGCGATGTTAAATCAAATTTATTTGCTTTGACTTTTTGATTAAAAGTGAACTCGGAATATTGTGCATGTTATTGTTTTTTGATCATTAAGGGGATTTGTGCTTTTATTTTGATATGAAAGTATAGGAAGTAGGGAAAGTAGGTAGGGAATCTAATTTAGGGAGAGGACCTCTTTTATCTAAATATATTATAATCACCTTTGACGACTTTCCACTGATGTAAACATATTGTTTTGTCTACGTTGCTTAGTTTTGATCCACTTGCTGTTTTATTAACAGTAAAATATGGGTTTAACATTAAGCATAATTAACAAGTTTGCAACTTTTTAGAATTCATGAAAATCTTATATGCAATATTTGTAATTCAATTTATCTTCTTCAGTTATCAAATTTTGGCCCAAGGCTTGAATTTATGGAAAATTATGCTTCTTTCTTATTTATATTTTAATATATATTAGCTGCCACCACATTTCTTGCAGTCTATTTATTATTTCCCAGTAGTCTGTATCCCTAAAAACAGCCCCAAAGACTGAATTTGCAGATTCTTGCTTATGCTTCGTGCCAGATAAGGCAAGATAAAAAGCTGTTCGGCACTTGGTATTTGCAAGTTAAGCTGCTATGTGCAGACACTAAGCTCTGCAAGGCAGCGATTCAAAACACACTTCCTATTATTGCTCTCTAAGGACCTGTCAAATCATCGTCAGTTATAATAATAGAGCTATTGTGTGGGAAAAGAAGAGTTGCCATGTTTTTCTCTGTCATCAACCATTTCCATTTATTGACTAGATCAGCTTTTCTTCCTGTGTACCGTCAATATGTTGCCATGGAGCTGTTTTGATGAGTTACGACATCAGCCTTCCCTAATCAAATATAAGAGTCATGATTGAGGTTGGAGTGATGTTGGGCTACTGGTCAAAGATCAGGGTTACTAAAACAAAGGTGGAAGGCGAGATTTTAGGTCGTGCTGACCCTTGGATTGAAATGGTAATGAGATTTTGCTTTTGCCCTTTCAGAAAATCAAAATATCATACACTTGTATTGAAATCGTATTGAAGCATCTCCTTGATTCCAATAGAAAAAAGGACCAGAGGGATCAAAAAATCACAGACACTTAGTGGTGGGGTCTTGGGGTGTTAGGTATCTGTGCCTTGTTATTGCATAGCAACATGCTAAAAAAAACACTGAACTCTAGCAATTACTTGGAAATGTTGCATTCTGGCATCAGGTAAGTACCAGTAGCATTTTCTTTAGAAAATATTTAAATACAGTCTATTTTAATTTTTTTTACTTCCAATCGCTCACATGGTGGACAGCTATACAGCTATTTAAAGGTGCGTTCAGACCGCCAGCGACTGTTTCGCAGTGTGTCTCTTGCTACCAGGTCATTCGAAGACGTTCATAGCTTTGGTTGCTCTAGTAATATTTTTAAACAAACCCTGTAGTAACTGTGATGAGAGACTGATGACATGAGCTCCACTGCTTTACTCCAATTGGTAGTTGCTCCTGAAAGTCGCTCATAATTTGCATAAAGTTGAGCAAATATCAACTTTGTCGCATCACTAGACACGCCCACTACCTGTCACCAATGGTGCTCGTGTCAACGGATCTATATTAAAATTAATGACATCGCCTCGCTTTGTCACTGGGTGTTGCTGGTGGTCTGAACGAGGCGCAGCATACACCTGAAGCGACATGGCAACCTGCTTGTTCTCAATAGGTTTGTCATGTCGCACCCGACCCACCCCACCCCACATCCAGTGAGGATTTTAGTAAAAATGGGTTCTAATGCGTTTCTAATGTCTTTTGTCATGTCGTGTCGGTCGCATCCGGTGTAGACACAGTGTAAGTCTGGAGAATACACACTTGAAAAGCATTTCAGTGAGAAAGCCACGGTGAAATTAAAACGTTATCTGAAAGGTCATTGGAAATTGGGAGCCCGAAATAGGAAATGGGGGAAAATGAACTCTATCTTGGGGTGTGTAACTCAACATATGACCTTTAACTTTCAGTTCACTTGGGTGTAAGGTTTTGTTTAAGTTAAGACGATTGTATTATTCAGTTTTTTGCTCAGATCTCTATTTTCATTCCTGAAGCAGTTATTTAAATTTAAATTAGATCTGGAAATCACATCCATTTAAAACTTGGAATCGCTGTGGTCTTGAGAAAGATTTTATTTGAAACTAATTAAAACCTTTTCATTTCACCTGTAAATCGCTGCTTTTAAGAAGAACAGTCCCTGCCGTTCAACCTGTACTTATCTGAGGCTTTACCCTCTTTAATGCCTTCCAGGTCTTTCATCGCTTGATTTGTCCAATTTCAAACCCACTGCCACTATCCGTAATAAAATGTCCTGACCTCCAACTTTTGTTGCAGGAAAAATAGCCAATCATGCCCGGTGAGAACTGTATTAGGCTTCCCTGCAGGTCACATCACTTATATTCTTAGCTTGTTTATGAAAATAATTTAAGCCTCGCTCGACAAGGACAGACGGGTTGGGAAATTACATGGAGAGGTTGAGAGATTTACAGCTGTGTGATTAGGTAATGAAGTCAGGCATTTGGCTCTAATGACTGGCTGCAGCATCGTCTAGCTGTAAGTTATGAAGAAATAAACTCCACTTTATTGATGGTCGATGGTGTGATGTGGCTTTTTTATTGTTATTAAAGGGATACTTCACCCAAAAATTATCATGATCATTTGTTCCAAATCTATATTCATAGCTTTGTTCTGATGAACACGGAGAAAGATATTTGGAAGAAGGCTTATAACCAAACAGATCTTGCCCCCCATTGACTCCCATAGTTGGAAAAATTACTTTATAATTTTTTTGGTTCTGTTGAACACAAAAATAAATTTTGAAGAATGTAGGACAGCAAACAGTTCTGGGGCCCTTTTGGACCACCATTGTTTCTTTTCCTACTATGGCAGTCAATGGGGGGCAAAATCTGTCTGGCTATAAGCATTCTTCCAAATATATTTTTCTGTGTTCATCAGAATGTATACACATTTGGAACAACTCGAAGGTGAGCAAATGATAACAGAACTTTCCTGCCCACAAAACCTATAGACCACAAGGGGCAGAGGTTTGTCTCTGCCTGATCAAAAATATGTTGTGTCATAACATTATTGTGGTCGTATTTACTTTTAATATGGATATTAGGTAAGTGCTAAGCAGTGTAATGAGATGGTCATTATTGCAACGTAAACCTGACAGGGTAATTATGATCCTGATGTAAATTGTAATGCAGCTTTATTTTGCAATAATGACGTCTGATTGTACATTATTTAATAACATGTGCATATTAACCTGCGATTGGCCAATAATTGGTATCAGTTGGTAAAAGCAATTTTAGATTTCGAACCACACAGGGTTTGATTGAATGATTTGGTTCTAGTCATGTATAATGTAAGTCTCCGATTGTTTGAAGTAGCACCTCAGCGTCTGACTTTTAAATCCGGCAAATGGAGGCGTTCTTAACCAAGCAAAATAAGCACAAACACAATAGTTCAGGTCCTGACATGTTGATTTTGTTGTAAGCTTATTGCCCTTTAGTCAAACCAAAATAATTTTATACACATCAGCCTGAGGTTGTCATGATCTGATATTGTTTTGTTCCCTTGTCCCCATCGCTTTACACACTTCTCACACACTTGTTTTTACTCTGGTGTTTACCACCCAGAGGTTCTCAATTGGATTACTGTTTGACAGCATTGCAAACAGAGCAGCTGCAGGCGAATTTGAAGGGTGTCAGAGCTGTACGTAAAGTTTTTTTTTCCTGTTATTTCCCCCCCCTTCGCTTGGTTTGTTTTGAATTACTTTCTCTTTTTCAGCTGTGCTTTCCTTCAAAACCACTCTTTGTAAACGGCTGATACAATTCTGCACAGCTCTGTTTCTCTGACTCGTGCCACATACCGTTTCCTTGTTAGCTTCTTCTAATTCAGTGTTGCAAAATTCTCTGTAAACACCACAGGCCTGATTTGGATTATTTTGGAGGTCCAATTATATACTAAAAAGTAAATCTATTCCTGAATTCCTCCCATCATGCATTGCAACTCACAAGGTTGCACCGTGTCATGATCCTCAATGGATTATTATTGCACAGTCGTTCATATTTGGTCTTTTTTCCATTCTTGAAACTTTCCGTATTGGTTTTGTGTCTTGCACAGTGGTTGCCGTACTGTTTGTCATTAGGTCCCTCTCAATGGCCATGTCAGAGTAAATTTAATCTTGCACTGCATTATACTTCGTTCAAACTGGCAGCATGTTGACAAAAAATTCAAGAGACCTTTCCAAATGTTCAGCTTATCATGACAAGACACATTAAAATTGTGATAATAAACAAGGTAATAAACATTTTTTTGAACTTTTTCTAAATACTACAAATATTACTCCTGCATTGCTTAAAAATGAATTTGAGTCGGACCCGATAGCCTTGCGGTAACGTGCTCCGACATATAGTGCTGTTGCTTTGGGCGACTCGAATTCTGGCTCGAGGTCCTTTCCCCACCCCCTCGCTCTCGCCCACTTCACTTCCTTTCCTCTCTAAAACAACAGCTGTCTAAATAAAGGCAAAAACGGCCCAAATATTAAATCTAAAAATGAGTAAATAAAAAAAGTGAATATGAACTTTTTATCTTTGCAGTATTTGAGGTCTGAATACAGAGCATCTTTTCTGTTATTTAGAACGGTTTCTCCAGTTTTCATTATCTGAAAATAAATGCATTTAAAAACAACTTTGGGAGAAATATTATTAGTAGTTCACTGAATGAAACTCACCATTTTAAAATGGTCTCTTAATTTGTTCTGCATCTGTATGTGTAGTATACTGACACTTTCCTCAACAAAGTCCGCCAAGAAAAATCATCAACAGCAATCTGGGGTAGAATCATGAAAGTCTTGAAAATTAATGGTTTGTGTTCATTGTTTGGCGGCCTTCAGAACTGAGAAAATCTGTCAACGCTTTGTTTTGATTGGCTTTTGTTTGTGATTGATTGTGTCGATAGCTCCAGTCTCATTTTTATGTTCAGCATGGGCCTACAAATTTCCAACTGCTTGTTAGGATTAAGTCCAAAGTGTTTTAAATCCATCAGAGTTCAAAGAAAGCATAGGAACAGGTTGTCGTTAGAGCTGAATAAGCAGCACAGATTTCCATTCAGATGTGAGGTAAGGGCTGCCGGGAGGAAGACTGAGGGCAGAACTGCAGTTCACAGGAAACCTGATAAGAAAAATGCTCAAGTCATATTGTGAAAAGGAACATACACATTAGAGAAATGAATGAATGGAGTAGCGGGTGAAACGACTCAAAATTCACATTTCAAAAGAACATGTTTCAGAGAATTGCTTTTTGTTATAAATCAAACAAAAGGTCTTGAATTGGTGCACTGAAAGCAGCGGGATGAGAAAGTCTAAAGCTTTTTCTTTTTTCTCATCTCAAGCCAGATCCTATAGTCACACGTAATGCAGTCTAGATGCTAGAGAACAGGGTTGTGAGGAAGGAAAGAGAGAGAGAGAGAGTCGTTTTTAATGTTTCACACAGCCCCGTGAAAAACAAGGTATGTTTTATTCATGAGGAAGTGAACGGTACGGTCCGTCACAGACATTTTTTAACCAGAGATTGTGAGTCAGCTTCTATACTATAAACAATCTTTAACTTTAACTGCCCGTTAACGGCTTAGGTATATCACTGTTATGCACCTAAGGCTTGGTTTTTCTTCACGAAACTATTTGGTGAAACTTTAATGTTGGGGAGAGTGGTTAGTTTCTCATTTATAGTGTGTGTTCGAGAGAAATATTTGTTGGAACAAGTACTGGTGGAGTGCAGTGGTTCTCAAGCTTTTTTGTTGTAAGCCCCCCTTTGTCCTTCGCTTTGCAGCCCCCCTAAATAAAATCGTATAATCTTAAAATTTGAATTGTAATCAAACCAAAAACATTCACCTATACAATGCTGGAACATCAATTCTTTTGCTTGGTCTTCTTATTTTTCTGATGATTCTGATTGCATAAAATGTATGATACATTTTTGTATTTCATTAAAGGCCACAAAATTTGTGGCTCCCCGATTCCATCTTGGGGCATCCAGTTTGAGATCCACTGGTGTAGTGCACTGCCGGTTGATCTCTCTCTACATATGCAGTATTCTAAAATACCCTACATAGGCCACTTCTTGGGAAATAAACACAAATTGATGCTTTTGGGTATGTTTATTTGAGTGTTTACACATGTATTCCATTGAGTGCATGGAATACATGTGTGTGTTTATATTTCTAGCACTTTGCCCCTCATCTTGGATAAACCTATACTGTGTTACATTCAACTTAGAAAGACAGAACTTCAAACTTGAAAAAACTAAAAAGAAACTTTCCATTAAGAAATATCCAACATCTGACTCAATAGAACACAAAACATTTCTTGCAATGGTTTCTGGGATTGCCTTTTTCACATTCCATGCTTTCTTATAAACCAAGAAGGATGAATAAAGTAGCTGCCTACCATAACATTGGGAGCATGCCTACTTTATGGTCCCTTAGTAGGTAGCTTACTAGGTTTTAAAACAGTGTGACTGTAAATGTATCGGGTTCCAACATAGATGCAAATAACTTCTCATAAACAAAAATATTTGTCATCACTAAACTGGTGTTTGTTATTTAATCAGCTTCCAGCCGCCTCCTTCCCACACTCTCATAATCACACCTGTTTATCGTAGACACGCCACCCAAAACAAAATCAAACACGCTCATATAACCTCATTGTCTTCCTTCATAACCTGCTCCAGGCTTCCCGTGATTCCCAAACCTGTGCCATTAAATCTACAGTCTGTTTTACAATGTTCTCCATTCTTCTGCCTAGATTAATTCCTTGTATCGGCTTTAATTACACACGGGCTGCAAATGCCTCTGTATCTTATTAATCTCTCCAATGCAGACGGAGAGCAGCTCAGCACAACGTCGGTTATAAATAATTGAATGAGATTTTAAACCGCCAATTAAGTTAAGCAGCAGGGAAGGAGGAAATCCCTTGGTGGCCGATTCATTAGCAATAATGTTTGACATTTGCACCACCGTAAAATGGAGGCATTAGACAGCATTGTATAGAGCGCGTTTCGGCAGCAACAGTCTGTAGATACATTTTTATTCGATACCTGAGTTATGAATCCGTGCCGCTGGAGTACTCCAGCACTCATAACCAATAAATCATCGTTGTGCGGTGCAGTTTGGATGGATGGGTACGAGGGGTGTGGGGAATGAAAGTGAGTTACATATCGAAACCTTTTTTTTGCTGTCTAGTTTTTAAAGTGGAACTAAGTGCTCAAGGTCCATTTCAGGTTTTGACTGTCAGTTAATGTGAATTTAGCATTTGCTTTCCCTGGTAAACAGTGAATGTTTATAGGAAATGTAATGAGCATCCTCGCTGGTGCTTTCAGTCATGGTCTTTGAAAGCTTTCAAAGCTCGGAAAACTGTCTAGAAGTTGTCCGGGACATATATCAACCAACAAATCAAATCAAACTAGGAAATTGTGTACAATAGAAAATAAAATTTTGCAATATCATTTTCATGGCAATGTAACATTTGATATCCTCCTCACTGTTGCTTTTATTAATTTAAAGCTGTATTGGACAAAATTCCATTGTGTGATGTTATTATAAGCATTTCCTCCAATTGAAAAGGTCACACTGGGGTGTGTCGATATTCTATTGGTCTTGCCTCGTCACGTAAAACCAATTTTGCAGGTTAGAGTTCACCAAACTTGAAATTCTGCACAGATTCTGGTCTGCTGCATTCGCATGCATATACATAGAAGGAAATGGTATTTAAAGTCTAGTGTGACCATAGTATTATTCTCATTACTCAAAACCTTTTAAATATAGACAATTTGAAAGAAAACATTAACAAACGTTATGGGCACGCTCGCTTTTGTGGCCAAAACTTAACTTCTGGGACACATGCGCAAAGAAAAGAGTCCCTGTATGTTATTTCTGAAAACAAACAAGAAATAACAAGTAAATTACATTAGCTAGCAAGTAAAAAATATGTCTAGTCCGAGTTACCAGTAAGAACTGGTACTTGGCTAAACTTAACGGTTGGTTTATGATCTCGCAACATGCTGCTCATGTCCAGTACAGAGAGTGTCGGTTTTTAAGTGATACTGGAATGAACAGGTCCTTGTGTGCCTGCATTCTACCACCTGTGTGTTTTTTTAAAGCTGTGGAAAAAATATGTTTCTCCATGGAAAATCAAGGCACTCCTTGACTTAATCACGTACTAAGAAACACTGCAGTGTCTTTGTTTTTCGCGTTTTTCTTTTAAAAGGATTTACCCCAGCTAAAATAATGATAAGTACTCATCCTCATATTGTTTAAAACCAATGTGACAATTAAAAAAAATCTTCCACCTTTATTAAGTATATAGTCATATGTCTTTCAAAAAGCAAAAAAGCTATGAGACACGAGTTAGACATGACTGAAGGTGTTGATCATGTTTATAAGGATTTTTATTGACATGTACAGTATTCTGTCTGTCAACTAAGCTGTGATGGTTTTTTTTATACACAGTCCAGGCTCTTATGTCATTTGATCTGTTTTAAAACAACCGACTCTCAGTTTACAAAATCTTTAATCCCTGCTGGTATAAATGCTGTGTGTGGAATTTCCCCATATGAGAATTTCCCTTCCCGTTGTGCTCCGATCTCTCTCGACTCCAGTGCACGATGCTTTCGACAGATTTATTCCCCCGCCTTCTTGAGACGAGGCAGCTGAAGTGTCTTTGTTCTGCTCCATTACTCGCAGTTAGGAGCTGCGATTCGTCTCCATCTGCTGCTTCCGACGCGCCTCACCAACTTCAGTTCCCCAAGATACGGTCACTGAAAAAAAGAATTAAGTGAAAAGTGGTGAAGTGTTTTTTTTGTGTTTTGATATGTCATTCTCTCAGTGGGGCATTTTGATTTCTCACAAGCATCAGCAACTTTCCTAAAACTGAGATGTTGTTTCTTTTGCTTTGAGGCTTTAATTGAATTTTGTGTGCTTTGCTTAAATGTGTTCCTTGGGTATTGATAAAAGCACTTGTTGACCCAGGTCAGTTCTGGGCTTTTTCACAGAGAAGCCATTCCCATAATGCACTGTGACGAGCTCAGCAGAATCCAGAATTTATAAACCAATTGTCATGTCATGTATGTTTATTCAGTAGGCATATTCATGTAGAGGTTATGTGTAAAAAAATAATTTAAATATTTAATAATATATTTTGTGACGAAAGAGTACCGATAAACTATATCTGTCACTGTTTCTTCGGCCAGGGCTTCCTGAAGAGCGAGCGAGTGGCTCGCATGGTCCAAAGCGGAGGCTGCTCTGCTAGCGACTTCCGCGAGGTCTTCAAGAAGAACATCGAGCGTCGCGTGCGGAGCCTGCCTGAGATCGACGGCCTGAGCAAAGAGACCGTCCTAAGCTCCTGGATCACTAAATATGACGCCATCTACAAAGGAGAAGAGGACCAGCGGAGGTCACAGGGACGCATGCCGTTCACCGCTGTGTCTGAGCTTATCCTCAGCAAGGAGCAGCTTTATGAGATGTTTCAGCAGATCTTGGGAATCAAGAAGTTTGAACATCAGCTGCTTTACAATGCGCTTCAGGTCAGTTGTTGCTAATCACATGCATGTCAAGGGGTTTTTGCTATGTAAAACATGGTAATGACTGTTCAACACAATCTCTCAATCTTATAATCTCATGCTATAACTCATACCTCTGAGCAACAGTTATGATAAGAGGATATAAAAGAGGATGCTAATGGCACGTTTCCCAGTCATCATTTGTCATTTTAAATATTGCACGTGGACTTTACAGAGGTATTATCGTACAGGGAGATTTATATATTTTTACATCCTTATTTCTTATGAATTGATACGATTTTCTTTCCTGCCAGTAAGATTAGGTTTTGGGGTAGGGGAGGGGCTTCAGTATGCCGATTTTCTTATAATCATACGTTTTTGTATGATTCACATTGTACATATTGATACAAATAGGTCACCTTGTAAATTTATTTACAATTCTGTGAGATCAGGCTGGACTGGATGCAAAAAAGTTTTTGTCCTCTGTATGTTTGTTTGTATTCATTTCTCTAAGACTAACCCTTAAGGGGATCTTCACATAAATCACATGCCAAAAACATACATGGAAAGAGGTGCAATTATGTATTATTTTGCTATTATTGTAGTTGACTGCTATTGAAAGTTTCCTCTGAAGGTCTGCGAGCTTTCAAAGAAGAATATGATTTCCTTTTACAAGAAAAACTTAGATTTTCCTTTTTCTGTCAAGTTTTTTCATTGGCTTTAATGCGGAGTTTCATTGACAAGTAAAAAAATCCGTTTGTGAATCCCTGAATCAAAATCTCCTAAGCATTTCTTGGCATGAGAGTGATCATGGTAGCATTGAAAAAACTGTTAACTCTAAAAGTAAGCAATGAATTTGCTATCACCTTGATTTTGGAGGTTAATTCTGATCTGTTAATTCCTCTTCCCCAAAATCCCCTTGAAAATCACATCTGTGGGGGAAAATATTGCTTTTTGTAATTTCTTTGAAAGGTACATTTCGTGTTAGTTGTTTATTTGAATACTCGTCGTCAATTACGCTAAGCCTTTTAATCCCTTGCCCTTTACCTTAATCACCTGAGCACAGGTGGCTTTTTACCCTCTCATCTGACTCTTTGAAGACATCCCAGAAAGGTCAGGGGTTGACGGGAAACAGTTCAGCTGGCTTGCCCTCGTGTGTTATCTGTGACTAGCCTTCTCCCCGGGAAGAGGAGGATGTGGTGGGTGGTCTTCACAGACTTCCCTTTTCATCGCAATTACAGATTAGCGTGATTAGGCGCGTCGAGCCCGGCGGTAATTAGCACGTTTGGGATCTAACTGAGATCTCATGTTTGCCCAAAAGCAGGGGGGACCCTTTTATCAATCTTCACAGGGTATATAATTTCACTCGCTCTCGTGCAGACTTTGGGGCCATTCACACAGAACGTGTCTTTGCGTCTAAAGATGCAGTGCTCAGTAATGGTTTTTAAAAAGCACAGTGTAGAACGCGAGGGTTCGAGACACCTCCTCCATGTTGCCATGTCATGACAACTTGCTACTGTAAACAGAAGTTTGCAATGCTTGCCCCACCTCCAAATTCTTCTGATTGGTCCACTGCCTTGGAACTGACATTGTTGAGAAGCGCTTCGTTTAAAATCTTTCATTCTTTACATTTGACACGTCGTCTTAAAAACGCGGCTACTAATGTGCGAGGAGGCCCTGCAAGAGAAGCAATACGTGAGCAGTCATTCACTTCCATGAAACGTGTGTTTACATAACATTAAACTATGGAAGAGTAGAGTATTGGAATTGAAAAACACATTCTTTGTGAATGACCCCTTTGGCTGTAGTTCAGTTTAAGAGTAGAAGTTTTTATGCACATGGTCGTGAACAACTTGATGAATTTACACTTTGCATCTTGTATGCATCTCAAACCACCCTCAGAAGCGCACCCAGTCAGAGCTTTGGTGATTAATATGAAATAAATAGCCTTTTAATCATCGTATTAGAAAACAGAGAGATATACAGTATACACAGCTTTAATGGATGTTAACACTATAACGATAAACGATAACAAAGTTATAACTTTTAGACATCACGAGAATAGTTTGTTGGAATCATTAATGTACGAATTACAGACGGAAGCGTTCTGGAAGTTTTAATGTGGAATCTAATACTTATTGATATACACCACATCTAGGTTAGATATACATCCATTTGTGTGACAGTAGCAACCAACTGCATCGCGTGAGTTTAGAATTAATGTCATGTTATCGTCCGCTGGAGTGGATGCAAATATATGTATAATTATTGTTACAGTTATGGCAAATCCTGAATGTATCCCTCCCTCATTTTTCCAGAAATTATTTAGCTATTCCCCAGGGAGTGCACACATTTACACTGGGATTGCATGACTGATACCGAAAGCTTGTCAGACATATCAATTTTCTAATGTGGTTCACGAAAACATGAAGGTCCATGTGCGTTTTCATGCTTTGTTTCATCCTTTGTACCAGTACATTGTTATAGAGTAACGAGGTGGAGTTGCACCATGGTTCCAATCAACTCCGCCTTGAACTACCGCTGCTGATCCATGCCGGCGCTTATTAAGAATTTAAGCATCTGCGTGTGTTGTATGGATCCGTGTCAGGTGACATTTAACAGTTTGTTCGCCTGAATGTTAGGTTCGTCATTAGCCGGTAGCTCAGCATTCAATAAATCAGCCATACACACGTGTTTTAAAAGGGCAAAGAAATATAAATTCATGAGTGATGACAACTGCTGGGGAAAGCGGTGAAGCAATGCAGATCCACCAGGGGATGATGTGGATGTCCAGAACTTTTATAAAATGATATTGATTTTATCAACCAGACCAATAATGGGACAATTCTATTCAATTCCAATAAAGCTAACTGTTAGGACTCTGTCCTTCCTGTCTCGAGCTTTCTAGCTCCCTGGGCAGAGTCATGACATTGCCACGTTTTTCGGGTTTCTGTTGTGTTATGCGTGGAGACATGTGGCTTTATGTTGTTACTTGATGCCACGTGTCTTCCTGTTATGTCTCTCAGCCCCACCCTCGTATCTCCTGTAATTTCATGAGGGTTTCATTCCCATCGTCTGTTTTGTGTTTCACCTTCGTTAGGATTTTATTCCCATCACCTGGTAGTTGTTTCACTCGTTATGGTTTCATTCCAATCACCTGTCACCACTCTCCCCATGTAATCACTCCTCGTTAGTGTCTCCCTTTATATAGTCTCAGTTTCTCTCTGTTCAGTGTTGGTGCATTATCTTTTGTCTAATGTCTAATGTCTAATGTCAATGCTCAACACGGATGTCTTGTCTTTGGATTACATGTTGTTCCTGTTCCAGTTTGTAGACTTATTATTTCTCTTTTATATAGACCTTGTTTTTTCCCCTCGTGGAAGGTGTTTGGTTGCTAGTGTGTTTTTGTTCTTGTTTTTCCCCATTGTGGGTCTTTTATTTAATAAACATTTATATTTAACCCTTCGTCTGGCTGCATCTGGGTTCTGTCCAAACCATTTCGACACACAACATATTCAATTTTAATCTGCTGACCTCAGTTGTAATTCCATCAATATCGGCAATTTAAATGACAGAATGGAGATTTTCTGATATGATCTGAGTTGGTTTACTTAAAGCTGAATTCCCTAAAGCGCTGATTCTTTGGTCATCTGAACCCTGATGACCTTAACTACCTTAGCATGTAACTTCTTAAACAATGTTCCTGTGCGAAATATGAAGAAGTTCAAAACAAGTTGATTTTAGTTGACTAAATGTTAAACCTTGAAAACGTTTCTGTTCATTGAAATCAAATAACATATTGACCTAATTTCTTGGGGAAAAGTACAAATTTAAATGTTGCCTCAAAAATAAACTGAAGGAATTTTAAAGCAGTAAAATTATAATTATAAACAAAAACGACAATAAAAAATGATTAATCTTATATTGCAACATTAAAAATAAACGTATAAAAAAACTACAGTTAACACAAAAACAAAAAATCTAAAATAAAAGCTAATTTAAAATGTTAATAAAACTAAAATCGAAACTATAATAACTTTGTTTGTTATAATAATCATTTTTAAATGATATTTTTGTATATGCAAAGTACAAAAGATTACTTGTTAGTGTTTGAACTGACTGTAAACAGGTTTTCACAAAGTTGTAACCATGGCAACAGTTTCAGGATTTTTCTATAAATTAGTATATAGCGGTATGTTATTGAATTATGATTGTCATTAATTTACTGCAATTACTTTATGATAGATTTATACATCACAAAAAAGTTTTGTTTTCTTGTTTTTTTCTGATAATTGACAAACTGTGGATGGCAGATGACAATTTGCATTATGGAACATGAATCTCAATGCCTTTATCACATCTCCACTATTGTAATGCTTTGTATTTTGGCATATCAAAATCTCAAATCTCACGTCTACAAATAGTCCAAAACGCTGCTGCCAGATTTTTAAAGGGCTGCAAGAAATCCGACCACGTCACTCCTCTTTTAAGATCATTACATTGGCTACCAGTGCACTACAGAATCGATGTTAAATTGCTTCTATTTGTTTATAAATCATTAAATAATCTCTCTCCTCTGTACTTATCAGACTTACTTCACCCTTACCCCTCGAAAAGGGGTTTACAATCTGAGGGCAAATCTCTCCTCCTGATCCCTAGAACTTGATTAAAGACCACATGATCCAGAGCATTCGAAGCGGCCTCACCCTCTGGAATACATTACCACCTCACATCAGATCGGCTTCTACCTTATCAGAGTTCAAAGGCTTTTTTAAAAACCCATCGTTTTTCCTTGGCTTTTAATACATATTGGTTATATTTGAAGTATTTTCTCTTTGTTTTTATTCATTGTAGAAATGTGATAAGTTTTTATATGTTTATATATATTTTTTATGCTATGGTCAATTGTGCATCACTTTGGATGGCACATAAATAAATATTTAAAAAAATGTACGATATTTGTTTAATATTAAGATTTTGTTTTAAATTCTGTATTCTGTTCAAACATTGGTGCAATGTTAAAAAACTAAAAGGGGAATTATGTTGAATCAGCGTTGTTTATGTTTTCCCAAAGTGGTCTATACAAATCAAATTAACCGTCCTACATTGATTCATTCAGACTCCTATGGGTTTGCAAACAACCGGTTGGGGAAACCCAGCACTAAAGAAAATCTATGTCAGTTTTCATTTTTGCTTTAACCCACTGTGTCTGTTTCTCTGATAACTGCTCCACCCGATGTCAAATCCCCAGTCAGTCTCAAAGGAAGAGAAACAAAGAAACGGAAGGGAGACTGAGCGCATGACAATTGATATGTCAGTGGGTGGAGGGTGTCATTCAAAGATGAGGATGATCTGTGCACGGGTCTGTGAGGCAGATGAGTTGAGACACAGATGTGTTTGACACATACAGTAGACATGAAACAATAAAGACAGGAGACCAGAGAACACAGAACAATAGTAGAGAGGCATTATTAATATAAATTGAGATACTGTGCACATATACTAGATAAAAGCAACAGCAGACATAAGGCAAAATATTTGACTGTAAAAGGATGTAACCAATCAGAATCAAGTATCCCAGATAGGCGTGGAATAAAATTTGCCCCAATAAACCGCTAATTTGCTTTTATGGTAGTTTTTAAGTTTATGTATTGGTAGGATTAAGGGATGTAGATGTGCTTTATACATACTAATATTCAACCTGTATGCAAGTGTATAAGCAAGTTGTTAATGATTTTGTGTATCTTAATGTGTAACCAAAGTAACCAAATTCACTTTTCTTGCTATTGATGGACAGAAAATATAATGGTTAATAACACCACTGTCTCACATTTATCATAATATGATACATAACACACTGATTCAATCAGATGTAAATGAGAGCAAAAAGTCGCTCAAAAAGTAAACCAACGTTAAAAGCTCAATGAGGTGCGGAACATCTGTTTGGTCAGAAAGGTAGGCGTGTCGAGGCTCAGGTGAACGCAGAGAAATCCAGCTGTGCCTGCATGATCAGAGATGCCCATGTGCCATGCCGGTCCTCTTCTCGGCACCTGTCATCCTCTCCTTAATGAACACATTCAGGTTTGCCTCTCGCTCCCATCCCCCTGGCATCTCCCGTTAGTTCGCCACACATGAAGCTGGAGGAGGTGGCTCGCAGATGAGCCACCGGGAAGAGGTAATGAATTAACCGCCTCAGACGTAGCAGTGATAAATATATATCTCTAAGACAGGCATTGGACGGGCCATCAGAAAGTGATTCTGTGTTTTCTTGTGACCTAATTTTGTGGATACAGTTGTCCCCATTTACATTTTGTAATGAAGTTGAAAGGTTGAGCGATATAGTTAAGTTTATAGTTATATAGACGGTTTCATCTTAACATAAACAAACGCAGTGATTCCCACAGAATTTAATAAGAAATATTTGCATATTTTAAAGGTAAAGGCTGCAATCTGGTGCATTTTAACAGCAAAAAAAGTGACTCAATCTATAAATAATACAATATCTATAGTAGTAATTTAATCATTGGCTCCAAAGAAATAAAAGGTGATAATAGGGCAGAACACATGGTAAAATGGGAGTTAACAGATAGTCAAAACATGTAGTGTATGAGCCATCATAAAATGAAGCCAAAAGGGTTTAACAGTTGAACTAATTAATTTATTGCAATATATTAATTGCATATAGCACACATGTATTATATACTGTTATTATAGTTATATAATATTATAATTACTTATGATACATAACTTATCTTTTTTTACACATTTAGCTCATTCTTCTTGAAATATTAACAAATGCCCACGCCCTTGTATTTCGGTAAACCTGTTTACTTGTTGGACACTCCATAAACCAAAGTAGGTCCTTAAAATCACCAATTATTTGATCTTTAATACAATTATCATGCAGTAAAATAATAATACAAATTAATATTAACATAAATTAAATATTTATATTATATTACACTAGCCAAACACAAATCGGAATTTGACTGGGGGTCAGGCGCGCGTACGTTCGATGAAGCGGCCTATATATCTTTTTAAAGCTGTACATTAAAGATAGAGCAGAAACTTGAATATCCAGATAAAGTACTATCATCTAGTTTAAAAGGTGTGACGAAAACCTAATGGCCAAATGAAAAGCACATTCAAATATTCACATATTTATAAGGTTGCCAGTAAAATCATGGGGAATAAATCACAGAGAGAAAGACAACGCAAACTATGCATTTCGACTGGAGGCGGCTGCCTTTAATTGGTTTGCTAATTTAGACGAGGGGGTAAAGAGAGCTCTGCGAAGATCAGAGCGTGACAGCGGCATGCTTCTCTCCGAGTCGGTGACGTCTTTCATTAGGGTGCACCTAAGGCTTGTTGTCATAGAAATTGTTGCCAAACTCACCGAAATAGAGCAGCTAAAGAAAAGCGAACAATTTGGTAACACAGCAACAGAAAATAATCTGGTGCGCATATGTGTGTGACTCTGGGGAGGCGTTTAAGAATGTGTTCATCAAAGAAAGCCATTTTAATACTTTATAAGGAGAAGCCTGCAATGCTGGGTGACTGTTGTACATCAATTGGATGGCCACGCTGCTGTCTGTGTTTTGAAAGTTTGGCATTTTTCTTTTATTTATTTAGATGCTGATTGCCTCATTATGGTGGGAAATAGATGTGGTCATTTCGAGTGTCAGATCCATGGATTCATGAGAAAATTATCACACCGACTAGAGACATTTTACATTTTTGTTTAACAAAGTTTTCTATTTTCAAGACAGAAAAACTTAAAAATTCTTAGTCATAGAGTCATGTTTTTCCTAGAGATGCACCCATTGATCTGCCAATAATCTGTATCGGTGGATAAAAGCAATTTTTCGCACATTTTAAAACAGTCGATGATCAGGGCCGATATATCCTGTCTATCTAAAGAAGACAGTAAAATGTAATGAATTTGTGCTCTGTATAGAAAATAAAAAAATCAATCAATTTGATGTTCAATATTAATAGTCATTATATGAATTCATAACATTCAGAAAGTTAAGCAACATTATTTATTCTTCAGATGCCACATCAGTGAATACATTTAGTTTTAATCCTAAACTGACCCATGCACAGGCTGACCAGATCTTTGTTAAAAAAAGAGAAAAAAATACATTATTTTAAAAATATTTATTAATATTTGTTCATTTAAAAAATCTATAATAAGGGCTGTAAAAATTATAATAAAGCATAGGTTAATTTAACAAAACAATTCCCTGACTGACTAACCTCTGCTTCAGAGTTCACGGTACTTAATATAGATTTTTCTGCACATCCATTACAAGCAAATCATTAAAGAATAAATTGCGTTAACAGACGTTAGAGATGATCAGAATGTTCAAACCTTCTTGTAGTCTTCTCAGGGAAGACACTGTGTCCTGATGGGTCATGTCAGCGCAAGTGTGAGTCATTTACAGAGTGCAACAAGTGACGCTGAACTAAAATCTGACTGACTCCAGACCGCAGGTCCAACCATATCTTATATATCTTAATTAAATCTCACACTTTTGGTAAGGTGCGCTCAGACGTATAGTTTACTGAGTAAAACGCATACTGAGAGCAAATACAGGAGCGTCTAACTATCTGTAAAGAGGCTTTGAATGTGGGAGATTATGTGTCCTTAATGAACTGTCAGAAATGGAAATGGATGGCGGTGTTAATTCTTAATTCGTGACCATGTATGTATATAAACCTGACGGATGGAAAACATCTAGCTAATTCCAGGTTTAGCATAACCCTTAACACACAATCATTTGATCATCCTCACCATAACCTTGACCTCTTGTTGATGATGTCATTAGGTAACTTATTAACACATTTCAACAACAGTTTTATTTTAGGTCATCTGCCCCACGCTGCTCTCGCTACTTCCTGTGGAGCCTTTCAAGCGCTATGATTCAGGAGAGCAGTTCCTTTGACCCTTTCCGTCTGCGGCGCCAATGCTAACTGCATTATTAGGACCTTAAACGCTGATCCTCCCACATATGAGCAGACCAGCGCCGGGCAGACACGCGCAGCATTCATCCGGTCTGCTTTCTCCCACACGCTCCTTATGCGAGATTTAGAGATGGTATTTGCATATGTTAATCGAACAAGAAACGATGATCGGAGGCTTGATGCGGCAAAGTGTGGCACATATTACACGGCATCATTAAAAAGTGTTTTCACTGAAACAATCACATTAGAACTCTGGGGTGTTTGAGGGGTTTTCTAAAAAGATCAATAAGGGAAGACTGGCTGTACAAGCTCCGCTACTTGGTGGTATAGTACATGCTAAACTGTCTTACCCAACTAGTTTGGCGGACTTGGTACAGTAATAATGCAGCGTGAAATCTGAGCGCAGTCCACCCTACTGCAGCCGCAGGGAGAAAGAGCTTATCAAGTGGAAACAGTGCTAGGATGTGGGTTGTGTGTGTGCGTGTGCACGACAGAGAGAGATTTCCCACTCATGTAGAGGAAACCCTGTCATGACAGCATGCCAACATTGGTGTGTGGGTGTGTTTGTGTGTTTAATGGTGTGTGTGTGTGTGCGCTTATGCAAAATCATGCCAGATCCACGCTGTAAACGGATGAAGATATTTCTTTATCATCGTAAGTTTCCACGGCTTGGCAGTATAAGCTGCTCCAGTGCTTCACAAAGGATCACATGACTAACCGTGTTTGTCATTTTTCCCACCTCGACCATCTTTATGCTAGCGTTATTGTATCAACATGTACTTGTGAAACATCTTGCTGTGTGTCAAATAGATAACTGGTATCCTCTGTTTTTGTGAAGCTGGACAACGTGGATGAGCAGGCGGCACAGATCCGCCGAGAGCTGGACGGGCGACTGCAGCTGGCTGAGAAAATAGCAAGAGTAAGACACCATCACCTGTCTGTGATCTCTGTGGTGGAGTTACAGTGTCTTACTGTGAAAGCAGAGGCCTAGAACACCTTCAGATTCCTGTCAAAAGAACTAGCGCCGACATGACACTTTTTTCCTTATAAAAGTTCGCTCAATATATTTCCTATTGGAACAGGAAGTGTGGGCAGGGTGTATTGAAGGGTCCGAATATGCGTGAGTCATCTTTTATTTTTGGGTCGTTTTCCTGTAAAAAAGGAAGATATGAAATGCACACATGTCAGATAAAAATAATGGGGTTAAACCTAGAATTAAACGGATAGCCAGGGATCACATCTTGTGTAGCTGCTGTCACACATTGTTATTAAGAAACTGAAAACGATTTGCATCCTTAATTATTAGGGGGGGTTCCCCTTAAATATCTTAAAAACTCCTTAAAAACAATTCTGCCTGTTTCAACAGGAGAGAAAGTTTCCAAAGTTTATATCTAAAGACATGGAGATGATGTATGTGGAGGAGCTCAGGTCATCTGTTAACCTGCTGATGGCCAACCTGGAGAGCCAGCCCGTGGCTAAAGACTTCAAACCCAAGATCAAGCCAAAGCTCACACCAATGAACAGTTTTCTGGACATCGGCGACGAAAACGATTTGCCCCTGTCCAAATCGGATGTAGTTTTGTCTTTTAATCTGGAGGTACAGGTTTATTATTTTATTTATTTCATAAGTTCATGTTAACTTTTATGCAATACAACAGTCATATCTGTACATGTTTTTAGGAAAAATAATTTCTATACGTGATAACCTTGATTTGATCAGTTTCATGTGTCTTGTCATGTTTGTCACATGTCAGATGACTTTGTCACTCCTTTTATGTTGAAATTCAAAATACACTGGACTGGAATGGCCACAATACATCTAGAAATTATATTTGGAATGGTCTCTTAATTTTTTCCGCAGCTGTAAATTTATATAAGAGCTACACATTTAAGCTTCTTTTTGTGATCTTCAGATTGTGATTATAGAGGTCCAGGGGCTTAAATCAGTTGCTCCGAACCGGATTGTGTACTGCACTATGGAGGTGGAGGGAGGTGAGAAGCTCCAGACGGATCAGGCAGAGGCCTCCAGACCACAGTGAGTGTATTACATTTACATTTATGCATTTGGCAGACCCTTTTATCCATAGCGACTTACATTGCATTATAATATACATTTGTTTCTAATTATGTACAATTCCCTGGGATCGAACCCACGACTTTGGCATTGCTAGTGCCATGCTTTTGCGACTGCGCTACAGGAAACCTAGCTACAGGAAAGCTAAATTATTAAAATAAATTTGGTTTGCGAGCTCAAAAACAATGGCGAGATGCAATGCACAGAATTGATGTGTAGATTTAATGATAATAACCTGTAGGAACTGTTGTATTTATGGTATTGGAAAAGCAGGGTGATTAATGCAGAGTATCAAACTAGTATCCAGCTAAAGGCTTTCTCTTGTGGTCTGGAGTCAGATGATGTGAAAATGAATGAATGCAAAAATGAATGTATAACTAGGAATGCCGTGCCTGGCAGTGATCTGTCAACAATTTCTATTCCAAGAAAGAAACGTTGAAGACATCACATTTTTTCTCTTAATAGGTTGTGTGCCAATGGAGGGCAGGAAGTGATTTTCTCCATAGCACTTCACTATAACAAACTCAATAAAAACACCTTTCATGATTTGAATGCATGTATTTAGTGTAGCAAAAATTACTGCGAGTATTGACTGAGAAACTGAGATAAAAATGGCTTGTAAACCTGAATCTGCGGTTGGGATGAGCTGAGCCAGATGACTTTCTAAAACACTGCTTTTACGTACCTAAATAACGACCAGCTGAGATCAAATGTACTGCCCAAGAACCTTGCCATGGCGCTGCAAAGATTGGGTCCTGATTAAACAGAAAAAGTGATAAGATATTTGAAACAGCTTAACACACCGATAACATGAGACAGCTTAACATACCGAAACAACGACCACTTAAAGACGAATTTCTGTTAAACCTTATTTGTATTTAACACTAGCTACTGTTAAAATAATTTATTCCAGGAATAAGAATAATCTCACTTTAATTTTGTTACTCATTATAGTTCATTATAAAGAAACCACACAACGTGGCTCAATGCGACAAACTGAGAATGTAAAACTTTTCTGTTGTCATGTTTATATTTGATATCAGTGATAAACAAATTTATTTATTATAGTTTTCCGTGGTTGTTGTTTTGGTAAATTAAGTTATTTCCTTATAATGGACTTCTATGGGGAAGAAAGCTTAACTCAAGATTTTTCAAACTCTTTTGTAAAGATCACTGATGTATTCTTTATATGTAAGTATTTTAATATTCAGTATAAAACTGAAGTACATTTCTACTGTGAATGTCTCCAGCTTTGTGTGTTTAGAACGCGAGCGTGAAATCCCTTTGATCTCATCTGTTCACCATTAGCGTACTGACACGTTTTGACAATGCAGGCACATTGAAAATATGCCAGTGTCACACTTCTGAACCCTTTAAATAACTCTCAGCCACATTTTAAATAAGAGATTTTGACTGGTCACCTGGATGCGGACGTTAAACCTCATTAATGGCTAATTTCGAGGCCCTTTCCAACCCAAATCATACCTGCAGAGATAATGCATCTGACCTGGATTAGGCATGATGTCGAAGCCACCCTATTTATTGAACAGAGAGAGGCAAGACTGGGCGATAACTGGATTTATATAGTCTGATGGAGTCCTCTTTGATGGGGTTTGATTTTGAGTAATTGAATTGTAAGGGATTACATAATGTTGTTTGCCAAGGAATAAAATGCAACGTTTTTCATCACAAAATAAAAGCAAAAATTATTAATTCATTTTCATTCATTTAATTAGAAACATTACTTAAGCTTTTCACATCTGCTATTTCACAAAAGTGTAAAAAGGCGATACTTCAATCACTAATAATGCTAATTATATAAGAACTTTTTGCTTGACATTATTGGTATCTGTGGTATCCTATTTATAAAAAAATGCTAATGTCTTCAAATTAGCGCCATACAATCAGCACAAATCACAAAAATATTGATGAAATCGTGGTGGGAATGTTTAGTAGGGCTTTTGAATATAATAATTTAATATGCATCACGGTGATGATGGGAAAGATTATTGCATGAGAACAAACAATCAATTCTTTAAAAATGCAATTCATTATTTAAAAAAAGAAAAATATATTGAGAGTTTTGTTTTTATATCGTTGCTGTTGATATAAACCATATAAAAAAAATTCAGAATATAATTTCGGCATCAGCATGAGCAGAACTTGCCCGTCTCTCACTTTTACTCTTTATACCTAAGATCTTTAAGCGATCTACTCACGTTATTAAAGTCCCAGTGAAACGCCTGGGGACGTGCAGAATTATTTGATGTGTTGATCTCATTTCAACTGAAAAAAGCAGAGAGCGCTAGACATATCGAGTGACCCCGCCCCCTTTTAAAATAACCAATAATGTTTTGTTTACGGCACAGTCAGTCTCTTGAAAAGAATAGAAAGATCAGTGATACCACGATGTGTCATTTGAAGCTTGTTATTTACTTTGTTGAGTGACACTGGCGTTTATCTTCTTGTTTACTCATCAAGGCTGTGATGTCTGATCTATTCATTAGAGCCTTAACATACAACATACTGTGTAGACTTTAAATGGGTCAGATAATATTTTTCCTGAGTTAATTTGCGCATATGGTCGACGCATATGATCACCTCTGTGCTATCATGTCTTTGAACCGAAGGACACGTGCAACCGCTCGTGTGACACTAACGAGAAATTAAGACTTTAATGTTAACGTTTACACAGTCTGGATCATCCTCTGTCACCCATCTAGTGCAATATGTGTCATTCACCATTTAGGATAAATGATAATAACAAGTGGCTAATATGAGGCCCTGCTTCAGCAGCTCTCATAGTGAAAGGGGGCGGGACTCTTTGGATTCTTAAGCGGATCTGATTGGACAAGAACTTTGACGAGAAGATGGAGTGTAGCGTGATGTCATTGAATTTCTGTCAGTTTTGAACACTTATATCTTCTAAATGGTCATTTTTTCAGTGCGTAGGAGCTTGTCAGTTTATTGGTGTACTTTAGGCTAAATTTTATTTCGATGTCACTGGGGCTTTAAAGATGCAAGCCTCTGAACCGCAGTTATATTCTGGGACTTCAACAAGAAAGACACAATTGTCAAAGTGTAAGTCTAAAATAAATTGAAGAAGCAGACTTACTCACTTACTGAGCTGATTTCTATTATTAAATATACAGTAATATATTGAAAAATGATTCAGGTACATCGATGTTGTCTCTTATGCTTCGAAGGGTTTCAGTCGTTTCTTTAAGGAGCTCCAGAATAGCAATGACATGACAAGGGGGAGGAATTCGTCAAGCTCAGACTTCTTTACTGTCGATGAAGGGCGGGTGGCCTTTAAAATTGTCATGCAGAGCACTGAGTAGATAGATGAGTGGAAATAAGCTCATACTCATTTAGCCAGTCATTAAGCAATGCATGCAGAACAGATGCAGTCTGAAAGTAATGGTCCATCTATATTGGAAAGTTATGATGTCAAAATAAAGTAATATTCAAACATTTCGCATCATTTGTGGTCGATGGTCATAAAAGCTCATTTTGAAATTTACCGTTATTGTACAATAAGTCTGATGTTTGTACTTCAATTGAAGCATACAAGATGTTATTAAAACATTCTTAAATCATGCTGTGATAACATCATCAGGTTTTGTACAAACTCATATCATATTCTAAACTTAATAAAATATCATGATAGAGACCAAACGCGTGCGTCCGATGAAACCGTCTATGAATGAAGTTGAATATAGCAAATTCTGAGAAACTCTTGAGATTCATGGAAAGGTTTGCAAAACTTTTCAGTTTGATCTGAAAAAATACAAATATACAAAGCATTTTCAATGGTATTCTGAGATTTTATTCCGATTTTGCACATACTTTTCTCAGCATAATAATTGCATCATTGTGCATATTTATTGGACGGATATTTTTCTCCAGTGGTCTACACTTAATTTTCTTATCAGACTGAATAAATGGCATGCGGGGATGAGTAGGGTTTTAATATGATAATGAAGTCATGTGGTTAAATCAGATTACTCTCACATCTGACCTCACAATGTCCTAATAACTAGCACAGAGATATCAGACCATACAGAGCCCAGGAGCCTTACAGGATCTTTTTCTTAAAGCGATCATAACGTAGAATATTGAAGTTTCTGCTTTTAAAATAAGTGTGTGATGTTTCATGCATATCATGCTTTAAGATTCAACACTAAAAACCGTCCAACAGTCCAAAAGGAGCATCTATTGAAGTTAGAAAAAAAAGCTTTGTTTCTCCAAATAGATCAGACTACCAGTTTACACAGAAATCTTAAAAGTAAAGTTCACCCCAAAATCAAAATGATGTCATCGCTCTCGTTATTTTAAACCTGTATGACTTATTTATTCTGCAATATTATTTTCATTTATCAATATTTTTTTGTGTTTTGCGAAATAAAGTAATCCATTCAGGTTTGAAATGTCAAGAGGGTGAATAAATGATAACAGATTTCCCTTTTGGGGCGAACTTTCCCTTTTAAGATGAAGTGGCAAAACCTCATCAGACCTCGATAAATATTCATACATATTTTATTTAAAACTAGATATTGCGACCGTTATTCCTTTTAATGATTATATTGCCTTAAATCAATAAACGGCAGGTGACATATTACGCATTATGTTGAAATTATATTAGAATTATACTTTAGACTGAACATTGCTGCCTCTATTTCTGGAACGTATGTAATTACAGTGAAGTGTGCCTCTATTACTGTATATCAAATCATTATATATTTAATATAGGTCCTGTGTTTGCTTTGGGCAAGTTAACGTCTCAATTAAAGCAAAATGAAACCCATTTTCTACCCCAAGTAATTTTGGTTAAAAGTTTATCTAATATAACTGCTTCTGAGAATAAACTTAATGCGAGCCTCAAAGAGCTTATCAAGATTTTTATTCTCAATTAATGTCAGTGGCTGACTATCACAGCGAGCATGCTGTAAACAAATAAGACTTAATTTAGAAAATCTTTTCTCTGTGAATTAAATATTAAGAAGCATGGTGCTGATGTTCATGGTAGATGCTGGTGCTTTGTTGCTGTGGCGACACTTCACTTAATAAATAGTCCCTCATATTTTTGTATTGGGGTTTCAATCAGCCTCCAGATAGGTAAAGTTCAGCTTGTGATCAATAATAGCCTCCCCAAATGTCCCCCCAGGGCTGTCTGTGGCTGACAGTGTCAGTTAAGTAAAGCAGACAGGGTCTCGTCTCTATATGTTCGGCACCAGCCGTAACTGTATTTCATTCTAGTAGAGTAAACATGTGGCCTCTAGACACCCAGCCGGCAATCTCAAAGAGACCCAGACACCAAGGACTCACGAGCCAGACAGTGATTCAGCATCGTGACTCAGTGCCTGTTGTAGATGCTGTTGTCTAGACTAGCTGCGAAAAGAGTTTGTGTGCATGTTGAATCACTGTAAAAGGATTCAAAAATATATATTCTTTATTTATTTAACAGATTTATTTTGAGTGATAGAACAATTGACCAATCACATCGCCCCTCTGACCGTATGGGCTTTGTTTTCACGTTCTGATGCAAGAGTTTGGTTAGATACTGATATACAGTCACGACCAATGATGTCCAACTTTGGAAAACTGACGCCTTCACTTTTTATTCAAATGTATTTGTAAAGACTTATTACAAATTTTGTATTCGCGTTGTGTAGTTGTACAGTGGCGGCCAAAAGTGATGTCCAACTTGGAACAATTGAAATGCATTAACATTAACAATTTTGTATCGATGTTGTATTGATGTGTTTGGAGGATAAACTAAGGCTCAGCTTTGAGTCGAATTTAAGGAGGATTGGGAACAAATACACAACACACGAAGAGAGTTTATAAAGAGAAAGACTACAGAATATTACCACAAGAGAGGATCAATAAATACTAATAACAAATAAAGCTTAGTTAAATGTTTGCTTTATTTCCTGTAAGCTGCTTGTTTTTCTATGCTTTTTTGTGTATTTAAAAACATATTCTGTGATATGCTCTAGTTTGTCTTTTCGCCAGATAATTCCATCTAATCTTAAAAATGTATCATATTTTTGATGGTTGATTCAAACCTGTGGGAGCATTGAATGCAAATATTGTAAAACATGTCCCCCTGGATATCACTTTTGCCCAATGTTTACAGCCGTTGAAAAAATTAGAAGACCACTTCAATATCTGTTTTTCTGATTTTAAAATGGACTATTTATAGGTATGTGTTTAGATACAATTTACAACTATTTACTATATTTATTCCGCATTTAAAAAAAATTGTTTCTTTTTGGATTTATTTGCAGAAATGAAAACTAAATGCTTCACATGCTGCAAAGATAACACATTCATATTCACTTTTAAGCAATAAAACAGAAATATTTAGAAAAAGTTCAACATTTGTTTTGTGATTACCTCCATTTTTGGCACGGTCTTTATGTGTCTCGTCATGCTGTCAGTCTTTCACATTGCTGTAGAATGACTTTGTCACTCCTGAGGTTTGACTCTTTTGAAATTCAACAGACACTGGGCCGGAATGGCCACAATCTGATAAATTAAGAATTTTCAATGGTCTTTTTTTCCACGACTGTACATGTGACAGTCATTTTGTATTTTAGACACATCTATACATGCCTACTGTACATGACTGCAGATTTTTTATTTTAGACACATGCCATATCTGAAGATGACTCTCAGTCATGCTTTGCTAGTTTCTGTGACAGTGTGACAGGGTTTGCTTACTTGTGGGGTCAAGTCCTGCTTTTAAAGTCAGCGGTGTTACTTATCAAAGCAAAACCAAAAACTAAGTCAGGCTATAGACTGCAGGTCACACTTCAAAGATGATAGAATAATCGAGAATAATAGAGTTTGATAGTCCAGTGAATGTGCACAGTGTGTTTGGGCTAATCTGGACTTTTCATTTATCTACATTTGACCGTGCCAAAAATCACATGGAAATCCATTTAGAAGATTGAAAATCTTTTGTCATCTGTTGATTTGTTTTCTTCCACTACAGGTGGGGCACACAAGGAGACTTTACCACCACACACCCCCTGCCAGCGGTCAAAGTCAAACTGTTCACAGAAAGCACAGGAGTTTTGGCTCTGGAGGACAAAGAGCTGGGCAGGGTAAGAATCCATCAAATCCTGCGATTACATAAAGCATCCTCTCAATTGGAACTTCATCATGTGTTCAATCGTTGGCCGTGTTGGGGGACAGATGTTTTTCCGCAGACGGTGTATGAACCGTAATGTTCGCTCACACGTGTGATTAGAAGTGAGCTACAATCTCTAGTCATTATAGCCCACAGTAACAGATGGAGACTTCCCATTAGAGACTCTCACCATACAGACTCCTCCTCCTCCATTGATTCTCCTCTGTCTTTAACTGCTTTCTCTATATTACCCATTCTATATTATCATCTTTCACAACAATTTCTAAGGCTGACCATCCAATTTTGACTTGTGTCTTTTCGGTTCATTCAGGTGGTCCTGCACCCCACCACCAATGGGCCCAAGACAGCAGAGTTGCACAAGATGGTGGTTCCAAAGAACAGTCAAGACGTGGATCTAAAAATCAAACTGGCTGTTCGCATGGACAAGCCTCCCAACATGAAGCACAGCGGGTATGTTTGTAATGATGCTCATATGCGAAATGCATCCATTTGTGTTTATAAAGGTCATAAAACCATCAATCCGTTAAAAAAATATTTGGGTAATATGATAGAAAAACAAAGAAACATTTTACACAGTTGAGAATGAAAAATTCTATGATCTATTATTAAAAATGTAAAAACATTAACTTTTGAGTAAATTGATGCGAGTTTTGTATATCAGATGTTGTAACTGTTTGTTTGTATAACTAGTAAAGGTAGAGCTGTTGTATCATTGAGAAATGCCCATTTTTGTTTGAATATTTAATTTTAAATATGAATTTTTTTTAATCTTAACTGGAAGAATGTTGGAAATGGAAAAGCTTTTAGTCTATGGTTATAGTGCCACCCAGTGGCTGAGGATGTGTCTTGCTTCGTATAAACTTCTTTATTCTTGAGTGTCTATAGGTGCTACATATTATTGAGCAGTTTTAGCGGTATGGAGGTGACATTTGTAGTCCAAACCTGAAATGTAATATAGTTATATGTAATAATATACTTCTTAAAAGCTCTGTTGATAAAGTCCAGACATCAGAAAAAATGTCGGACTATACACTTTCCACATATTGAATGGATAGTTCGCCAAAATATAATATTCTCTGACTTTATTGCTTCTGCAGAACACAAAAGAAGACATAAAAAAAAAGTTGGTAACCAAACAGCTCCAGCCCAGATTCACTTCTATTGTATGGACACAAAAACATTGCAAGTCAATGGGTGCCTGTTTGCGACATTCTTCAAAATATCTTTTTTTGTGTTCTGTAGAAGAAAGAAAGTCATACAGGTTTGAAATAACTAGAGGATGAGTAAATGATGACAGAATATTCATTTTGGGGTGAACACTTTCCCCAACAAGTGGATGTAAGGAGACCAGTTTCTTGGTTTGGTCATGTGACATTCAACAAATACGGACCTCTATTCACAAAATTGTTCTTTTTGTTTAATTTTCCTTCACTTTGTCGAGTCTACAGAATTCTTCAGTAGATCTTATGTGCATATTCTACTCATCCTTTATGAGACGTTTCAGTAAATGCGGTTTTGAGTGAGTAGCATCAATGAAGATGTGCAAGAGCAGCTGCTGGGCTCTCTCTCAGCGGGGCGGGGTCAAGGGTCATATCAGTGCCTTCATTCTGTTAATTACACAGAGGCCCTGCGTGATTCCTCTATACAGCAGCTCGCAGCTCTAATTGGCAGAAGCCTCTTCAACCTGGAATTACCTCTTTAACAGACCTCACAAGACATTTCAGAGCACACCCAGGCTTTCACAAAAACACACTCGCATGCTCAGACAGATGCAAGGTTACGTCTTACACCATCAGATATATTGTTTAGATCGAAAGACACGAGGAAGTATTCATCTGTTTACTAAATGTAGTATGAAGTGCAAGTAGTAGCGGTTTGATTCGTCATGTTTTACCCCCAGATTAAAATGGTTACCGTTTACATATTTTTGATGTTGTTTGAAACTTGTATTATATATTAAGTAAAATGGAAAGGCAAATTATAATTTCATTGCCCAATTGTCATATTTGTCATACTGTGTGTTCAGTTTCAACACAGTCTAATTAAAAGCACAGTCTCCACCCAGTGGAGTCAAATACTGACAGCAGCTTTTCAGAGATCAAAATCAGCCCATTTAAGTTTTCAAGTTGGTTTAATCTCTCTCTCTCTCCCACACGCACGCACACAAAAACAAACACCTGATGACTGTCCCGGTCAATAGAAAGTGGGAAAGCGATGATGGGGGGGGGTTCAGGTTGAGTGCACCCCATTAAAAGAAGCCATCTGTTTATCAGTGGAGCGACTGAGGAATTGGGAGCTATTCCGTTTTTGTGGAGTGACCCCACTGTGGCCCTCAGAGAGAGAACTGCCAGCACGAGTCTGATCAGTCTGTCTATCTCCTGCGCTCTCGCTCTCTTTATTTTCTCTTTCAAATTCACTGTGTATCTCTTTAAAACCATCTCTGCCCTCTTTCATTTGAGGGCCAGGGCATACATTTAAGACCTTTACGCATTTCACATTTTTCTCTTTAAAATCAACGCAAAAGAGGAGGTTAAGGGAGAATTTATGAGTCACGGATTTGTGTTATTGCATGAAGTATTTTGTGCTGTCTATGTTAAAAGAGAAATGGGTATAAATCCCAATTTGTAGGTGTAGGGAGCGTTTAAGAGCATGTAAAAAAGGCGTATATAGTAATCGCTTGGAATTAACAGTTAGATGAAGCAGGATTCGGTGTGGTTAAAGTAATAGGCCTTATTTATTATACAGGATTGGGAATTTTTCTGTTTATTTGTCTTTAATGGTGTGCTTGCATAAATAAGTGCATTTATTGAGTAAAAATCGCAGTTTTTCGTAAATAAACCAAATTAATTGTTTGTTGAACCAGTCCGTAAAATATCAGCTGGTTTTATTCAACGTTTACGTTTGTAATACTCGCAGCGCTGCCATGCAGACACATGGGGGCACTGTTGTCGTTTATAATTACAGCTACGTGGGATTTTTCATCATAGTTTTTCGTTATGTTAATTTTGACGTCTTGAAAACTTGTTCTTAAATGTGGATGGACGTTTGTGTTTTAAAAATGAATTTTTGGTATAATTTATTGATTTTAAAGGACTTTAATTTCAGCATTTCTGGTTTTCGCTTTTTAATGTTTGTTGTATAGCATACTCTGATAGGCTTGAAACAAATACGAAGTCATTCAAATATTGTATATAGTAATATAGTACTAAATAAGTATTCTCGGAAAATATATTTCTCGGGCCACGTTTCATATATTATTGTCTTCTTTTTCAAAGCTAAAGGAGTTCAATTATATGAACTTGTCATATATTTCAAAAGGTTATTTTGTCAGTTGCTTCTACACGCCGCTATTCTATTTTTATTCATATGAATACGATGCGATTATTAAACGCATACAGTATGATTTTGTCGCTGACACGTGACAGTGTATGTTGTGTAGTTGTCAACAATGTTTGTGTTACATTAGAGTAGTCGGCTGAAAAGAGCGCGCGCGGTGCAGGTGTTTGTCGCAGGTGAGTCATCCTCGTGCATCCGAAGGTCTTCTCGCCGGTCATTGTTGTCGTTTAAATGGGATCATGTGTATGAGAAAAGTGGAGAATGATCTGAAAATCACTTTCACGAGTGGATTATTACCTCTGCCACATGTTAACCCAGCCTGGCCCTCTACATTCACTCACTGCTCCCTCAACCTTTGACTGGAGTTCCCCCCTCAGGCGCTATATGTCCATTTATGAAGAATCGATTTTGCCTCACCTATACTTCAAGCATCCTCTGTTTTGTTGGTCTTTTGAGAACGCGACATGAATCGATATATTTGGGCGTATTTCAATGCGTAAACAAGGAACATATCTCGAATGTCTGTTGTACACATCAGCTTGATACGTAATGGTTCATATTTGATCATGCATATTTAGTACGATTTCCACAACTCTAATGTGTTAGATGTGTCGATACATTCAATTTATTTATTGTTTGTGAAGGTATCTCAACGCCTTGGGCCAGAGAGTTTGGAAACGATGGAAGAGGAGATATTTTGTGCTTGTTCAGGTAGGCCTATAATACGATTTAATTGAACGTTTATAAATGCTATATTTTTGTCCGCGTGGCAGTTATGACGGTGGCATTTCTTGTTTCTAAATGTATTTTTGGGGCTTTTATCTCTGTGTTTGTTGCAGGTGAGTCAGTACACGTTTGCAATGTGCAGCTACCGGGAAAAGAAGTCCGAGGCGCACGAGCTGATGCAGCTGGACGGGTATACGGTAGATTACTCGGAGCCGCAGCCAGGTAGTAACACGTTTTTAAGGATGACGATATGTCACGTCAAGTGCTTTCGTGGACGTTTACAATTTTAAATAAATATGGACATTTAAATCAATTCGAAAAAAAAATTAATAAATAGCTACTAAAAAAAATGACGATTTAAAGTCGCGGTGATTCGGGTATTTGGCGCACTTGACACACCACGTTAGAAAAATGTGAATTTGAGAAAGAACGAAATACGTGGAAAACACTTTGTTTAATTATAATTATGCTGTTAAATATGAATCAATTTCGTTTATATTAATCAAAGCTTGCGTGCATGAAACCTTAAAAGTTGACATGTTGCAGTAAATTTGTGTGTGCGTGTATATATTTGAACCTTTTAAACAATTCTGGTCAATGAATTGAAATAAAAAAAGCCTTATACGTGCAATTTTAACTGAATATATTTATTAATTTGTGCATGTAAAAAATCATGAGCAGAAAAAGCAGCAAATCTACACATGGTCGTTTGGCACCTAATGAAGGGTGAATTGGCAGATGAAGTTGTAACTCCAGCATCTCTTTAGGTCTTCAGGGAGGCAGAGCCTTCTTCAGTGCTGTCAGAGAAGGTGATCTGGTGGTGTTCGCAAGCAACGACGATCAGGACCGCACCCTTTGGGTTCAAGCCATGTACCGTGCCACAGGGCAATCCTACAAACCAGTTCCACCCGCTCAGAACCAACAGAACTGCAGAGGGGGAAACACCCAAAAAGATGCCCCTATCTCCTTGCTCAGTAGGTTTTGCCATTTTAAATGATAGTGTTTCGTTCTCACAGTAAAATTACAATAGAATCAGATTCACGATCTTAAAGAGTAATTTTATAATATTGCAGTGCATTTTGGGTATTAGTTTTATCCATAGTGGGTGTAGAAATAGATTCTGTATTTAAACTTGATTACCAGCCAAAGTCATCTTCATTCAGCTGTTTTTCATGTTTTTAATCGAAAAGGCAGTTTTATTACAGTAATAAAACGGCTGGCAAATGAATTTAGAAATGGAAAGAGAAGGTAGGCTCTTTTTCTGCCACCTCCAGCAGTCCCCTCCTGAATAGACTCAGAAATTGAAGGTTGTGGTGGCCAGCCATCGATCCATCGGGCCCGCAGCAAAGACACAGTCTAAACAAATGTCAGCGGGGGACTTGAATACCCCAAACATTGCTGCTGAGTGAACGGAGAAACCCTCACACAACCGAAATTCTACAATTTGCTCACTTTCAAACAAACAGCAAGTGACACGAATGAGGTTTATATTATTTATTGCTTCTGAAGAGCAGTTCTGAGGCCATTAGGGAGTTCTTAGCTTTAACACTGAAAAACGAAAAGAACTGGGAAAGGTATTTTGAGGTTACTTTGTTGGACACAGATCTTATTTGTTTGGAGTGACATGAATCATAACTAACAAATTGACTTAAAACATCGATTCATCATCGATACTCTTATATATTCTTCCTTATGTTTTTTTTATTTTTGTCTTTCTATTTTGTTTCGTTTTAAGCCTCTTGCGGTATGTATAGGTTTTTCCTATTTTTCCATAGCTCTTTGCTTTCATGCTAAAGGCTTCTCTTTCAGGACGTAAAAATGAATGTTCTGTATGTAGTGAAAGACAAGGAGAATACTTAAAGTGCCTGTTTGTTGGATCATGAAAACAGCGATGTCTTTATAAATGTCTGTCCTTACGGCTGAAATATCATTGGTCACTGTTTACCCAGGTATGTGAGCAATTAAAAATGAATTCTTTAGCAGTCTTTTAAAAAATATATTTTTATCATGCATTAAAAGGGAATTTAATAAATGTCTTTCATTTAATGAAACAAATTCAGCTAAAACCCAAAAATCTCAATCAACTTTTCACAGTCTACAAAGTTGATGAAGTTATTGTCATTGATTTTCAACCATTGATTGAAGTATGTAAGTGTTAGGCTGTCTGCATGCTCAACGCTTTCACTGCACGAACACTGAGCTGTCGTACCGCTTTACTCTCAACAGTACACCCAGACAGAGGCTTGAGCTTCATATCGGAGCGTGATGGAACACCGATGCGCTGTCCTGCCTCATTAATCTTCCCGGCTCCGGCTGGTTTAGCTCGAAGCGCCCAAAATCAAGTACCTGTGATTTTGCCCCCGCCACCGCGTTGATACCTGTCATAAAGCCACCGTCCACCTTGGAGAGAGATGTCAGATGGATGTGACTGCCACCATAAAGACGCAAACAGGAGATGGCCTCCTCCTCCGGATCGGGAAGCACGAGGTGCGTTCCCGCTGCCTTCAGCCAGGATTAAAGGCGACACCCCCCCTCCCTCTGAGCTGGACTTCGTCCACTTGTCCATGGATAATTGCTGAAACTTAAAGTTGACACGGATCAATGTGCTGCTTCTGTCAAACCTGATTCGTCAAGCTTGCGCCCTGAGAATCAATAACACGCTTCGCTCCTTTTTATTAGCGCTTTTAATCTATAACTCCTTTTGTCTCTTTTCTATCATCCTTCCACCCACCATGTCTTTTTGGATCCAGTCATTTCGCCAGAAGACATTAAGGAGCCTGTAATAACGAATGTAAAATGACCTAGATGAAATTAAAAGGCCGGACAATGGACCGTCTAGGATGGGCACTTTTGTTGGCCCGAGAGCAAGTGAGTGCCGAGATTGGAGGATTGTAATCCTGCTCACCTAACACGGTTCGGGGGGGACCGACAAATGCCCACACCGCTTCCAGGCTCGAATGGGGTTTTTCACCATCAATAAAAGCTGTCCGCAAAGTCATCGGCATGCCAAAAATGGCAGCGTTAATAAAAGCAATCGCTAATGCTCGTCTCAAGAAGGTGCCGCCGGCCACGGAGGCGTCAGGGGACGTGCCTCAAAAGCCTTGGTCTTTTGTGGTCTTCGTGAAGTGAAGGCCCTCGCTTCGCATATGTGGGCTCTCAACATGCCGCAAGCAAGTGTTAGGCTTTTCAGGGAGCTCCCATTAGCCCGTTTTGAAAGGACTGGAAATGAACTCGGACACACTTTTAGCGTTTTTCTTGCATTTCTTCCTCTTTATCTTTTCGTGACTCGCCCTGACCTGCTGCCCTCTCCGCATCAACATGTCTGCGTGTGTATTTCTTTTCTTTATCATCTACACCCATCAGCCTGGTTCTCATGTGGAAAAGTCTGGAAAATGCTCCAGATCGCGATTAATTGTCCTAAATTTGATGCTCTCATTACCTTGCACACTTTTGAATCAAGGTCAAACACTTTAAAACACAAGCCACTGAAAATCGCTTTAAGTGCTCAAACGTCATGCGTTATTTTTTCCCTCTTGCACCGTAAAGATCAGAGCATTCAGATCGGGTAGATAAGCGAAGGGCATTCGATTTGTTTTTGGCTACTTTGGCATTTTATTTATAACACAGGTTTGAAAGCAAGAGGTGCTCAACTGACAAATCCAAGACGTGTATCTGCGGGTGTGCGCACACGCGTTGGGTGTATTTATGCCAGCGTGCTAATATTTTACAGCAGTTTACAACCACGCTTTTCTAACGTTTCAGAAAGACTGCCAGTTTCGAGCGTTTGCAGCTGAAACATTGCAAAACTGAGTTTCACAGTGTAGCTTTGGCCAAAAGAGGTGAAATACAAACACTAGAGGCACGCGCGAAGACGGGGCCGTGTAACCAAACACAGACTTGCGTCTTTCAAGCGCTGCTCAAGGTGTGAACCACACTTCCCCGCCACCTTCTCATAATATTCATGGAATCTAAACAGGACTGCTAAATATTCAAAAATATACTGTTACCCTTTTTTTTCAAGCAAACTGGTCTGGGCATGTTATCAAATATTCGTTTCAAATAATCACAGAATGCTATGTTTAAAACTATCAAATCATTTCCTTGATCTAAATAAGGGTTAGTTCTCTAAATGCTGCTATTAACTGGTCATTTCACACGATGGTAATGGGGTTCGGTTGTGTGTGCCAGCGCGTGCCAGACGTCTTACTGCGTGTGTTTTTGGCTCAGGTCTGGAGAGGACACAGAGACAAGGAGTGGAGGAGCTCATTTCCGCCGTGCCCTGCAACTTCGACCACGCCAGCCTGTTCCGCATCCTGCAGAAAAACACGCTCACGCATCGCATGAACGACTCCTTTTCCTGCCTGGTGAGCCGAGAGCGTGCGAACGCATGTGTGTGATCGAGGAGGAGTGAGTGGGAATCATGCGCTTTAAGTTTAAACTGATCATGACATTTCAATCGAACAACAAGTGAGTTGGAAGCGCTTGGTTTGGATCCGATACATTGTGGCAACCTCTTTTCAATGAGTCTGTGTGTGTGATGTGTTTATGAGAGTGCTAAATAGAGGCGGGATTTATACGTCCAAAGCAGAGGGATGTGGCCCTCCGGCTGAGTGAGGGCTTGTGGGTAAGACGGGAATAAATGCTTCCAATCAATACAACCCAAATAGGAAAAGCATCCGATTGCATGCGTCTCCTCCATTTACTCCCAATGATAAAAGATTCCTGCTGAGAACCGAGTTAGTATGTTTTTGTCGCATAAAATTGGCCTAGTAGTGAGATAGATTTGTGTGTAAAAGCTCCTAGAACACAAGTGGAGGCCCCAAACGGTGTTGATTTTGAATTTGCGTTGTACATACTTTGTAATTCTTTGCGGGTTAGCGTTAACAACCTCAAACGCTTTTTCTTTTTGTCCCTATTGTCCTTCCGTACCTGCTTTGAGCGAGCACCTTATGTTATCTATTCAGTTGCTGAATGACTCTGTCTGTGTTCGGCTCTTTGTGAAGGCTCCCCAGTCTTTGTTCAGGCTTCTGCGAGAGAGCCACAAAAGCCACCTGAATGTGCTGCCTTTCCCAGGCTTTCTGGGATAATGCCATCTGTGAGGGAGCGGGCCTGTTTTCTCAGAATCAAACGGGAGTTTCAGAACACTGCATGCATACAGTTCGATTTGCTGCAAAATGTGTATCATAGATTGCAATCTACTGATAAATTCTGAACATCCAAGCGCATTTGTTGATTTCTATGTGATAACAGAAATTAAAAGTCTCAGACCTTTAAGATCACCCCCCCCCCAAAAAAACCTCACAGTCAATAAATGTAGCTTGGGGGAAAATCAATAAGCAGTGCTGTCGTGCACGTACGGCCACATAAAGCACAACTTTTTGGATCAGCTGTCATCTGATACTGGGATTAGGCTCAGTGAGTTGATTCAAAAACCAATATTTGGATTTTTCTCTGACTGTGGGGAATGTGTACGCTGGAATTATTGGATTTTCTGTGTGTGTGTGTCAGCACAATGTGACTCAGATCATCTTGAAATACTTTCTTTTTTTGGCAATCAAATCAGCAAATTAGTGCCAGTGATGACCAGCCATGCTCCAACCATAATGTAATTACTTGCGTTCCCTTTACCCGTCATTTTATAATCACACACACTATCCGTAACACACACACACAGTCCACCATGTTTGCCTTGCTAATAAGCCTTTATTAACAAGCCATAGTGGCCTCCAAATGAGCCATAAAAAGCTTTTGATTACTGTCAGGTACTGATGGAAATGGAGCAATTTAGCCCTCGACCCAATTAGGCAGAAGAAAGATATGAGCAAGTTAACAAGATTGCCTGGTGTTTTTAACCTTAGAACATATTAGCTGGCTTCCTCGATATAGTGAATCATTTTTGGAACGTTTTTCGGGGGTATTCATAATATATAATGAGTCATCATGAGTCTTTGTCTCAGGTGTGCACTTACATTTTTTACTTGAATTTTGATTGATTTTTAAAAGATTATCTTTTTACTAGGGCTGTCAAGGTGTCAGATTTTAACTTCACGGTTATAGTGGCAAGCCGCATTTCGTGGTGCAGATATTATCATGATACTTATTCAAAGTCTCAGTTAAATTCATCTTTAATTTTGTTTATTTTATGTATTTAAATCACACTTTGAATTCAAATGTAAGGATAAGACTGAATGTCAGAAAGATACGAAATAATGCGACTGAATGCATGTGTAGAATTAACACAGCATTGATAACCGTTTTAATCGATAACTTTTAATATCCCGGTTATTGCCAGTACTGATATATTGTGACACCAATACTTTGTAATTCTACAGTAACTGAAACATGGTATCTCTAAAACTGCTACTTTCAGGAAATTAAATAAATTGTAAAAGATATATAAACAAAAGTTTGAAAAACTCATATCCTTCTGAAACTCGGATGTCCAAATTCGCTGTTTTTCAGAAAAGGTAAACATTGCTTATTAAAAACTGTGCTGTCAAGTAAACAAGCCCTTTTAATACTTTTATTTGGTTAAATATTTTCAAAACCAAGCGACAAACCAAATGTGTTATTAATAATAATAATTTATGGCAAAAAAAATAAAATAGGAAAGATGGCGTTTTCAGAAGGACAGCTGTGATATACTTTTCATTGGTTAAATATTTGAAAAACCCACAAACAAATTTAAAGGGTGACCAATAGTAATTTATCGAAAAAAGAAACAAAAAGTGATAAAATACGGACACCCACGGTTTCCACCAAACAGTGACATTATAAACAAATAAAGCTTTTTTTTTTGCTGAAAAATACATATTGTTAGGTCTTCGCACCAACTTGATTTTTGAAATTCCTCATTAGTATTTTTTCCTTAGCAAATTTAATCAGTTAGGAACAGACCAAGCCAAAATATAAAATTGCCATAACCAAGGCTTTACGGTCCGCCTCTCGTTCTCTGTGTGTGTGTTTACTTTATTTATTTATTTATCTCCCTCCACCCCCATCTCAGATAGCCAGACTGGGCCGTGTTCACTAGGACGATTCCGCTGCCGTCTCAGTCGGTCGTTAGTGGTTAATTGAGCGCTAGGAGCCAAGACACGAGCAGGCCATCTGTTTGCCAGAGTGGAACATCTTGTGGCACTCGGCTCGGCGCTGGGCCACCGTGCCTCAGCCCTGAATGGTGCAATATTAATAGATCTGACCAGCACGGAAAAAGAAGGATTGTGACAAAGAAGAGACGAATGGGGAGAGAAAATCATGAAAATTGATGGGAAAAGTTTAAAGATGGGTAGTGGTTGCCAGGGAATGATAAAGAAGGGATAGAAACAGGGTCCAACGTTAGTTTTTTGCCAATGAAAAGTGAAATTTTAATATCGCTTACCAACCACTAGACCTTATTTTATATATACTGAACATTTATGCTTAAGCATGCATTGAAGTTTACTTAATGTGTCATTTCGGTGGCTTGATGTGTGAAATATTTCTTGAAATATTCAACATCACATTTTTTCACACCTGACAATACATTTGAAAATCTGGCTCATGTTTTCTATGGGATATATTTGGGATACATTTGACCTGAATTGCTTACATGACCAATATTAAAAATATTTTAACAATGAAGTTAAACTGTTTATTAACTTTTAACTTCACAAGCTGCAAAAAAGAGTAAAATATTGCAGTATTGCAAAAATAAAGCAACAAATGCATCAGTTGAAATTTATAAATTTGTGTGTTTTTGTATGTCTGGCATTATTGTAGAAAACTACACTCTCTTAATATATGTAGTACGTATATACTGTATATATTACGTTATAAGTAGCTTGGCAATGGAAAACATTCAAAATTCAGTTTCACACAATATTTTTAAATTTCATTGAGGTTGCCAGGTTGGGTCATTTAGCTCAACATATGTCACGTACATGCATACAGTATCTGTAAATATTGAAGGGCTTTAAAGAGATCCCGCAGTAATATAAGTCCTTAACCACAGCTTTGAGAAACATGAGTAGCAATTTGCACAGGTCAGCCTGAACTTTATAAAGAGACAGGTGCATTTCAAGAAGGACAGGCCGTAGATTAGGCAACGACAGGAGATATCAAGTGCGCATAACTCAAAATACGCCACGTATCGGCTTTGTTCAAATCGTACACCGTTCGACCGCTCTCTGCATCAGTTAGTCTTTAATGAAGGTTTCTGTTTCTACCACTGCAAGAAGGTTGGAAGGTCTCCGTATCTCTGCAGCCTCTCAGAGCCCCACGCCTCAATCCCTCGTGACTGCTGGTCTCCCTGTAACGTCTGAGACGCATCACAGTTCTCCTGACTCGTGGCCCCGCGCACCGTCGTGGGCGAGCGGCCTCGTCAAAGTGTTAATTTGCTAGCGTTCCTTCAGAGGAGGCGTCTTAATTAGGTTTGTAAGATTCATGCCTAATTTAGTTATTATGTGAAGGATGAATGAGCTAATGAATGCAACAGTAGCCTCACGGCGATCTCCACCCGCCCATATTATGTGTGACTTTTCTGCCTATGAATTAATTGTTTGCACTTAACCTTGTACTCGTTTGTTTAAATGTTGGAAATAGACGGAGTGTTTTGAGCAATATTTTTTGGAAGAGCTCTTCATGCACGCTGCAGTTTTTTCTTATGTGTGTGTGTGTGTGCATCTTGGCGTGAAATGAGAGGCGTGCTGAAATCAGACACTTCATGTTCAATTAGTGCAGCGCAGTTTTTGTCAAGAAACAAAATGTCTTTGGAAGTGTCATCACTTCATGCGCTGAACAGGAGGTTTATGAGGGGTCAGTGCAAAGGCAACAGCGTTTTAAAAAGTTTTTTTCACTGTTTATTGTGGTTATTGTTGCTTTTGGCCCTGTTACAGAACATTTGAGATACAGTAGCACAAAGTAGTATGTGATGTAATAGTTAAAGCTTAAACTGTTTCGTGTTTAAAGCTGTAGTCTGTCACTTTGTATGGTTAAAAATAAACCGTTTTAAGCAGGTACATTTAAATATTGTTCAAACTGTTAAACCATGGTAAGCTTTAATAAGTTGAGCTTTTAAGAAATTGTCAGTCAGACTTGAACCCACATAAAAAATGCATGTAAAGTAAGGTGCGATTTTATGCATAGAATAAACATCGTGTCATAGAGGCGAAAGTTTTAGCAATCAATTTCCTTTAGTACTTTGGTGTTTTTAGTACATTTTCCTACATTTTAGTTTGAGAAACTCATCAGACATGACCACATGTATTTCCCTTTGGCCCTTGTAGGGCTTGACCCCGTAATGACTGCTTGTCTATATTTGAGCTATATTTTTTATTTTATCTACACTAACCATATCAAAGATGGGGTAACACACGCAGTTTCTGCCGATCCCATATTAATCTTGAGAACCTATAAAGTAGTATTGCATACGTTGAATCTTCGAGGAGTATTTAGTTTGATCACATTTATAAGATAGAGATACAGCTGTGTGATTATTTCTGTAAAAGACGAGTTGGTGATGGCAGCTTACACCTTGCTTTTCAGAGAGAAATGAATAAATAAAAGGAATACAGTAGGATCCCTTTTACGAAATAGTTTTTTAACAAGTTGACCTTATTAAGCATGAGAAGCCTCCACTTTTCACAGTGTAAAGAAGATAAAGTGCATGAAATGTACGTTACCCCATCTTTAATATTTAATGGTATACAAATTGTATTACATTAAAATAAAACTATTTAACAGTTGATTCTTTGGGGAGGTCTACCGAAAGTTATGCTTGGTCCACATAACGTTTATGTTGTTGCTGCTGAAACCGTCTATAAGAGAAGGCAATGTAGGGAGTGTCATGACAGGTAGGATTTACAGGTATATTTGGCCTGTTTAAATCTCATTGGTTCGTCAGGTGTTCCAAGAGTGCATGGATGATGTGACCAGAATAACACTTGGAAGCTTTACTGTTTTATATCACTCCACCCCAGTAACTGTTAAATTGATACTGTAATGCTGATAACTTGATTGATTCAGTGGACATGTCATAGCTCTCTGTCTCTTTCTGTCTTTCTCTATTAATCTCTTTTTTTTGTCTTTATGCAATCTGCCTCCTTATGACTCCAGTAACCTCTGATTTCGGAAATGAACCCCTAGTATTGATATATATTGTCAAGAGCATAATAGTAGTTGCTGTGTGCACAGGGTTGGTTCAGCCCAGGCCAGGTGTTTGTTCTGGACGAGTACTGTGCTCGATACGGGGTGAGGGGCTGCCATCGTCACATCTGCTACCTGCGAGACCTGATGGATTTTTCAGATAACAACGCTCTGGTGGATCCCACCCTCCTACACTACAGCTACGCCTTCTGCGCATCACACGTCCACGGAAACCGGTATGAGAACATCCTCAAAAACTCACTGTCCTCTCTTCTGGTCTGCATTTGTGATGAGATTGATGATCTTAAATCTGAGATCTTAAACAATCTAAAATGCTTACAAACACGTCCGCACAGCTTCCTGTGGACTCTTAAAACTTTTTCACGCATGCGCTGTTGTACACGTTTCGTCCGCACAGTCTAAATATTTGGGCTGCACACGGACGGGGTGTGCCCTGACCCTTCTGATGATGAAAATTGTGTCATTTGGATGGCACACGAACGCGGACGGGCAGACTATACCTGCAGCTTTAACAAAGACATGAAAAGCTGATGTTTTCGAGCTGATACAATTTTGCACAAAATGTAAGGTATTCAACTTTAACTCGCATAAAGATGAATACTTTAAATAATCTGCAATTTTACCTAAATCATTACACTCTGGACACTTTTGACCCACATGTTATTGATGGGATTTTGGATCCTTTGACGGTTTTGTTTTGATTTTAACTAAAGCATAGTTAAATTTTTTAAGGGAGAAACCACTCACTGGCCCAATGGTTGAGTACAGTGGCGTGGCAATGGTATTGTCGCAATTAACCCTTCGCAAAGCCCGCCCCCTTTTGCTATGTCCGACATTAGCCAAAGTGCAACCACTGCACTAAAGAATATTTGTCATGAAATAATATTTTCTGTACTGTTCATACAGTACAATCGACTTTATAAAACCACAAAAGGACTCCCCAGTTAAACTCTGTTTAAACCGCTCATTCCCTCGATATGTTTGATGTTTTAATTTACAGACATTTTTCCAGACCACAATTGTGAAAACCTTGATTTTTATTAGTAATAAATAATAATCAATGAAATCAACATATAAATTCACAGTTTCTGTGTCAGAGTCTTGCAAAGACTAACATCAGAATAACTTCAAACATAACAATCTATTTGTTACGCAAGTACAGTAACTGTTTTGTGGCAGTTACATAACCAGTGAAGGATTGTAAAGAAAACTCAAAGATTAGTCTAATAGGTAATAGGTTTATTTCCTCAATATGAATATAAACTTTACATTAGTGTAAATACTGTATAGCCTACATTTAAGGCATATTCCCAATGTCTTGTAAACATAGTTTATGAATTTTATTTAAGAGCATTTTGAGAACATTAATTGAGAACACTCCCATCTCAACAAACTGTAACAAACAGTTACTCATAAAAACCTTTGAGCTATTTAAAGGGGAAACTTCACCCAAAAATTAACATTCTGTCATCATTTACTCACCCTCAAGTTGTTCCAAACGTGTATAAGTTTATTTGTTCTTATGAACACAAACAAAGATATTTGGTAGAATGTTAGCAAATGACATTTCTGGAAAAGTATTGACTACCATAGTAGGACACAAAATAAGATATTTTGAAGAATGTTGTAGAGCAAACGGTTTTAATTCACCTTTGACTACCATTTAAATGTGTCCCACTATGGTTGTCAGTGGTGTCCCATAACTGTCAGTTGCTGACACTTTGTGTTTAAGAGAACAAAGAAATTGATACATGTTTGGAACGACTTGGGGGGGTTCATGACAGAATACATTTATTTGAGTGGAGTATCCCTTTAACAAATTATTTCCTTGCAATCAGCAGGTAAACTTTTCCTGGAGGTTGTGCATTTTGAAACCGGACGTGCTAAGTGTTTGAAATCAAGGATTTCATTTGTGTCAAAACCATGAAAAGTCTCAGATGTTTGCTAGATCACAATAAGAGAGAAAAAAACATTTCTTTGCATCATTATTACGAGCATAATGGGTGGCCAGACAAAAGGAAGTAGAAAACAGAAGAAATTCTTTAATCATTGGGGAGGCTCAGCTCAGCGTGGCAGCCATGTTCCAGCATCAGTCATAGAGAGTGTGAGCGAATGCTTGGCAAATTAATTAAAGCCTCTCCATTATCTCCTAACGCAAAGCAATTAAACCCTAGTTAAGCTGTCCGTTTGTGCTTCTATTACAGTTCAAGATAACATCTTTGAAAAGACCTCTGAGGATTTCATTTTATTGATGATGTATATTATTGATGGCAGTTAATTATGAAACTACTCCGCATCGGCAAAGAGAAGCTCGGCATGCCAGTTTCTCCTGTGCACTTATTGAGTCTTTTGTGTTCAGCTTGGAGACTGTGCCGTTGAAAGGCTTTCACTTTCCACTTACCTCAAATCACCCGCCAATTGACTTATTTTATGTTAAATATACACAGATGTGCTCCGTCTCTTTGATGGCCAATTTAGTCAATTAGGGAGAGTAATGATTAGCCTCTCCAGCTAATCCACTAGTTACAAACGAGGAAATTGGCACGAGTAGCTTTTTATGACCGTTCAGAGCAGCCGAGCCTATAGACCACTACGCAAGATGTAAACACTGGTCCAGAGGCCTGTTTCAAATGTTATTTGTTTATATATTTATCTTACATATATAATTACATCTTATAGATATTTGTTTGACATTATAAATATTCAGTTGGTTGAATTTTGTTTAAATGTTTGTGTAGTGTTAAAGAACTGAAACAGGAAGTTCTTCAGGACCAGCACTGTTTACGTCATCCGAAGAGGTCTATAAAGACTGCATAGAGGGGATTTATACATTTACATTTAGCAGACACTTTTATCCCAAAGGGACTTACAATGCATGATACTTTACATTTGTATCTGAGCATGTGCAGTCCCCTGGGACGAACCCATGACCTTGGTGTTGCTAGCGCCATGCTTTAACCACTGAGTTACAGGAAAGCTTATGATATTTAAGAAAAATTTATGTTATATATTCAAGTGTATAGATCTTTTCACATTGTTGCTTTGTTGAAACCAGCTTTACACACAGTGGAAACAGAAGCAGAGTGATGTAATTGTGAAAAATTGATTTAACTTGCAATTTGTATTCATTCAATGTACATGTTATTGTATCATCATTTTGTAGAAGCTCAGTCCAGAAAGACGTTTTTTCTTCCAGAACCCTGTTGTCAAATCTCAAAAAGTCTTTCCAGCAGAAATACAAGTCTGTGCTGATTTGAGGTGACAGTGCTACGTCTTATGAGCAGTGAAGGGTATTTTAACAGACTACCTCAAAGACACGTTTGTCAACCTTGTGGCACGTTTCATTCTCCGTCGACTATGTTTGAATGACAGATGCACCCTGAGCTCGTATAGGCCGAAGACTTGCAAGCAAGTATACGAGAGGAGTCGGACAGATGAGGCTTTGTGTCCTGGATGAACTTGAGCGCGTCCTGACAACGATGTGCCATCGTTCAGAGTGATAGTCAGAACGGCGATCGCGAGCTAACCTCTTTCTCACCTGTCAGTCTCGCTCCGAGCCTTCTCTCTCACCTGTCCATCATGCTCGGCTGCCCATGTGACAAGAGTCTTTAAGCGTGCACGCTCAGTTCCTCATACTGTAAACATGACATACATCCAGGGTGTCACCTTTTAGATTGTCACTTCCGACTTGTCCATGGGGTCTTGATGTGATCTGGCATCAACCCCCATTTGTTATTGGACGGCAGTTTTATTTTGTTGCTGTTGTGGTTAACTAACAGGTTGGCACAGATAGACATTCCCATAATTTTTCATCGTTGGTTAAGCCAACGTTAAACAATAATAATAATAGTGATGCTGTGAAAAAGCCTCAGGAGCGCTACTAGCAAAGTGATGTATTATGTAAGGTGAACTTGGATGTGTTTCAAGGATTGATGGGTTTGTTTAACATTAGTCCAGTCTAGGCATGGGCCGGTATGAGATTTTGGCGGTATATTAACCTTAACATCACTAAAATGTGCTATTTCCAAATGTCTGCGTATAAAAAAACGACTTTTCAACTGGACACAATACATTTCATTTTGAACCAACATATAGAACATGCGTGTCAGGTCAAAATAAAGCAATATAGTATTATAGACATAAACTTCAAACATTGAATTACATAATTAAATTATTTATTTAGCTGTTAACACAGCTCATACCTTAGAAACGATATCACAAACAATTTTAGTGGTTTTGAAAGCTTCACCTTTTAACCGCGGTATACCTTGAAACTGGTTTCTGGCCCATGCCTAGTCCAGTCACTAGGAGGATTTGTGAATCGAGAGAGACCTAATTATCGACTAAAGCTGTAAGCCTTGCGTAGTCTAGAGTTCGACCAAGTTCCGACAGCCAAGCATGAACTACATGGACTGTTAACAAGAGTGATTTCCCCCTGTGCTAACAGTTTAATTCCCAGGCCTCTTGTTAGGAGCCGTTAAACTAAGAGGACTTCCTATAGAAGTAATGAGCCTTAGCAGTACCACAGACAAAGGCACAGAGATTAAAGGGTCGATGATGAGTTTATACACTCCTTAGCCTTTACTATAATACAGAGATTTGTAAGCGCTGGTCTCTCTTTTACCCCCCCCACACACACACACACACATCTTCTGGCACTTTTCACACCAACTCATTGTGTTCTCTTGGGATTAGCGGGCTCTTTTCAAAAAGAAAAGACGGATTTTGTTTAATGGAGAGAGGGATTTGAAGAACAGACAGGTTTACAAGTTGCCTTTACCTCTGCATGTGAGGGAAAGAGCTTTTTCTACACTGCTAATCTGTGCCATTCAGAATGTATGGATGGTTTGGATAGCAGGACACAATGCCCTCCAACTTCTTTGCCTATTGTTGGTGACTTAGAACTAAAACGATTACCTTAGAAGTGTAATTGGGTGAACATACTGTATGCTGGCTACACTTGATTGTTCAGTTTTTGTGTGACAAGTATTGGATTTATTTATATTAGACAAAAATGTACAATAATTCAAGTATATGTTGGGTCACATGATGCTTTTGATTTTATTATGTTTGTTCATTTTTGAGTCTTTGCTTTCTTTCTTTTAATGATTTTATGGTTTTGTTTATGTTTGTTTTTATGTTATTTTATTAAGTAAGGGATAATGTACAGGCAGCCGGTTGTTATCGCAGAAACAAGACAGTGTGATATCTTGTATCACATTGAAGGGGATCATTTGGCAAGAACAGCCTGCTGCTTGTACATTATCCCGCTTATTACACGGCTACTTGGCACATGAGAAAAAAACAGGACATGAAATGTGAAATATTACAAGCTAATTTTTACCAAATGTAGACCTTCCGCGAGGAAAAGCCGCTTTCGGTTTTACGTTTACATTTGGCAGACACTTTTATCCAAAGCGATTTACATTGCATTATCTGAGAATAACGAACCTGCAAATGTCACGACAGGCCAATCAGAATCAAGCATTCCAACGAGATGTGCAATAAATTTAGTTATAAAATAATAATAAATCAAATTTTTTGTAATGTATTGGTGTATGTGTGTAAATATCAATTTACACACAGACATATATATATGTGTGTGTGCGTGTATACATTGAATTAAAAATGAAAAGCAAACGTATTTGTCTATTTGTAATATAAATATATATAATAATATGCATATATGATTATTTTTATTTCATGAATTAATATGAATGTGTGTGTGTATATATAATTTACTTATTTGTTTTTCAGTTTTTTTCTAAAGTAAACATACCAGTTGTGTGTTGGCTTATTCCGAGTTGGAGTTACTTGATCTGATTTGTTAAAAATATTTAGATGTTCTTTACTGTGTAAGGCTTTCTACTTGTCAATGCTTCAGTTAAAGGTCAAAGATTTGTTTTCTTGAATATTTGAGAAACGGGAAAAGGCGATTTTTTTTATACTTAAAGGACTCTATTCAAGGGCAATCCTGAAGAATGAACAGGTGCAGCGAAGTATCAAATACAAACCGGAATGTTTCCTCCCTATTTTGGCAGACCGGATGGCATGGGCACGGTTACAGAGCAGGAGAAGGAGGAGTTTGAGGAGATCAGGAGCAGATTGTTGACGTTGCTGGAGAAGCAAATCACACATTTCAGGTGAGAAAAGCTGCCACATCTGTCAGCCTGCTCTGTCTTTCATTTCCAGTCTTTAATTGAGATCGAGTCGGGCATTATTCAGAACCGTAAATATGTTTTTCACGTTTTTGTAGAGTACTGGTGTGTCAAAAGTATTAGTGCTTCTCAATAATAAATTACAAATTGCATCTGAAGGAAAAGAGATGGAGGACATGTTCTTAATATCTTTAAAGTGTCAATCCCCCTTCATCCAATCAAAAGCACAGATTATCTTGCTAGATGCCATCCAGTTTAAATGCTAATGTGGACTGGTTGATTGAATTAATCCGTGTAAACTGAAATAATAATGAAACAAAATTTTACCATAGACACTAAATGAGATCAGATGTGAAATCTCTCGAAACCAAAAACCAGCGGACAGCTGACGTGTCACAACTCAATGTACGGTTTCAACATTCACAACACCTTCTGTCAGGTCCTGGTTTTAAGTTGACTTCCCGCAGGGTCCCCTGCAGAGTTCTGGACCCACCGGTAAAGAGGGTCTTGCGGTTGAACCAGCCCCTAATAACCTGTTAAAGCCACTCGAACAAAAGCTGCAAACAAACGGCTAGGATTATGCAAATAGATAGCAGACAGAAGCAAGGCCGGCGCGGGGCGTGTCAGGGTTTACCCGCAGAGCCCGACCCAAGCTGATTAAAGCTTGTTGAGTCACTCGGTAAGTGTGCCTCTTGCCCGACACGCATGAAAAGGGGACGAGGGCTTTTCTCTAGACATTCTCACACCTGTGGTGCGAGGCCTCCGTGAAAACCACTTCTCTTCTCCTTCATTCACATGGCCTGGCATTGTCCGTATGCGAGCTGACACCTGTCCCTTCTCAACAGCCTTTGGAAAACATCTCTTTTTAAAAGACGCAATTATTATCCCATGATAGCAGAAAAACAGCAGTTCGCGATTGACTCCTTCAGCTTGCGCTCACACTTTACTAGTAGTTTTTCTTCCAAGCCTTCAGTTAATTACCACTCGAGTTTGTTTAGTCGCTCTACCCTTGTCTCTCTGCTCGTAGGTACTGTTTTCCCTTCGGGAGACCAGAGGGGGCCCTTAAAGCCACGCTTTCTCTTCTAGAAAGGGTGAGTGTCTGCTTGTTAACTGTGTGTGCTTTGCACCTCCAGCGCCTAATGAATAAAGCATGTCCTTTGGGTCATTTCTGTGAGGTTATTTTATAGGTTGGTGTATTTTATGGGGTTTGACATTAGGCTTTTAAAGGAAAAGTTCACATACAAATGAATGTTATTATTTATGGACCTTCATGTTATTCCAAATCTGACTGACTTTCTTATCTGGAAACACAAAAGAATGATTTCATGCAGTAAAAATAAATGGTGTCTGGCAATGTAACGCTCCAAAAATTGTTCCCGAGAAATTGTAATCATCAAGTTATTTTATAGTATTATTATATACCCTTTCGCTTCATATAGTCTGGTGTTAACCAACACCACGTTTATGGATTCCATTCATGGGAAATGTACTGATTCCGATATGAAATGTATACTTTTGGTCACAAAAACGCATGCCAAATGCATAAATGTGGAGAATATTCAAACGTGATAATCAAGAGCTAAGGTTTAATATAACCTAATGTTCCTTAGGCTCTTATGAAGGACATAACCACACCAGTGCCACCCGAAGAAATGAAGACGATCGTTCAGAAGTGCCTGGAAAAAGCCGCACTCATCAATTACCAGCAGTTGACTGACTACGCCCAGATCGAAGGTTTCACACAGAATACATCTGATTACCACCACACTACGTGCTGTTGCATTTGACTTTTAGCTTGGAAATCTATTGATAGAGGAAGACTGAAATCTCAATGATCTTCGTGGGAAGTAAATCGGGCAGGGTTAAGATTTTAGTTTTGGCGTCAACATTTTGTCATGTATCATTTCAGCAGACATCAGTCAGGCGTCTCCTGAGAAGAGATTGGAGGACATGATCAGACTAGGAGAGCTGTGCATAGAAGTGTTACAACAGAACGACGAGCATCACTCTGAGGTACAATCTGCCTCACTTCAGCCTGTCTGTGTGTATATCCTATTTACTATATCTAGTCTGTCTGTCTCCTATCTATACGATTTAATCTATATCTGTCTGTCTGTCCAACTGTCTCCCCGCATCCCTATCTGTCTGTCAGTCTCTGTCCTGTCGTTATATCCTATTTATCTATATAATCTATAGCTGTCTGTCTGTCTGTATGATGTGTTTTTATATAATATCTATGTTATCTATGTGTGCGTCTGTCTGTCTGTCCTGTCTTTATAGCTATCTGTCTCCTGTCTATACTATCTAATCCATATTAATCTGTCTGTCTGTGTCCTGTCTATCTAACCTATATTTACCTGTCTGTCTGACTAGCCTGTCTTTATATCTTATCTATCTTATTCAAATCTCTCTGTCTGTCTGTCAAACTCTGTCTGATCTATTTCTATCTGTTTGTCTCTGTTTTATATCTGTCTAACCGATACCTGTCTGTCAATTTCTGTTTATCCTGTCTTTCTGTCTATCTGTCTATCTGTCTATCTATCTATCTATCTATCTATCTATCTATCTATCTATCTATCTATCTATCTATCTATCTATCTATCTATCATCTCTCTCTCTCTCTCTCTATCTCTCTCTCTCTCTCTCTCTCTCTCTCTCTCTCTCTCTCTCTCTCTATCTATCTATCTATCTATCTATCATCTCTCTCTCTCTCTATCTCTCTCTCTCTCTCTCTCTATCTCTCTATCTATCTATCTATCTATCTATCTATCTATCATCTCTCTCTATCTCTCTCTCTCTCTCTCTCTCTATCTATCTATCTATCTATCATCTCTCTCTCTCTCTATCTCTCTCTCTCTCTCTCTATCTCTCTATCTATCTATCTATCTATCTATCTATCTATCTATCTATCTATCTATCTATCTATCTATCTATCTATCTATCTATCTATCTATACTTTCTAATCTACATATATGTACTGTATTTCTGTCTATTTATCAATCTATCATGTTTGTCTGCATGTGTCTGTTTGCCTGACTGTCTGTCTGTCAACATCCATAACATAAAGGGTAAGGATTTATTAAAGTCAAGTTACTGCTTGAAGTTTTTACTGCTGTAGAAGACCAGCTCGTGGTGTGCTGTTTTACGTGTTACCTAGTCACTATTACCTTCATTTGTTTTCCTCATTGCTAAGAATTTATTTTCTAATTTATTTTAATTCAATATTCCTCACAAGCAGCACTCCATTCTGCCTTTTACTTAAAGACACGACAAGATGACTTTTTCACCATTGATCCAGTCATTCCTTAAATACCGCACATCTTCCAGTCCTTCCCAACATATGTTAAAAGAAGTCCGCAGTCACATTGACGCATAATCAATCTTTGTTTATCATCAGGCCTTTTGGCGTTGCACGTTGCTCCAGAAGGTATTGCATGATCATTTCATAGCGGACTCGTGATCATTTACCGTCTCGCTCTCCATTTCCTTCGCCGCGTTGCCACAACAGCTGTTAGCGAGTGACAGCTTACCCGTCCCAATGCCAGCTTATAGTAACGCCAGAGGAAAACAACGCCCACGGCCCATCTGCACGAGGCCAGCACTCGCTAACGCTCTCACGTCAACATTTAAATAAAAAATCAAAGATAACTGATCAATCTAAAGGTGTTCAGACATCACGGCGAGAGTCGACACTCATTTCAAGCAAATGTACGGCTGTCGACATCTGTTTGCGAGGTAGGGGACTATTTTAAGGCGTTAAGCATTCGACAGCTGATGCAGGCAGCAGAGACAATGATGCCAAAACACTCAAAAACTGCTAAAGGTGTCTGAGGTGTGCCGACATTTACATCGCGTATTAAACAATGTCATTTCTATAGAGTACATTTAAATGTTTAACACCTTTACACCAAAAATATGTTTGTGCATTCATTTGTACATACAGCTGTATTTTAACACAATGTTTGCTAATATACTTTTGTGCATTGTGACATTTTCTTCTTCTCTCTCTGTCATGCTTACATCTGTAAATGAATTAGGGAAAAGAGGTGAGTTTTACTGTTTGTACTTATGCTGTGCTGTCTAATGTTGATGGTGTTGCTTTGGTATGTTCACTTGGTGTGTCGTATTGATTTTTTATTCATAATTTTGTAATCATTTATTGTCATTCATTTGTTTATTAAAATCCAAAAAGCATGGTTTAACAAAATAAATGTCAAAGCCAGGATTGTGATTTCAGAACTTTTTTCGGCTGACATTTTTAAAGTCCAGGGGGCTCTTTTTTACCACTGAACTCAAAATTCATACAATCAAACAATAAATACATCATAAAGATTGTCAATATTCAGTTTTTTTATTTATTTTGCTTCATCTGTGTTTGGAACAACAATAATGTCAAAACCTTTTTAGGGGTCGCTGTCTCTTTAAAATAATAAAGTAATCTAAGTGAATAATCTATGACCAAAATATATTTCGGAGCATGATTTAAATTTAACAAAGCTGTAAGACGTTCACTTTGATGTTTGTCACCGCTCAAAACCTGCTTCTGAAAAGCAGCGGGGACGTGCTCGCTCAAGGCCAGTGGCTGTACGACATCAAGTCAGACGAGAGTGACGCCCCCCTCCTCGCACCCACAGGAGCAATATCCACACACAATAGATTCCTTCAATAAGTTAGCATTCTCTACGCCATGTATTTTTCACTATTACTGACTGCACTTTTATCCCCATTGCTTGACGCCGACCGCTTTGGATGGAAAGTTCTTGGCTGGCGCGCCGGCATAAAGAATACGAGGTGAAAGGGACCGGCTTTCTTTTACGCTCTCATTTAAGTGGGCTGCAGCCTTCCCCAGGAATCGGGGTGTGGAAGAATGCTAAGAGAGAGACGCTTTAATGGACTTGGATCTGTTCAGAAAGGCCTTCTATGCTCATGGCAAACAATACAGAGTTGAATACAACGTGGGAGGACAGCGCCAAGCTTTTCTTCTCCTCTGGAGAATTCTGGAAGGATGTGCTCTAATACGCTGCAGTCAACCGTAAAAGACATGTGCATGGCTAATTGTCATTTCAATAGTTATGTCCGCTGCTATTTTCCAGAATCATTCAAAAAAATATAAAAAATGGCACAATGCTACATTTTGTACGTGCATCTAATTGTTAGCCTTCGCGTTGTAAATGTTTGGCACTCGAGATGAATTGTTGGCAGTTTTAACCGTTATAAATCATAGATGCATTCATTTCTGACTGTGTTTTGATATGTGAACAAACAAAGCAGCTGTGTTCTTGTAGATGGAATAGTAGAATGTTTTATTGTATTCTTTATTTTTTGCCGATATAACTCAAACTCTGGCTCAAACCAATCTACTGGCTCAAAAGCAAACCTTTCAGATCTCCCTCCCTCCCATCCATCTCCATCTTTAAATACAACGTAGATCTTTTCAAGGTCTCGTCATTCTATGTCATCTATAGTACTGCTTTTAGTTGACTTCTCGGTTTTGATGTGTCGACAGTATCATACCCTGCTTAACCATCAGTTTTTTGATGTTATTGTTTGTAATTGTGTTCTTATTTAGTGTATACCCTGCTGTTTACAATCTACTTAAACATTGAAAAAATCAAGTCTCCTAAATGTAAGTGTAAATATATGTGTTTGTCTCTATTTCATAGGCCTTCTCCTGGTGGCCGGAAATGATGGCCGAGCACGCAGAGACCTTTCTGTCCCTTTATACGGTGGACATGGATGCAGCTCTGGCAGTCCAGCAGCAAGACTCCTGGGACAGTTTCCCTCTCTTTCAGCTCCTCAATAATTTCCTACGAACTGACCGTATGTAGCATTTTTCTTTTCTTTGTTTTTGTCTCAAAGGTCCGGTGTATGAAATTTAGCGGCAGGTGAGGTTGTGAATTGCATCCAACGGCTCGCTCCACCCCTCCCTTTCGAAGCACTACGGTGGCTGACACAGAACTAAGATTTCATGGCGTCTTCGCTTCTTTGCCGAAAGAGATAACGTATTTACGAAACACACTCTGTAGAGCAGTTTGTCTGTTTAGGGCTACTGTAGAAACAACATGACGAATTCCATGTAAGGAGTATGATAGAAATAGTTCATTCTACGGTAACAAAAACATAACGCTTTGTTATGTAAGATATTTATACACCTCTGAAGACATAGTAATGTATAATATATTGCATGTCTGTCAATAGATCCTCCGAAACGTTACAGATTGGACCTTTAAAGGGACACTTCACCCCAAACATTTATTCACCCTCATGGTGTTCCATATCACTTTCTTGCTTCGGCAAAACACAAAAAAGAATTTTCAATTCAACCCATTACCGCTCCTGTTATTAACACAAAATTATCCTGCGTTAACCAAAACAGGGTTCTGAATACTGCACAGCAGGAAGTTAATGATGTGATGAAGTGCTTTTGATCTTGTGATATATATATATTTATATATATATAACAGCTAAAGCCAAGAGTTCCATTTACATTTATGCCTTTATCTGTAGTACATTCACAATACACTTGTCTAATCGCTGGGAATCAAACCTGTGATCTTAGCGTTAAGATAAAGCTTTAAAAGGGACAGTTCACACAAAAATGAAAATGCTGTCATCATTTACTCGCCCTCGAGTTCTTCCAAATCTGTGTACATTTCTTTGTTCTTATGAACAATGAGAGAAACATATTAAAAGAATGCTTGTAACCAAACATCCTGCCTTAAATACACCAGTTTGTGTGGAATATATTTGATCAATATGACAATGCAAATGGGAGCTTCTAATAACAAAGACGTGCCAGACTCAAAAAATATCAAACTCCCACAGTTACCTGCATATATGAACGTTTTTCAAGACTTAAGGTTTTCTTTTTCCTTCCATCCTACTGTTAATAAATGAACCCCCTGCTTCTCCATATACACATAGAAATGTGATGAAAGACACCTGCTGCCAAACATGTAGGAAATGGAGAGAGTAATTATTTTAGTCAAGGCATAATAGAGTGATGTGCCTGTTTTGATTTGCAGAATCAAACTGGTGGTTTTGAAGAATTAAAGAGACAGTTAGGTCTGTCCTGAAATCCTCAAGTTGTTCCAAATCCGTTTTAATTTCTCTGTTGTGATGAACACAAAGAAAATATCTTCCAAAATATCCGGAAGCATGTAAGCAAGTTTGATTTCAAAGGTGCCTCAAATGTGTTCAGTATATGATCATTTTTTTCTACTACGGTAGTCAATGATGCCCCAGAGATCTCAGTTGCTAACGTGCTTCCAAATATATTTCTTTGTGTTCAACCCAACAAAGAGGGTTTGGAAAAATTTGAGGTGAGTAATTCATGACAGAATTTTGGGGTGAACTATACCTTTAATGCATTCTGAAGTTAAAACCACACAGCAAACTAATCCTAAGCATTTGTAACTGTTTGCACTCTTTCCACACAACTGAAAAGTACTCAAATCGTTCATTGTATGGAGCTTAGAGAGTCTTTGAAAGACTAAAATAAACCAACAATGAGGTAACAATGTGTTACACCTTAAGACCCAAATCTCTTAATTTCATCGTTTTAAAAGTCTGTTGACATAAAGCGTGAATGCTCAGCACAGCTGAAACAGACACAATACATTACATGAAAGGTCTTCAAATGGAACAAGATGTTTTTTTTTCACGTAAATTTATTTTGTTGAGCAATAAGCACTCATTGGCCCAGTTTCAAAGACACGGCTCAGCTTTAGACAGGACAATGGATTAGTTGAATTAAGATTTTTTCGTTTTTATAAAAATGCCTTAGAAGAATACATTGCTGGTGTGCATCTTGGGACCAAACAATGGCACTGTTATACTTTAAGATATTTTTGGGCAAGTAATATTGAGACAGGTCACACATTCATTTTAGTCTGGGACTAGCCTTAAGCCTTTGTCTCTGAAACCGGGCCATTGTAGGTAGTAGTCGGACTGGTAAGACGTAATGTATTAAACATGCCACCGTTTGATGCATTTTAGGGACAGCACTGGGTTATAAGACACAGCGTGACACAAGACAATAAATTATATTTTCAACAGTCAAATTATGTGAATTGGCTTTTATTTTTATCGTTCATGTGTTTTGCGTAAATTAGGTTTTCATTTCTCGCTAAAATGCACATAGGCTGTGATGTGAATAGATTTCTTTTTACATTTTTTTGCGATTCGTTTTCTTTTTAAGTAGCTTTTAGACATTCACATAGACCTTTGGATTTCTGTTACATTTATTCTAACTTAAACATAATTGTTGTGACTGTTTTTTTAAGCCTGTGCGCACATGAATCTAATCTTATGATTATAAAATAGTGTTGTGACATTGACACTAAATGCTCAAATGAGTTTCATCATTGTTAAATGGTTGGGAAATTAGCTCACACACCCATGAGAGTAAAAAGACTAGTGATAATGATGAAGAACAGAGAGATGGGAATTAGACTTAATGATGTCTGAGGAGACGTGCCTCTCTCTCTCTTTGTGTCTCGCTTCACCCCCATTCCTCATGGTGATAAAACACAGTAACATTATACAGTAGCTATATTTACCTGCATTTCTGACTAAAAGGTTAAGTTACATTATAATATGTGTTAACCACAAAATAAGCTTATTATGTAAATTGACATTTTTGCATGTTATATTTCAAAGATATTTACATAAAAAGCACCAAAACAGTCAGACATGTGTAAATTGAACATGCTTGACACAAAGGTAAAAAAACCAATCCAGTAATATTTCCACCCCAGTATTAGTGTTTTTTTATCTGTCACAGTGGTTTGCTAAGTGATGTTAGTTGCCTGTTAATCTAAAACAATTACTCGCTTTATATCCTCACCAGCTCACCTGTGCAACGGGACGTTCCACAAGCACCTGCAGGAGCTGTACGTCCCCCTGGTGGTGCGCTACATCGACCTGATGGAGTCATCCATAGCTCAGTCCATCCACCGCGGCTTTGAGCAGGAGACGTGGCAGTCTGTGAAGTACGTTTATTCAAGACCGTTTAAAGAGATAGTTCGTCCAAAAATTCTGTCATGAATTTCTCACCCTCAAGTTGTTCCAGACCTGTATTAATGTCTTGGTTCTGTTGAACAAAAGATAGAAGAAGGACGGATGTTAGCAACTGGCATTTCTGAGACATCATAGACTACCATAGTAGCTGTGTTGAACACAAAAGAAGATATTTTGAGAAATGGCAGTTCTAGGGAACCTTTGACTACTATTTAAATTATTTCTACTATGGTAGTCAAGGATGCCTCCATAAAAGCTGATAGATGTTTTTTAGTTTTAAGATTACGTTGGTAAACTGTTGTTTTATTTTTTAAATGCGAGGGCAAACCAATTAACTTGCAAAGAATGGATAGATAATTAAACCTATCTAAAACATTATTATGATCTTCTTTTATAGCATTTTCTAAGTTTTACAGAGCAGTTTCCTACTGCAGTTTCATTTTTATTTTTGTGAGTGTTAATGGTACGTTTATTCATATACTGTTGTGTACCTCAGTGTTGATCCTTCAACCCGCTAAACTTTGAAGACATGGCTGCCCACAAATTGCAGTCGACACATAAACGGGACTTCAAATACAGATTATATTTGTTAAATATATTAAATAAAGATGCACCGATATATCGGCTAATAATCGGTATCAGTCGTTAAAAGCTAATTTTCACACTTTCGCCTGATAGTTTAAAAGCAGCCGATGACCAGAGCCGATATATCCTGTCAATCAAAAGAGGACAGGAAAATGCAATGAAATTGTGCTCTGTATATAGAAATTTAGTAACATTACCAGTTTGATGTTCAATATTAATAATCATTATATGAATTAATAACATTCAGAAAGTTAAGAAATATTCATCTTCAGAATAGATATTGCCAGATATCACTCTGAATAATCGGTTTTCGGAGGAGAAATTTGTTTCGGTGCACCTCTAATGTTAAACATGGCGTAAGTGTAACTAAAGTCTATTTCCTTTCTGTCTGCTTTGGTCAACACTCTCAAAATGTCTTTCTGTTTACTTAATCTGCTCTATCCGATACCAATGTACCATCTCATTCGCTGTCCTCTCAGTATTGCTTTTTAACCCTCTGATCTCTGGCAGGACCATAACCAACAATCTGCCAAGCGTACCGCTGCCCAACCTGCCTCTTAACCTTCCTCAGATGCCCAGCTTCTCTGCCCCTTCCTGGATGGGGCCGCTGTGTGACAGCACGTGTGTATGGGCCAGCTGGGCACCATCACTGCTTACTGTTCTTGACATATGCTTATTATAGCTGTAAAGGGGGCCCTTGACTCCTTAGATTCTAACCACTAAGGTTTAGAAGAACCATTCAGCCCTTTAAAGTTATTAAAATCACGGTTACACAGAAAAGAGGCTGTGTCAGATATTTTCAGTTGTAATGTCACCTTGATGCGTCTTAATCTCAGTCATAGCTATAATAAGCATTTTAATAAGCAAAATATTTAGTGTTGAATTTGGTATCTGATATGTTTTATTTAAATCACCGGTTATGTGATTGTCGTTTTAATAGATTTGAGCATTACACTACCAGTTAAACGTTTGGAGAACATTACCATTTACTTTTGAAATGAGTATGATTAAAGGATGGATTTATGTCTGGATTTCTTCACCAGACTGCATTTCAATTTAAAAACAATCAAAACTGATGAGTTGGACCAAGTAGTGAAGGAAAATGAGCCAACAAGTGGCCAGCATACTGTACGTGGGAACTATAATGATTTCAAACGCATCCCAGCATCTCATGCAGTCGGTTGAGAGAATGCCCAGAGTGTGCAGAGCTGTGATCTAGACAAAGTGTATTTGTATTAAACAAACTAACATGGGAGAGTTTTGATATGTATGAAACAGAAACACTTCAAATGAAGGTATTTCAACTTTTGTCTGGTAGTGTATTTGCTGTCTTCGCATGTGATTGGTGGTGTGTCTGTCCTCGCATTCAGCACGTTGATGCTTTGTTTCTTTGCGTTTGTGTCCATGTCATCTGGTGTTGTTGTATCCATTTTTGGCCTCCCAGGGCTCCAAATAAAATAAAAAGAAATACAAAAATAATATATAAAATAAAATGTTTTTATTGTGCAATCCAAGGTTGGTTGTTTTGTGTAAGTGATAATAACAAAAAAATACATTTAACACACCAAAAATAGTATTTACATTTATTTTTGCAAATAAACTCTTCATGTGAAGAAAATAATTTGGAAAATGTTTTTGTGCACTGCGATATCTTCCTTTTTCTCTCTCTCCCTTTCTGATTTCCTGTCGCCTCTTCAATGGACTATCTAAAAAAGCTATAAAGGGCAAAAATATGAAAAATTTGCCCGCTAAACTATTATTAAAAAAAACTTGCCCGCTAAACTATTATAAAAAAAAACTTGCCCGCTAAATTATTATTAAAAAAAACTTGCCCGCTAAACTATTATAAAAAAAAACTTGCCCGCTAAACTATTATAAAAAAAAACTTGCCCGCTAAACTATTATTAAAAAAAACTTGCCCGCTAAACTATTATAAAAAAAAACTTGCCCGCTAAACTATTATTAAAAAAAACTTGCCCGCTAAACTATTATTAAAAAAAACTTGCCCGCTAAACTATTATTAAAAAAAACTTGCCCGCTAAACTATTATTAAAAAAAACTTGCCCGCTAAACTATTATAAAAAAAAACTTGCCCGCTAAACTATTATTAAAAAAAACTTGCCCGCTAAACTATTATAAAAAAAAACTTGCCCGCTAAACTATTATTAAAAAAAACTTGCCCGCTAAACTATTATAAAAAAAAACTTGCCCGCTAAACTATTATAAAAAAAAACTTGCCCGCTAAACTATTATTAAAAAAAACTTGCCCGCTAAACTATTATAAAAAAAAACTTGCCCGCTAAACTATTATTAAAAAAAACTTGCCCGCTAAATTATTATTAAAAAAAACTTGCCCGCTAAACTATTATAAAAAAAAACTTGCCCGCTAAACTATTATAAAAAAAAACTTGCCCGCTAAACTATTATAAAAAAAAACTTGCCCGCTAAACTATTATAAAAAAAAACTTGCCCGCTAAACTATTATTAAAAAAAACTTGCCCGCTAAACTATTATAAAAAAAAACTTGCCCGCTAAACTATTATAAAAAAAAACTTGCCCGCTAAACTATTATTAAAAAAAACTTGCCCGCTAAACTATTATAAAAAAAAACTTGCCCGCTAAATTATTATAAAAAAAAACTTGCCCGCTAAATTATTATTAAAAAAAAACTTGCCCGCTAAATTATTAGTTGTGTCCTAATCATTTGTTTAGTTTGGAGCCCTGCTTCCTTCGTGGCTTTGTTGTCATAATCCCATGATTCCTTGGCTAAATGTTTAACACAGTTGTGTATTTGATTTTACAGAGGGCAAGGAATTCATTTGCCTGATATTTTGTGAGTACCGCAGACATTTGAACACTTCACACGGTTGTGTTTGTGATGTCAGCTATGTTTTCCGTTTCACTACGAAATACAACAAATTCTCCCTTCACCGCAAGCCGTTTAAAAGATAATTCACACGGGCGCGTGAGCCTCCATAAACATTCATTTCTCTTCTGATATGTGGAGAGGCGGCCACATATTGGCAGTTCATTGAGAGAGCGTTTAATCCCGCTGTGAGCGTGTGATGTGTTTTGTGTCTCACGGTATAATAAAAAACAACTCTATTTTCTTTCTTCTGTCGGGGGTTATCATCAGGGTAACACTATAGTATTGTTACCTGGTGCACTTGTGTCGGGTACACAATACAGATTAGATCAAAATACAGGTCTGATTTTTTTGTTATAGTCACGCTACAGTGTTTTCAACTACACTGTATCAAATGTGTTAATCTCAGAACAATCGACCGCTTTAAACTCGAGTTGTAAACGGTGTCACTTAAGAAGGACTTGCGGCGGCCAAGAGAGCTTAAATCACATCAGAAAGTTAAATTAGATCCGTCTCAATTAACTCCAAGAGTGTGAACTGCAAAAGCACACCAGCTTTCAGGCCTGAAAATGTGTCTGTAGTGGGTGTAGTCCTGTGGGTGACTGTCAGAGGGGACTCTGTGGTTAGCTGGTTGTTAGTTTCAGCGAGAACTTTGTGTTCCCCTCCAGGGAGTCTCTTCGTCAGGCAAGAAACTCGTCCATTTGTTCAGACCGCCTCTTTCATTTGCTCGTACGGGCTCGAGGCGGAGACGCGGACCCCCAAGGGGGCCCTCGCGGACCATGTTGCCGCTAATTAATCGAGTGGGAGATTTCACTCGCCCCTTTTAATTGCACAGCGGACTTTGCCAAACGATTTATTTTCCCGGAACGCCACTTGTGAAGGTAACAGTCTTTTAACAGCGAGAGGAATGAGTGCCCTTTTTCCGTTGCCGGGCACTTGGCTCCGAGCGCTTCAATGGCGCTTGCGCACACCCCGACTTCACGTTGCCGTGTTAACTGCGGTTGACACGGCGATGTCGCTCCATCTGTCTCGCTTGGCGGAGATCTCTTGAGCCTCATCAAACCCAGCGGAGTCTTGCACACAACATCAGTTGAAATTGTGGTCGATTTCGACTCCCCGCAGCTTGTGAAACAGCTACTGTTAGACATGAGAATGCAATCTGCTGCGGTTCAGTCAGCTGGGTGCAGACTGACCTTTTTATCTCTTTTTAGTCATTTGATTGTGCATTTTGCAATTTTGGGCGACTTATTTATTCATAAGGCGACTTTAAAGTAATAAACCCAGACACCTTTAAAAGAACAAAAATATAAACCGTGATAAAATAATAAATAATACATTTATAAGTAAATAATAAAATATTAACAAACATTGCATTCGAAAGAAAGAAGATGATACACATGTTGACATTTCACATTTTCAATCTTCTTCAGCAATGGTTCTGCCACATCAGAAGATCTCTTCTGGAAGCTTGATGCTCTGCAAATGTTTGTGATGGACTTACACTGGCCGGAGCCAGAGTTCGCCAAACATCTGGAGCAGAGACTCAAACTCATGGCCAGTGATATGATGGAGGCCTGTGTTAAAAGGTGGGTTTTAAAGTTTTTATCCAACCAATGAAACGTGGTCCTCTTAAATGATTCGTATTATAAACTGCTATTTGTTTGTTCAACCCACCTCTAGGACCAAAGCTGCCTTTGACTGCAAAATGCAGAAGTCCAGCAAGTCCACGGATTTCCGTGTCCCCTTGTCCATCTGCACTATGTTTAATGTTCTCATGGATGCCAAGAAGCAGTGCTCCAAGCTGTGCGTTCTCGATCAAGGTCAGGAGGTACGTCAAGATACAACCAGCACTTTGAGCGAAGACACTTCTATCTTTACACCAGTAAAAGTCTAATGAACACCATATGGCTCAAGAGAAATACTGCATTTGTTCGATTGACAGCAAAGGTGATAACTAGATTAAGAACATAGAGTATTACACTATGTGATGCTGTTTGAAGTGCAGAGGTTTGAAGTGCAGATGCAAAGGTCCATTTATCATCTTTTTATATACTTTATTTATATGTGACTTTTCAGTTGATGTTCAAAGGTGTGATTGGTCTGTATAAGTATTTGTGTTTACTTTTCTGTGGGTGATATGATCACCATCTCTTCTAGGATGTTTTGTCAGAGATTAACCATGACATTTAAGGTTCATGGCAGTCTTCTAAAGACTTCATAACTGCCATTTTAAGTTAAAAGAAAGCCAAACAAGCCAAGCTAATGACGCATTTCCAAGTTTTATAGGAAATTACATGAGAATTGAGATTTCTGTAGTTGGGAGTGAAGGTTTGACTAGAAATCTTTATCGGGGGAGTAAGATATCAATTGTGTTGTCTTGAATATGGCCATTAGGTAACTGCATAGCAACATGGTAACAAAATTAGCAGCACCTTTCAACATTGCTGCAGTGAGTTTTTTACGGGCAAATACCAAATTTTTTGGCAGAAAGTGCAAAACGCATCTTCATTTTGCAGTACTGTTCTGCCAGTGGCACAGAAAATTACACACTTCATCTTAACACATCACTCTAGACTCAACATCTCACTTGGCACATTATCATTTAGAGTTGAAGTCGGAGGCATTTAGAGTTAAAGCTTAAGGTACCTTGGTTTATATTTATTCTTCCTGTGGGAATAAGTAACTTTGGCATGCTTTTATTTATTGCATTTTTGCATATTTTACATAATTTCATTGATTCTTAAGGACTCTGCGTTATGCAACTCTTAATCATTCACGTCTGTTTCTCTTCGTTCATTCCCGCATGTCCTGCACATCATTGCATGAATCCAAGGTTGACCAACAGTGGGTAAGTGTCACTCTCACAGTGTACAATTATCTCTCAAGTGGAGTCAATGCATAACAGCTCATCTCTAAACATACTTATTTATTTAACCACATCAGTGACCAAGTCCTGAAATGATTCCTTATATTTTTTATTTATTAGTATTAGTTTTTTGAAAACACGAGCAGCTGTCGTTTGATCGGGTGCCCAGAGTTGAAAAATACTCAATTTGGGGCAGAACGCTGCGCCTGCATTGGGCGTTTTAAGCCCCGAAAAAGCGCCTAAGTGGACACAGCCCCTTAGATTTAGGAAAGCTTCTTAAAATAAAAGTAACACATACATATAGTTTAATCTCGCTCCAGCATGATGCTTATTTCCATGTACAGTATGTAGATTTCATTCCACGTAGTTGATGCTACTCTTTTCCAGCCCTTACAAAGAAGCAGATGGTAACTACGCATATATAGTTTCATGCTACAGTGTCATGTAAAGTCAGTATCCTCGCGTTGCAAGATCGACAATCTGTGGTGAGAAACCAGCACTTTATATTCATTTACATTAGTAATGGGTTGAAAGGCATTTTTCGTCACTCAGCCGATTTTCTGCCAGGGCGAATCGCAATTAATGGCCATCAGCGCAAGCCGGCGCATTTCAAAAAGACTTCATTCAGAAACAAAGAAAACATTTTTTTACCCGAGTTTGCCTGCCACTTTATTGCGAAGTACAAGGTTATGCTTTATAAACCGCCATCTCGCTGAAGTGACTCTGAAGTGGATGGCTACCAGATAAATGTTTTCAAAAGACGGTATTGTTCTTTTGGTTTTCACACACACAAGCAAAGACACACACTCCCATTTAATCTGCTCTAATGCGAAAAAAAGCCCTCGTATAAAAGCAAACATGGAAGTGTTAATTGAGGTAAAAAGTCCTCAAGATTCTCCTATAATGCCATTTATGAAAAAACTGCCATTTCGCGCGAAGGGATAAAAGGTGAAAAGAAAATTAGGGATGCTGACAGTGACCTCTTAGCACCCTCAATTTGTCACCGATCTGCACGCATTGTTGATTGAAATTTTTAATTTGGGTGTCCTTTAGATTTGCTGTGAATGGGCATTGTTGGCAGAGATGAACTTCTGCGTGCAGCTCGCAGCTTGTATGCAGCTCAGGCATCTATTCAGCGCTCTCAAATGGATGTTCTCTCTCTCGTACCTCCCCCAACCCCTCGCATTCTTCTTCTCTCTTTTCCTTGCAACTTTTTTTACACCGTCAAAATAGGTGAATAAGACTTATCAGACGTGAAATGGCGGATTAATTGAATGCAGCGTTAGCCTTTGGTCGCCGCAGCTGGACGGGTTCTTTAGAAAAACACAAGGCTGCCCTAATTGTGGCCCGCACAAAAACTATCCTTCAAATTCCTTTGCCCTAAACGAGAGCAGGAATTCCATTCATGGCCATAATGGGCCTAATAGCTGCTTAACTCAGGCCTATTACACAGAAGGATTTCTTTCCTTCTCCCAGAACACGTCTTTGTGAATGCGCTGGGAGAGGTTGTTCTTTTCGGACGACCTGCCATCCAGTTAGCTCGAATCAAAGTTTCCGCCGATCGCCTGTCGGTTTATTTCTCTGTCATATTTGTTAACTTTTTTCTCCATGTGTGTCCGCAGCAACAGTACCACTCAAAAATCGATGTCCTGATCGATGAGGCCTTTAAGGAAATGACCTCCTCCTTGGTCTCAAAGGTACTCCCTTCAGCCATTATTTTGCCGCCTTCTGAGCCGACAAATCCAAATTTGGCTTTTGCCCATTCTTTTCAGCCGGCCCTTACCCACTCCTTACTCCTCTCTCCGAATGAATGGATGAATGTGTATTTTTTTCATACATACTCAGTTTGAGTTGCATTTGGAGGGTGTTGCTGTAGTTTACATTTTCACTGTACCATACTGTGTCCTAAATTGTTAATTGTTGCTTTGCGCCAAAGCCGTTAATGCCTGTGTGTTGTCACGCACGCATTTCTTCTTGGCTTTCACAGTTTGCAGCTGTTTTAGACGGGGTGTTGTCCAAACTCTCACGATACGACGAGGGAACATTCTTTTCTTCCATCCTCTCTTTTACGGTAAGCATTTGAACAGTTATCCACACCCACACCCTCGTCTGGCATCTCTTTTCGGACGGATCAGTGATTCCCAAACAGGGCTTGTGTACGAAGGCTCAGAGTCCACTTGAAATGATTTAGCTTTTGCTGTCAATAGATGTAATGTAATGTTTTCACCTACAATATCAATGTTTTTAAATTGAGTAATATTCATGTATTTCTAGTTTGATGTTGATGAAGCAGTTACAGCATTGAGCTTTGTAAATGAGGTGACTGTCAACCAAAATACATTAAACAAAATATATACTTTTTATTGCATTTAAGGTAAAAGCAGCAGCCAAATATGTGGATGTCCCTGTAAGTCGAATTTGTAAATATCTGCACGTTTCCGACATTTGTTGAAATATTGTTTGTGCTTTTAAATGCATTTGTGTCCGTTCATGTGTTTGTATTATTTATTCAGCTTTGCCAAACATTCCCATAAAGGCCTTATGTGTATTATTTCACCATTCCTTAATACGGTTTCATTTTTTATAATTTGGGATTTGAGGCCAAATGAAAAAGAGTTTGGAGCGTCTACAAAGGCTGGCGGTGCAAGACTAATTAACAAGACGATTGGCTTGAAATCAGTCTCACGATCTGCCGACGTGTTGACAATGGGCCGTGAGCAAGCAGAAAGAGCGTAACACAGTTGAGGGAAAGTCTGAGTAAGCACGTGACCTGAACCGAGACGTTTCGAAGTCTTTCGAAATTTAAACATGAAGCTTTTAGGCATTCCAGTTGTTTTCGTCTTTATCTGACCAAATGGAGTGTGTTCATACAGTACGCTTGCATGGTATGTAATGGCACCAAAATATTTCGGAAACCACACTTATAAATGTGTATCATCCCTGTCCTTCCGAAACCTCAGATGCCCAAATTCGCCATTTCCAGGAAATGGAAAAAAAGACTACTTTTTAAATGATTAAATACTGTTTTATCAAAGTTGACAAGCACGTTTTAATATGTATTATGAGTTAGATATTTGCAAAACCCAGCGAAAAACAAAGGGTGACTTATAATAATGATTTATGGCAAAACAAAACGAAATATGGAGGTACAAGATTTCAGAAGGACAGCAGCGATATATTGCCTTAGATTAGAAAAGTTCTAAGCTAAGTGGCAAACCAATTACTTACCATTTACACTATGACTTAATGCATTTTTTGCTATTTCTTAAAACAGAATTAAGTTTTACCACATACTCTATGTCTGACAACCCTAAAAACCTTTAACATAACATGTATTGTATTGTATTCTTTTCTGTGTGAATTCAACACAATCTTACCTGTAACTATTTTATGAGGTGACCAATTCGTATGAATTCGCACGGTACGTTTCAGTACAATTTTCTCTCGCCCCAGTGAAGTAATGTTTAGGGGTTAGATGAGGGCCTTCAGAATTCTTTTTTTATAACTGTACGTTTTTGCACGATTCACATGATACAAATTTATACAAATTACATTTAATCATTTTAACTTGATATGAAATGAAAAATCTCTTGATGACTTATTTTTGTTTAATGTTTGCCAAGTTGCACTTTTCGACAAGTTACATTTAGTTTGATGTTTTATTTTTACTGCAATGACTTTCATTAATGTGTGAGTTTGGCTTTTATCCAAAAACGTTTTGATGCCACTGTACAGCACATTAAAGCAACTAAGAAGATTAACAACAAAAGTCACTCAACCCCCAGATGTTCGTGTGATTCAACCCCCGTCACTCCAGCTGAGCTCTTGGTATCCCATCTCCCCCTCAATTATATTGTAACCTCCACCTTGCGCTTTTGTGCAGAAAGAACGCTGCTCCGCGTAAAGCCCTTTCATAGCTCTCACTCAAGCCTGAGAGGGAGGGACGGGCCTGGCTGTGGTCTGGCCTTTGGCACCGAACATTGCCGGGCTCTTGTCACGAAAGGTTAAGCTTCTCTGCTCCCTTGCCGAGGCTGCCGCTTGAGAGCTCGGGCTTTTTGGCACGACGCCCTCACGATAGCTAGCCGTTAACGCGCTCGTTCGCACATTCACACCCGCGCGAACATGCACACGGGCGCTTTGTTGTGGCAGCGTTAATGCAAACGGATTTTGCTGATTTTCAGACATGTCGTGCGCGCGCTCTTGCACACCTGCACCTGGCCGGTGAATGAGGGGGTGGCAGGATGCCAGGTTTACAGTCCTGTGTAATTACTGCGCATTTCGTCTCCACTTCCCTTTCTACTGTTTCCCATCCACTCTGTTTAACCAGTCATTAACCCGCCGTTAATCACACCGTCCCACAACTCTCCATTCATTCTCACACCCGACCCACACCCAACTGCTTCTGCATTGTCTGGCCTGACGGATGGGGCCAGTTGTGGGTCCTCCCTAGCTGGCTTGATTGTGTTTGTGGGAGAACTCTGTGCAACTTGCAAGGAGATCGCGTTTATGGGCCTATCGGTCCATCAGGTGGCCTTCTCTGAGCGATGAGGGGAGGTTAAAAAGACCCCATTTTGCAATTCAACCCAAAACCCTTCTGCGGCTTCAGTGGAAAGGGAGTTGGTTTTCCAGCATCTTAGTATTTTGGGTAATAATTCGTTTTATTGTTCATTTGGACAGATCATTAATTTGCTACAGAAATTCATACATATTCTGTTAAGTTACATGTGTCGGTCCATCACTTTTTTGAGTCGGGGTGCTGACAGAAGGCCGGTGTTCAGGTGTCTGTTCACTCTCTTATAATAAGAAGATTAAGGGGGGCTTCCAAGCCCTCGGGTTACATCAGTCCTCATGTCATGGGTGGGAAACGTGTCACGCCAATTATTGCTCTATTAGGGCGTTTTCCATGTTTGTAACACCCCCAGTGTGAAGAGAAATATTTTCCACAGGTTAAAAGATTGCTTTTATCGGGTTGTACATACTGCTTTTAGTTACTGTTTTTATATCAAAAAAACATTCTTTTTGCCAACTTTTTAATTCACCCATCTGTTTTAGTTCACCAAAAGGATTTCATCATGAACTCATCCTCATGTCATTCTAAACCTGTATGACTTTCTTTCTTTTGAAACAACAGATATTTTGAACAACAAAATAAAAGAATTGCTTTGCAACCGCATCAATAATATCGACTTAAGGAAGCTAATGACGTTAAATCTGTTGTCAATTCCTCTTTGACAGAAACCCGGCATGGATCTAGCAGATACTTGCATCACCTTTGTGAGGCAGAACCAGGACATTCTACGAGACCGTGTGAACGATGAGGTGTACACAGAGAAGATCTTTGACGTAAGTTCAATGTACAGTCGGACAGTTTTCAGAGAACGGATCAGTTCACTTTTACTCCTGTGCTCCCAAATGACTTAATTCAGAAACAGCAGTTTATTGTTAATACGAAAAATACTGTGTCCAAATGTCATTTTTTTGCCTTATATTGTCACTGTTTAAAGAACTAAAAACCGTTTTGCCTATTCACAAATGTTGCAGATGAGCTCATAAGGGTGTTTTCATCCCCTTTTAAGTGATTTCCACATATCTTTGTGATTATTTAAAAGAGAATATTGGAGAAAAAAGAGAATAGGGCCAATTTATGACGCAGGCTGGATTCAAACTTGCATCTCCCAAATAAGCACCATGCCTCAACATGTCTGGAATGTGAGGATTTCCCGGCTTTACAGGATACTCTACACTTTTCAAAATAAAGGTGCTTAGAAGGTTCTTCACAGCGATTCCATTGAATGGTTCTTAGTGGAACCAAAAGGGATTCTTCTGAGAAAGGTTCTTTAAAGAACCATCTCCTTCTATAATCTCAAGTACCCTTTTCAGCACCTTTTGTGAAACAGGAAGTTCTATGGATGTTAAATGTTCTTTATGGAACCACCTTTATTTTTAAAAGTGTATTTTTGAGTCTGAGACTACTAGTTTAAATGATTAAAATGATTACATTATATTATAAGCATAACAATCTAAGTAAAAAGTTGAAAAAAAGGAAATGCCTGTTTTCTTAATATTTTGTGTGCCCAAATACATTTATGTTTTTAAATATAAAATATAATATTCACAAGCTTGCATTCAAGCTTATACAGTCATACAAGTCAACATGATCTTTTACAAATTGTTTTTTAATTATAGTTATTTAATTAGTGACACGAATAAATATGTCTTGTTCATTTCACATCATACTGTTGCTTTAAATGTTTTAATAACTTAGTGACTTGTTTATTTCCAGGTTTAAATACGATTTTAAATGTTTTTCATGATTGTAGATCAGCAACAGACATTTGCTCCAGCCAAATACATTTCCCATCTTAAAACCTAGTCTTTCTTCATCCTTGTTCCCGGCCCCTCTCTTCAGCAGTGAGTATTGTAGAGCTGAGGCAAGGAGAGGTGAGAGGGCTGGGGAAAGTTTTTGTAAGAAGAGGCAATGAGGCCTCAACAAGAGCACTCATCAGCCCACTGTGACCACTTCCAGTGCCTGAATACTCACCCAGGGCTCCTGTTGACCCGAGAGAGAGCTTGAAGGAAGGCTCAAGTGTACCCTACTACATGTGCTACCTTAATTTTGTTTAGAACACACTGCTCATACATCTAAGAAACACGATTTAGAGACAGTAGATCTATACAAGGACACCATCACTCTAGAGAAAACACACTCGCACAACCCGATTGGCTTTGAAAACGTTCTATTTCTAGCGAGATTGGAGAGATGCAGTGTTAGATGCCTCCTCTTGATTCATTAGACCTTTGGCGAGGCCGCTGATGGCACCGTATGAGCACAGGCGAGCGGAATGGATGTGCCCCTCGCGCCATCAGCTCTTAATGCGTGTCAGGCGCACACAGTCACGCATCTGGAGACAACTCGGAGAGAAGGTCGCCACGTGTCAGCACAGAAGCTTCCTCATCAAACAGCACGCGCGCTTTTGCGCCCCTGCATCTCCAAGCATCTCTTTATACGCTTTCGGTTTCGAAACGCCTAATCTAATTCGTTCGCAGCTCCGGGCGGTTAACTGTTCGGAGGGCGACGCCTTTGCAAAAGTTTTCGTTCCTCCACATCATCGCGTATATATTTCCACCTAGAAGAGCGCGTAATTGCGCAGTCGCTTCCTAATCAAACTGAAGGCCGACGTGCGTCAAAAACCGAACACCACAGCCCGACGGGAGATGCGTCGGGAAATTAGAACACCAGTCGCCGCATGCCCTTGCAGGCTGCGGTTTGTTTGTCCGGCGGCGCTAAATGACCGCGATTAACGGAGCGACGAGGTCCGCACGGCAGGAGGTCACGGCCTTCAGTCTGGTCACAGGTGCCCTCCCCTGCCTCTCTAATGAAGCGCACAAGTTGACACTTAAGCGCGTGATTAGAAACACTCAGGACGGAGATGCGTCCGGCCACCACTACGGAGAAATGCGTCGTCGCAACAATTAGACCACCGCCGTCTGTTTCCCCCGCCCAGCCTAAGTGCTTCAATTAAGTGCCGTCTCATCATTCTGGTTTGTCGCTTTTGCGTTATATGGGTAGGAGCCTTGATTACTATTTCGATGTTTGGAAGCGTTTACGCGCGCGTTGAAATTGGAAAGCAAATGCATTTAAAGGAAAGCCTGAGGGTGAACGCGATTTAAATGAAACCAAGATGAATGAAAGCAGGCACGGCGATGAGACTAAATGACAATTACAAAACGAAATAGACGACACCTTGACCTGGCATACTAACGTCTCACTGAACTGAATACAGTCATTTGCAAGCGCCCGTATCCAGAGAAGCGCGTAACACCCTGAGTGTCTGGTGAATCAGGACAATCGAATTTCAATCTTTTTTAACTTGGTGTAGCTTGAGCTAAGGATTTCCGAATAATATTACCGATCTGAATTCAGACCGATCTATTAGACGCGAGATGGAGTCAAAGCAATTCACCTCCGGGTCGCGTTATGATTAAAGAGCGTTTGTTTGTTTTTCCTTTTGCGGCCGTCGACCTCATGGAGCTTCTTTGACGAAGGCGCCGTGATGTCGGATCGCGGAAATCCTGGCTTCTGGGTTTATTTGTTATTATACGAGGTGTCCTCGGGTGAAGTCAAACGAATACGTTACACGTCATTTGAATACACGGCGTTTAGTGCGCCGCGCGTGCCCTTCACGCGCAGATTCAAGGGTTAGCCTTGTAATTAGTAGGTTCAGTATCTTTAGCTGTAATCGGTTTATTATTGTGTGTGAACATGACATCAGATCGTAGTTGGGGCGAGAGAAGATGCTTGCAGCAAGTTCAGTAACGAGGAATGGATTAATGAAGGCTCTTCAAGTGGATACGTTAAACAATTCGTGATTTTAATACAGCAAAATAGGTTATACCTTTTTCTAAGAAAAGTGTATTGTACGTTTTTTTATCCAATTGAATTAATAAAATGGAAGTGTAAAGAATCATAAATGACTTGTAATTCAGTGCAATAACCAAAGTGAGCTTTTCATGGATCACATCTTTTTATATGTTTAATTGGAGTGGATTTGTGCTTCATTGTTTATGTCCCCCTTGGGTCAAGGTAGCTCTCTTTATATTCACAGCAATGGTACAACTCCTTCATGAAGGCAGTGTGCGTGTGGCTGACGGACAGGCTGGACCAGCAGCTGCATGTCTACCAACTCAAAACGCTCATCAAGATTGTCAAGGTAAAAACGAATACGGTGTGAATACGCTTTTGTTTGGATTTCTGTTGATGCTAATTGACCATGACAAAAAGTGTCAAGTTCATCTTGGCTGCACAAGGAATGCCATTATCCATGAATGAGAGATTAATTAGTGTACGAGTGCTGTTTCGGCAAAACCCTGACATGTGCTCTCGAGCAGAAGTCAAAAAGTAAAATCAACGCGGAAAATTGTCCTTCATACTGTCATTGTTTTGAGCTATTCTTTGTGTGTTTGCATCTTTCTTTCCTCGTGCAGAAGTCGTACCGTGACTTCCGGCTACAAGGCGTGTTGGATGGCACCTTGAATAACAAGAGCTACGAGACCGTTTACAACCGGCTCACCATCGAAGAAGCCATGGCGGCCGTGTCCGCGGCGGACGGCCTGCAGGGCATCACCATGAGAGACAGCGACGAAGAGGAGGGTTGAATCAAATGCACCTACACGGATAGTCGACACACAAAAGTCGTTACAAGGAGGCCAGATCTCAGCTTTTCTGATCGGAGCTCACACTTTATGCTCCCCAGTCAGTGCTTCAGTGCCCTCTTGTCTAAACTACAGTATAATGATGTCACCACGCTTGTACAAAACTCTCATTGGCCATTTACAGGCAAGCTCCAGTGTCTCTATTGTTTTGTATTTGATGTGCGTTATTTGGCGGCCCGTGGCGAAACCGGGCAGCCTCGAAACGTGATTGTCCGAAATGTTAGGGGAAAAGCACTTGAATACGCCAATTTAGGAATGCTTAGGCACAGATCAATCAATGATTTGTATGTGTGTCATAGATGAGTTGCACTGGCATGAATAAAAAATACAGAGCGTGAGGGAGGTAGAGTCTGCTTATGTGCTGTTGTCTGCATCAGCTTGGGATCCTCAGGCCAAAGCCATAAATATGGCGAATGAAATGCTAGCTGTTCACTGTTTATCCAATGATATTTTGACACTGTTTCACTCAATAGCTATGATTCTTCTGTGGAAGTTATGATTGAGTGGATCTTGTATAGTTTGTTGTTGATGTCCAACTATGTTTCAAATCAAAGAATATATGTCTATGAATTTTAACAAGAGTTGTATATTTCTATTGTCTTTGTGCACCTGAGTTTGCCCAGGTGTCTTTGAAATGTGCTAGAATTAAAGTGTTTTTAATGTCACATCTCTTGTGTTTATGTTTGTTATTAAATGTGTGTTTATATATATATATATATATATAAATATAAATATATATATATAAATATATACATTAACACAATGCATATAAACAATAAAAACCTGTCTGAACAACATTCTACACTCTTTGCAATAGAAGAACCTTTTAGTTCCATAAACCTTTTACATCTGAAGAACCTTTCTGTTTCACAAAATGTTCTTTGTGACGAAAATAAAGTTCTTTAGAATATAAAATAATAAGAAAGAGAAAATGTTAAGCCCCATTATTTATAAAATGTTTAGTTACAATTTATCTTGCCCAAATTTATAATGATTATACACAACATAAGACTATAATTATTTGTATATAACAGACATATAATATATATATACGTTACATTTATTTATTAATAAATAACCATATATAGTATCAAAACTAAATTTACACAACATTGTATATAGATGTGTGCATATCTAAAATCTAAATTGCTTGTCAATATTTTGCAAAGGTGTAAAAATTCATACATGTATCTGTATTCTATTTTTTTTATATCCGGTAAAGAATGCAGAATTGTTGTTCTCGTTGTAAAGCGTACTGTAGTTTTGTTACCGTTATCACTTTAAATGACCTTCATATTTATTGTTCGCTAAATGTAACTAGTATATAAACAACCCAATATTTGACAGGTCATTTTTGCAAAATTTTCTAATAACAAAATGATATAAAACATGGACATTTTAATTAGGAATTGTTTCTAAATTAAATATAAAGACATATGCCTAGATAGACCTAAGCTAAAACTGTTTTTAAAATGCATGGTTTAATAACATTTCTTAAATTTGTTTAAAGTGGCATTTTTATTCAATAGTCTAAACCAAAGATCTTGAGCGCAATAAATAAATAAATAGTTCGAAAATCTTACTTGTAACGGAGGTAAATGCGGATGCCATGAAATGAATAACAATTGAGAGGCAAACATCAAATTACTAGATTTTTAATGGAAATTTTTGAGCGAATTTAAATTCAGTTGCAATATTTATCAAACTATATCTCGAAGGTATTTCTTAAACCATTTGTCAGATCATTAAAAACTAAATGACAAAAAGAAAGCACTTTAAAAATCCACCCAAAAAGCTACTACATTTGTCATATAAGCACACATATTGTCTCACATTTTCAATCAAACCTAAATATGCCTGACTGTGGATATTCTTCTTACTTACTTTTTAAAACAAACAGGAAAAGACCTATAGCACAAACACAGCTAAAAAGAAACCAATATTACGTACTATTTTGTGCCCTGACATGGTTACAGAGGACTTTTTTTCTCATTCTCCATTCATCCGGTTGAAATCTGAGGAGCAGCATATGACAATGAGGCGACCGCATGTTATGTGAAAAAGCTCCAAATTGCAGGTTATTTCACACCCATCTGCTACCAATGAACAGCAGTCACAATTAGCAATGTTCTCAAATCGCCTAAAACACAAACATCATTTTAGCGCAATTGTTGTTCGTCCATAAACATTGCATTAAAAATCATCAATGCAGGTAAAGTACATTTCAAATAAATGCGGGAAGTATGCGCTCGACGCACTGATTTGTAATATATGTTACCTTTATACAGAATAATCCTTTCAAGAAAGCTTTCTTCATATCGAATCGGTATCAATTGTATTTAACATAGAGCTGCCACTATTCGTTACTGCTCTTGCAAGCAGATTGACTCTCTCTCTCACTCTTTATGGCATGATCTCAACTCCTTGGAGGCGTTTTGCTGTTAATACCTTTCACACAATTCCCAGATGAATGTTTTCATCAGTTTGCGTTTGGAAACGAAGGTTGTAACTCTTATGAGAAACATGGCTTTGTTCTTATTCTTTTTTATGTTCGTGTGATTCCCAAATGAAGTTGTGTTTCACGCATGCATGACACACAAATGTTTAAAAAATGAATAATTAATAATGAAGTAAATGGTATTTAATTTATTTAAATTGCATGTAGGCACAGATAATAGAAAACAATCTAAGATAACTAATTTATCTTGGCCTTATATTTTGTGTCCATGATTCCATATTAATTGTGCTCCATCGTACTTATTTCCGCACAATTTAAAGCTGCATGGTGACGAATAAACAAATCGATCCTGCCAAAATGAGGTTTTGTTATCATAAAAGATCTCGTTCCCAAATCTGCAATCTGGCGTCCACATGTGAGTAAACCCTTTAAACTAAAGTAAAATAAGCTAAGGTGGAGTTTTCACATGTCAAATGGTGACAAACACGATACACTTGATCCCAGCGGAGCGCGCGCCTGTCATTACGCGAGAGGTAAAGTGATGTCACAGCAAAGCGCGAGGGGACGGGAGATTCGCCAAGCGCTTATACAGTTGAACAAGACGCGCGTGGTAATAAAGAGCACCTTCTTGAGTTAGTCACCCATAGCGGTGTGTAGAACAAGTGCAGACACAGAAGGAGAGAGAGAAAGAGAGTGGGGAAAACTCTCCGGTGATTGATATCACTAAATCGAGCATCTGGACCCTTACGTGTCTTTGACGTGTGCGCGCTATTGACAAAACGCGCTTTATTGAGCAATCCGGGGCGGACATAAGTGCCGATTGTCCGCAATTGACGAGCATCGGAGCAGCCGGGGGGCCCGAGCACACCGAGTCTGCGCCTGATGATGTCTTTTCCTGCGGGTCACTGAGAGGAGTCAAACGTATCCACCAAAGGAATAGCGTCTCGACACAGGTAAAGGTGTTGCGCTCCAAGTCATGGACAGCGCGCTTTACCACTCAGCGGGAATATCAGGCGCCCCTTCGGCAAGTTTAACGACCGGTGGAAACATGATCGCCAGCTCCAAGCCTCTCGCTTTTTCGATCGAAAGGATTATGGCCAGGACGCCCGAGCCCAAGTCGATACCGTTCCCGAACTTGTTTCACGCTCCCGCGGGGAAAGCGGACCCCAAGCAGACTCCCGCCCCGCTGCACTGCATGATACCGCTCATGCCGCTCGCCTGCGAGCCGTCCCATAAACTTCACATCAATGGATTAGACGCCAATCATTCCGATGCGTTTTCCTACAACGCAAACGAACTCGTGAGCCTCGGTTTGAATTACAGAAACGAGCAGCAAGCCGTGACCCCGACCATCGGACAATACAAACTCTTTCGCCCACGCGTAGTGAACCAGTCGTCGTTCCACGCAATGGGAGCCGCCGTGTGTTACCTGAACTACGGGGAAAGTGCGTGTCCGCCTCACACGGGTCTGGTCAACCTTCACCCCATGGCTTCGTATCTCCTCAACAACCCACTCCACGCGCGCCAGAAGGGCCTATTTTCCGCGGAGAAGGGTAAGGGGAGCAACGCCGTGGACAGGTATCCTCCTAACGTGTCCTTCAAGGAGCTTTCCCAGACTCATCTGCACCATTACATGAAAGAGAGCGCGCAGATCCTGTCGGAGAAACTGTTCAAGAACTCAGGCAAATTAAACAGCGGCACTCCTCAAACCAAACCAAAGGTGTTCACCTGTGAAGTTTGCGGCAAGGTGAGACGAGCGAGATCGATTGAGCCAGACCTTGTGTGTTCATTTCTCGTGTTTTAACACAAAGTGCATTTTACATTTCTAGGTGTTCAACGCACACTATAATTTAACGCGTCACATGCCAGTTCACACGGGCGCCAGACCGTTCGTGTGCAAAGTGTGCGGCAAAGGCTTCAGGCAAGCGAGCACTCTCTGTCGCCATAAAATCATCCATACTCAGGTAATACCGCGCGCAATGTTACAATAAAATGTATGTGCATGACAATACTATCATTTGTGTTTTCATTCAACTTATGCGATTGATAAATATAGGGTTATTTTTTATCGGTGACGGGGCTATTTCTAGATCATAATAAATGATACGAAAGACCTACAAATAAATGTATAAATCCAACTGAATAGCGTGCTATTCATGGTTAAACCAGAAATTATTTTGTTTATTTATTTGCTAATTTCAAGAAAAAATACTTTTTAAGATGTTTTGTAAAAATAGTTTATTTTGCTGCGTTATTGCATTGTTATAGGAAAGTTCCGATAATATTCGCATTATACAAATTAGAATTTGTTTTAAATTGTAATAATACAATTGGGCTAATAAAATGTATGGTGTTAATATAGGCTAGATTGCACAGGTTGTATTTTGTGTAAAGAAATTCAACCATCCTGTTATTATTCTATTCGTCCGTTTTTACCCTTTCATTTTTGTATTTTTGTATTATGTACCAATTTATAACTCACATTATTTTGTAATTTGTCAAGTAAAATATGTTGAATACAGTTTGAATACATTCATCTCATTGTCAAAAAGTTAGCCTGTCCTTTTTTAATTCACGGCAGCACAAGCTGTGTACGCTACTAACGTTTCTCTCGTATATCTGCAGGAAAAACCGCACAAATGCAACCAATGTGGCAAAGCTTTTAACCGAAGTTCAACTCTCAACACCCATACACGAATCCACGCAGGCTACAAACCTTTCATTTGTGAATTTTGCGGCAAAGGATTTCATCAGAAAGGTAAAAAAAAAAAAATTTAGTCGTGTCACTATTTGGTAGGCTTTTAAGTCCAAAAATCTAATAATACAAAATCTAATGTAAAGAATTGACTGCTCACATTTTCGTTTTATTTCACAGGTAACTACAAGAACCACAAACTGACTCACAGCGGAGAAAAACAGTTCAAGTGCAATATCTGCAACAAAGCCTTCCATCAGGTGTACAACCTCACGTTTCACATGCACACGCACAACGACAAGAAACCTTTCACCTGTCCGACGTGCGGCAAGGGTTTCTGCAGGAACTTTGATCTTAAAAAACACATTAGGAAACTGCACGATATTTCTCCAGGACCCCATTCACCATCAACACCCAATGAAACCCTGGAGGGTCAGTGAAATTCCTTTACTTAGCCTATACAGGACGTAGGGTTCACCTTCTATGGCCTAATATGTAGGCCTATGTATGTAAATGTAATATGACTGTTTTAAAAATCTAATCGCGCATGCAACGTTTTCTTTTTTAATGTATTTTTTATTATTACTGTTATTTTATAACACCAAATATTTTGGTCTGTCATCATTGTTGAAGCTTGTCTGTGAATTATTACATCATTTCTTCTACTCTCAGGGTAACGACAGTCTTATTTATTTAAAACGGAGCTGTTGTCATTAACTTAAAGAGAGTATCAGTATATGAAACATTAATTTGTATGACCACTGTGTATTTACCCCTCATTTTATACATTTATTATTTATACAGTTTTAGCTATACTGTTTGACAACTGTAAGCGTTTTGTTAATTCAATGTGAATATATATACATATATAAAAAATATATCGTATGCATTTACTGTATTTGTTGCTATTTTATGGTAAATTGTTGTGTTGAATACAGACGCGTTGGTGTTTTCAGCTGACGCGTCTTGGAAAGAAGACTATTGGGAATAGATCACATCTTTTTCGTGATGTTATAACATTTGATAATAAATTAAAGAATACTTGTACGACAAGGAAAGAATGTAATGCAATGTTCAATTCTATGTTACGACGAACATAAATAAATAGCCTAAAATCTAAATACGAAAAACAATATAGGCCTAATAAAAAAATGAGTATTGTCGTGGTAAAATCGTAGCGACCGTTATCTATGAACATTATCATGAGTTAACAGTACATATATTATAAGGTGAAAAGGCTCCCTCTAGTGGAAGAAACTAAATTCCTGCAAGATATAACAGATGTCCCCAGCCATGATCCCACAGGACCCACAAAACCACACATGCGGGGGAGACCCCAATCTAATGGCTGGAATACACCACACTACCCTAAAAATCTGAACAGATTTGTTTAAACTACACATCATACACGTGCAGACTTTTTAATAGTTTGAGATAGTAACTGATCAAATCCGCAGACTGGCACAGACCTTCTGCAACAAGTCCTTACTGAAAATCTGCGCAAATTCAGAGCAAAAGTCTTGTAGTGTATTTTAGCCTTTACACGCCTGTTCCGACTCATCATCTTGTTAGTAGTGTACTAGTAGTTCTGAGATGGGTGTCAGAATAGTAACCATCCAAAATGTGTACAGCCTGTGGATCCAACAGGAACAGGGCTGGGAGCCGCTGATATCAACAACCAACGAAATGCAATATCGAAGGCGTTCAGTTCATAAGACCATCGTCTCTTATGTTACTTACACAAACTGATTTGTCAATTTGATAAATGGTTTCAATTTTGTGCAAAATTAACGTTTAAAATGCCAAGGATTCTGTTCACATTCGTAATAAATCTCAAGGTACAGTATGGGGTGGAGTCATCAACTAAAATTATTTCAGCACCACAGAAGTGAACAGCTCCAAAAGACGACGAAGCCTAATAAAATGCATAATATGCCATAATGACTTTATTTTTATTTGTATTACTGTTAACCTGCCCTCACACTAGTCGAACTTTGTTTTGATGTCAAATGTGGAAATGTTTGGTCACCGACGTTCAAGGTAAACTATACCTATTATAAAGCAATTCAACAAATAATTGTACATCCTCTCATCACAATGTTGCAAGTTTGTTCTCGTTTCGGATGCAAATTCGACGAGCAATTCCACGTCATGATTTCTCGTAATATTTCCAGCGATTTAATGTGCTAAACCGTTTATGAACATCTATCCCTTCATTCACAGCAACCGAATGAAAAGGAAGAGAAAGGGGAGTTTTCCTCACTTTACCTCATAAACCCGCGACGCTACGACAAGGATACGTAAGGAGGCCGATCCTCATCCCTACACCGGATTGGTGGGATTAAAGCCCGGCTCAGATTTCTTCTCTGACGCAGGAATGCAGAAACACATAGTTGTGCAGTGGTCTATAACGCGTGGATGGGTCTAGCCAGCACGTTTTTATTTGTCGGTGGTCCTAAAACAGGTCAATCCCGTGCCGTTAGTCGTCTGCCATTCACATTCAGAGACCCCGTCACACGCACGAGCCGTGGGCAGAGTTTAAACCTTCAGTCCACGTTGAAGTGCGACCTGTGTCACGGGTCCGACGAAACTCATTCTTAAATCTAAAGGTAAAGGTAGGTGAGGAAGCCTCGAGATAAAACACGCTTTGCTCTCAAACACGAGAATCATAGCACGCGTGCGTCATACTAAAATAGCCCGTGCGTCTTTTTTAGCACTAAATTGTAAATAATGAAACTAATATGCGCACGCATTCATCAGTCACGTACACGCAAAGTATACAAACAGTATGACGTCAGGACGTTCACATTTGCATTAAGCGCTTACATTTTACTCGCTCGAAAGTTTATTACTGACAGTGCGCGCTCCCGTCGTTTATCTTAAGACTCTGACACATTTCTGAAGTTCTTCTAGTTTCTGACGTCATGTGATTGTTTAAGGTTATTTTTTGTCTTGTGCTTAAGTATTTGCACTGGAAGTGTGTCTTCGGGAATCATTTCTGATGTGTCCAGACTTCATGAATATTTAAACGCAGGACAGCCACCATTGAAAGTGAAATAATAACAGAATAAATGTTTACTAGCTTTATCCGTAAAACTGTTGCTTGTTAATAATTGTTTTCTGTAAAGCTTTCAAACATTACTAAAAGGGACAGTCCAACCAAAAATTATCTGTCATCATTTACTCACCCTCAGATAGTTTCATCCTCCTATTGACTCCCGTAGTGTTTATTTTCCCTACTATGGCAGTAAATGGGGGATGAGATCTGTTTGTTTACTGATATTCTTTCGAACATCTTCCTTTGTGTCGAGCAAAACATTTATACAGGTTTAGACCAACTTGGGGGTGAGTACAAGGTGACAGAATTTCATTTTCAATACATTTTTGGGTGAACTGTACCTTTAATATGAAAACCGCTATAAAAATAAACTGACCTGACAACTTGGTTCAAAGCAGTCCCTTCCTTTGCAAAACCAGATGTTAAAGTGCATTAAAATGATGGTGAAAGAGAAAATTCTGTCATCATTTACCCTCATGTCATTACGAATCTGTATGACGTTTTTACCTTCTGAAGAACGCAAACGATTTTTTAAAGAATGTTGGTAACCAGACCACATTTCTCCCATTTGACTTTCATGATATGGACACATAACCACCAAGACATTTCTCAAAATATCTTCTTTTGTGTTCCACATATAGAAAATAAAGAGGCATATACAGATTTTGAATAACATAAGGATAAATAAACAATGAAGGAGTTTCAATTCTTGGGTGAATTATCCATTCAAGTGTTTGTGTGAAATGTCATTGTGACTATAAAGTAAGTATGTTCTAGTTTTAACATTGCGTGTTTTGGAAGCCTGTTCGGTCATGCTTCGTCTCGTGAGGAGCCAGGGTAGAGGGCTTAGAGGCTGCGTGCGCTGTCAGAGAGATAACCATCATCAGAATCACCACAATGTCATAGCCATCAGACGTGAGGATGTCAACGTGTGGGAGAGACGGGCGCCGCTGGCACCACGGCACGTGAGGGAGATCACAGCCGCTGGGCACAAGGTGCTGGTGCAGCCTTCCAACAGACGGGCCATCCACGACAGAGTGAGTACTCTATAAACCATCAAACAAAATGTCATCTGTTTCAATAGACAGAAAGAAGTTTGCTAGACAAAATGTCTTTGGACCCCTTCTGGTTGTCAGACCAGTTGTTGGTGAAAAATGTTGTATTACCAGTTCTGGTGGTTTTCATACCCAAGCGCATTTTGGGTTTCTATAGTCGTATATAAATAAATAAATCTACCGAAAATGTAAATCTATTGATTCCTCATTTTTTTTAATTTTCAGTTCTATGAAAAGGCAGGTGCTGTTGTCCAGGAGGACATCTCAGAGGCGTCTCTCATCGTTGGTGTGAAAAGACCGCCGGAAGAAAAGCTGTACCCCCGCAAAACCTACGCGTTCTTCTCGCACACCATCAAAGCTCAGGATGCAAACATGGGACTTCTCGACGACCTTCTAAAAAAGGTTAAATGTCTACAGATGTTAAGAGACTTAGACGTGAACAGGAACTACCTAGTATAGGTCCAATGCAATTCTTTCTGCTGTTGTGAGCGTTATGAAATATTGAATCAGTAGATAACTCAACTGCTTGTACAAGATTTTCACTGACGTTCCCTTTTTAGGAAGTGCGACTCATTGATTATGAGAAAATGGTGGATCCCAACGGCTTCAGAATTGTAGCGTTTGGACAGTGGGCTGGTGTTGCCGGTATGGGACTTATAAAGATGTATAAACTGTGTTTGTCACCTCGGTTAAAGTTTACAGAGTTTCCCCGCTTTGTGTTTATTGTTTACACATCTTCTGTGTCATTTCAGGAATGATTAACATTTTACACGGTCTGGGCTTGCGTTTTCTTGCTCTTGGACACCACACGCCATTTATGGTATTTAGTTTTGTTTATTCATCCATTATTTATTTGGTACATGCGCCGTTACACGAGTAATTTTATGGTCAGTTAATTGGAATATGAACCTCTATTTGGATTACTAGTTTCATTTAGGAGCTTTCTGAAGACTACTTTATACAGTTACTTTGAATGAGGACTGAAGCTTTCAAGGATGCCAAAAAACACCATAAAGGTATTCTAGAAGTGGTCTGTGTGGTTTGTACATTTGATTTCTTACAACGCACTATATATATAAATGCTACTAGTCTTTTATAGTATTGTGTGAAAAACAGACTGAAATATAAGGACGTCTTGAGTTTTCAAAGCTTCAGTTTCCATTCATTGCAATTGCATGAAAAAGAGTGAACAAACGCAATCTTCAGAATGTTTCCTTGTATCGTTCTCACAAGAAATACAGCTTTGGAACAATGTGAGTCAATGATGACAGATGTTTTTATATTTGGTTTACTTATTGTCTTTTACGTGACAGCACATTGGCATGGCACACAACTACAGAAACGTCAGTCAGGCCATCCAGGCGGTGAGGGATTGTGGGTATGAAATTTCCTTAGGTCTGATGCCCAAGTCCATAGGTCCTCTTACATTTGTGTTTACTGGCACAGGCAATGTGTCTAAGGTAAGTGAGAAATCCAAACACAGCTGTAATGTTTAACCAGTCTCTTGCTTTAGTTTTGTGTCAATTGATTCACAAGGTCATGTTGAAAATTGCATCATTTTAGATAAGCAGAATTCAAATTATATTATGAAAACACACTTCATTTTTGGGTGAACTGTCCCTTTAAATATCCTCTCCAATATTGCTGCAGGGTGCCCAAGACATTTTCAACGAACTCCCGTGTGAATACGTAGAACCTCAAGAACTCAAAGAAGTCTCGGAGACTGGAGGTACAGTGCAGATAGTTTACAGTTTACTTAGTGATATGTTAACAGTTCTTAAAGGGACAGTTCACCCAAAACTCCGCCTCTTGTCATTTCAAAGTCAAACATGAATGACTTTCTTTCTCATGCAACTCGTAGAAGGAGATATTTTGAAGAATGTTGGTTACTGACCAACGCCGGAACCCATTGACTTCTATTGTAGACACAAAACCAATGGGTGCCGGCATGGTTCGGTCACCAGCACTTTTCAAAATGTCTTCTTTTGTGTTCTGCAGAAGAAGAAAAAAACGTATACAGGTTTGAAATGACAAGAAGCTGAGTTAATGGTGACAGAATTTTCATTCGTGGGTGAACTGTCCCTATAACATCTTGGTGTCTTTGTAAAAATGCCCACGTGCTTTTCAGATTTAAGCAAAGTATACGGCACAGTGATCAGCAGACATCACCACCTGATTAGAAAGAGCGATGGACTCTATGACCCCCTGGAGTATGAATACCATCCTGAACTGTACACGTCACACTTCAGAAAGACCGTGAGTACTGAGTAAACTAAATAAACGATGCTATCAGTGAATCCATAATCTGACACGAACTAGCCCTAGTTAAACAAACTGCATTTTTAAGAAACTTCCTCAAATATAAGTGTTCATTTCTGACACATTTTCCCAGATCATTTAAAAAATGTGTGTACAAAAGTAACTGGACGTGCATGTAATGTGTGAGATGTGTTTCAGGAGCTTTGTTTTGTTTACACAGGTGGCCCCTTACACAACATGTCTGATAAATGGAATATACTGGGACCCTCACACACCCAGACTGCTGCGACGTCTGGACGCTCAGCGTTTGATCAGACAAAATACATCAGCATCATCATCACCTGATCACGGCTGCCCCGCCCTTCCCCACAAGTGAGCACCTGAAGTTATTATTGCAGTGTATGACTTGTAACCAAACAGTTCTTGTGCACCATTGTCTACCATAAAAGGAATAATTTCTTTGTTCTGTTCAAAAAATCAAAAGAAGATGTTTTGAGGAATGTAGGAAAGCAAACCGGTCTGGGGCACTATTGACTACCATTTAAATTTTTCCTACTATGGTAGTCGATGGTGGCCAAGAACTGTTTGGCTACAAGCATTCTGCCAAATGTCTTTCTCTGTGTTCATCACAACAAAGAAATGTAAACTCAGATGATGATAGAATTAGAATTTATGGGCGAACTATTCCTTTAAGCATTTCACACTCTTGATCTGTGATCATCAGGTTGTTGGCCATCTGTGACATCTCGGCAGACACGAGTGGCTCCATCGAGTTCATGACTGAGTGCACCACTATTGAGAAACCCTTCTGCATGTATGACGCAGACCAACATATCGATCACGACAGGTGTGATGCTGTTTTCTTCCGTCTCGTTCTGTTAGCAGGGCTTGTAAATGCATTTTTGTCTGGTGGTTGACAAAACCACCAGACATTTCATCGGTTTGTATTGAAGGAAGAACAGAGCCACGCTGTAGCTAGACTTGAAGGTGGGCTACTACCCTAGCAACAGCAGCGCCAACTTAGCATTGGCCTATTTCCATGTAGAGCTGGAATGGCATGCCTGATTTAATATGATAACCAGTCCCCTTTTTGTACATGGTCCTCTCACAAAGCCTTAAGGTGGGTATGAGCCTTCAGATGAAATGACAGATATTTCTGACGTGCTTCCATTTCTTAAAATATGATGTAGTTGTCATTAATTTAGTCATCTTTCTGTTTAAAAACACATATTATGTCAGAGCTTATGGCCTTGTGGGCAGCGCTCCAACATATGTGCCACGTTTGCACTTTAGGCGACCTGAGTTCGAGTCTCTGCTCATGGTCCTGTCCTGATCTTGTTCCCCTTCTCTCTCCCCCTTCACTTCCTTACAGATTATTTTCACATTTAGTATCACCAAGGTATGATAAAAAAGTTCATTTGGAATAATACCAAGTATTCTATATTTCATAGCTTCTTGTTTTTTTGTAATGTTTCAGTGTCTGTGCTAATATGTATTTAAGCTGTTAAACTGCTTTGTGATAGGGCTGTTTCACAAAGTAAATCGCAATTAATGGCATCCAGAAACAAAGTTTGTGTGTACATAAATGTAATATATGTTGTATTTACAAACGCATACATGTATATATTTAAGAAAACTATAAAAATGAAGAAATGTTTATATATAATTTTATGTAAACACAAACTTTTATACTGGATGTGATTAATCTCTATGAATTTTTGAACAGCCCTATTTTGCGATATAGAAATCAATTTGAATTGAACGCTTCTGGTGTGTCATGTCCCAAAAAAGACGTCCTTTGATTTTTCTATATATATTTCATTCAGTGTTGAAGGAAATGGCATTCTGATGTGTTCCATTGATAATCTGCCCGCTCAGCTGCCAATTGAAGCCACTGAGTATTTCGGGGACCGGCTGTTTCCTTACATCTGGGAGATGGTAAGATGTCAAAAGCGAGGTGGTGAGTCAGAATCTTGTGTTGTTGTAAAGCTTGTGGACGATGGTTTGCCCGGGAGAGGACTGCTTTGAACATGTGCAGGTTTTTCATTGAGGAAGACGCTGTTTTGAGTCCCTGTAGTTAAACCGGTTAAGCGTGGCACTGATATAGCCGGTGGCACGAGTTAAATAAAAGCGGCTTAAACCTTTTCCAAACAGCTCCCGTCAGACGCCACCAGACCGCTGGAGGAAGAGGACTTCTCTCCACAAGTTAGAGACGTAAGTTTATCAAGAGGTTATTGTCATTCTTGCATACATAATACAGATTGTTTTAAGATTGTAAAAAGCACTGTACAGGTTTTTTAGTTCGATTACGAAACAGCCGGACATGCACAGACAGATACAAATCTGCACTGAAGACTCAAACATGTGTGGGAAAAAATGCTGGAGATTTCTTGAATCAGAGTTATAGGAATGCTGATTTATTTGTACACATGTAAAGAGATGTTTCACCGTTTGTAATGGCACCAAACAGAATGTATAGCTTGAATAAAAGCATCTGACAAACGCATGAATGTAAATCTAAAAGACTTTATTTGTAGCAGCGGTTTGATTATTTCCATTATTTATCTCGATCTAGGCTGTTATTACATCCAACGGGAAGTTGACGCCCAAGTTTGAATACATTCAGAAACTCAGAGAGAAACGGTAAGAAACTTTCAAGAAGGCTTTCAATAGATTTCAATAGCTTGCTTGGGTTGTCAACCACAAAACTGAGCAGTGGCCGTGATACATTATTATTAAAAATACTTGTGAAGTTGCTTCGGATGATATGCTGACACGATAAGGATCCTACTGAAGATTTCTTCAAAGGTTGACTGACAGGTAAAACCACATCAATGCTTACAGCATATTGTAGCTCCAAACAAACTTTAGCCTTGATTTCTTTCAGCTTTAAAAGTATACAAAAAATGCTTTTGGTGAACTTTTGAAAGTACCGCGGGGAATATAGCATGCAATATTGTCAGTAGTTCACAGAATGAAACAAAATGATCACTTTACCTAAACAAATACCTTTAATTCCTATAGTACATTTTGAAATCAGAAAACCGTTTATTTTTTCTGCTGCTGTATATTAATTCAGACTCCGAATGTATTTGTGTCGGATATGCAGAACACTGCCTGATACACCAAATAAATGTTCACCCTCGGTTTTCTTTGGTTCGATCATTCCACGGGTTAAGCTCCAGATTAACATTAAATGTACTGTAAATGACTACATCATATTTCTCGTGAGGGAAGGATGTCTCGTGCGCCGGTCGTGTATTCTCTAACTTGAAGTTGTGTATTTTTTGGGAAGACACAGGGTGGTCGCTGTGCTGCTTCTGCACTGCCTAACACGTTGCATGACTCGAGTTCATGTCTGCTGAGAGCGTTCTCTCGTGGGTAGACCATCTCGGTCTCTTTCTCACACACCATCTCTCTAACTCACTCCCACACCTCTATTCATTCCTCGAATTTTCCGCATGCCTTACAAAATCAATACGCCTGTCCCTTTAAATTTTAGGTTCAATTCTTATCCAAGGTGAGCTTCTCTTTTCAAGCTCCAGATATCTTTTCACGCTGATTAATTGATTATATCATTTGAGTCACTTTCACGCAATGGAAATAATAATCTTTTCATGCCCTTCTGACGCCAGCCCATTCACGGCGCTATCAACAGTCATTTCACCAAACACTCCAATAGAGCGCCTTTGTGCCGTCTCGGTCTCATTCAAGGGCAAAAAAAAACAGTCTGACAAAACCATAGACTGCAAGTTTATTTTGTATCCATAATGGTCTTTGTACTTACTGGAGACGCCCACAACATTGACCTCCATTTAATCAATGGAACGCTTGAAGACCCTCCAGTTGACTCGCTGCTTGATTTATTTGTTCTTGACTTGGATAGAGATCTGTCTCCAATCCAAGATGATCAGATTAATAAACATTTTATTGAGCAATAATGAATGACTCTAATTAGTTTTATTTATAAAATGAATAGGCAATTAAAGCTGGTAACAATTCACACTTTTCTGTGGCTTATACTTTGTTGTATTTAAATAATTGCATTTGACATTGAAGTCTTTTTTTAAACTAACGCGTTTGACTCTCAAATATTGTTAATAAATCTCCCCATTTCCTCTAAATTATATTTTGTGGATTTTCTAGTTTTGTGGTATTTTGAGACATGAGGCATGCAGGTGGTGGGGGGTCACGGGTTACATTTTTGCTCATGTGCACCATCAGATCCAATTAGGCTGAGCGACAGGGGGTGGTCGCATCACATGTGTTTCCCGGGGGACTCGCAGAGCAAAACAGCCTCGACAAACTGTGTCGGTTATCTTCTGAATGGAGAACATACTGATCTAGAATCAGATCTTTCCTTCCTTATCCCAAAATGTTACATTTGTTACGTGCAATCTGTGACCATATACCTTAAAATAAATCGTAACGCTTCATCTGTCTTAAAGGTTCAGTGTGTGAATTGCAAGCAATGGCTCAGTCAACCGCTCCCTTTCAAAGCACTATGGTGGCTGACACGGCGAAAGATGACGTCGCGCTTTCGCTTCTTTGTCGAAGGAGATAACGCATTCATGAAAGGTGCTCCTGTAGAGCAGTTTGTCCATTTAGAAATGGCTCATTCTAAGGTAATAAAAACATAACGCTTCATTATTTAAGGTCCTTATACACCTCTGAAGACATAGTTATGTTTGTTATATTGCGGTAGTACTGCCAGTAGACCCTCCAAAAAATGACACACTGGACCTTTAAACAAACTTGATTTGGATCATTTTTGGACCACTAGACCTTATTGATTATTTCTTCCTCCATCTCAGTGGATTTTGCTTCCTCTTCAATCGGTTTAAGATCACTATCCAACAGGATATGTTTGGTGATTTCACAGATTGTTTTCTTGAGAGTTTTCGTGTATGTGTGTGTGTGTGTGTGTGTATGTGTGTGTGTGTTCGTGGTAATAACTGGACCATCTGGCACACAGGGAATCCGAGCAGATCATGAAGAAAGCGGGAATGAAGCGAGTGCTTTTGCTGGGCTCAGGCTATGTGTCTGGGCCAGTTATCGAGTATCTCACCAGGGATGCTGGTACCCAGGTCACAGTGGGTGAGTGGTGAAAAAATCCGTCTGGGATGCGGCACTACTAAATTTGATAAATTTTATGTTATCGGAGTCACAGTCCTTAAATTTGTAATGAAATAAATAAGCCTTGAACACGAGTAACACTTTACAATAAGGTTGTATACGTTAAGGGTGGATAACACGGTAATTAAAGGGATGGTTCACCCAAAAATGGAAATTCTGTGATTTAATTTATTCACCCTTAAGCAGTTCCAAAATCATTTCATTACTTTTTTCTACTGTGAAACAAACGAGAAAGTTTCAGAAATGAGGCTGATTGTAAATGTTTCCATTATTTCATCTATACACCGAATGAGGACGGCAGCTGTCAGCCAGTAACATCTCTATTGTGTTTTTTTAGAAGAAATTATCTCATAGAAACAACATAATTAAACATTTTGGGTGGACTATCTATTTAACATAAATGTACAATATTTACATAATTTATTTCATATTAATAGTAATAACATGTTATTCATTAAACGGTTTATTGAAATATTGTTAAATAATTGCTTACTCTCTACATATCACTACTGTCAGGATTTACTTGCATGATTTTTTTTTTTTTGCCGTAAATCATTATTATTATTATCACCCTTTACGTTCCTCATTGGGTTTGATGTACTTGATATAGTTGTATATGAACTATAATAAGAGTCATATATTAATTTAATATGAACTCAAATTAACCAAAAGTAAAACCTTATATTTACTCGTCGAGATGAATGCTTCATTCATTTGTACATAAATATTCATAAATTGTTAAGTTTGTTCAGTCATGATATCTAATTTATTGCGATCTACTTTGCCTTGCAGCCTCCAATTTTTTAAACCAGGCAGAAGAGATGGCAGTCACGTATCCTAACACCATCGCTGTGATGCTGGACATCACCAGCCAGGAGGGTCACCTCGAGTCTCTGATCAAAGACCATGACATTGTCATCAGGTAAACATCTAAAGATTCATGTATTTATTTTCAAAAATTCCTGTTAATCAGTTGCATAATTTTTCTTTGTTGTCATCATTGTACCTAGCATGTTACCGTACGCATTTCATCCACAAGTAGCCAAACACTGCATTAAAATGAAGGTGAACATGGTGACGGCCAGTTACATGAGCCCAGACATGAAAGAACTTCAGGACAGGTATGGAGTTTACGATTTCTGTATGATTTGTTTTCAAATCCCATTGGTTGACCTCATTATACATGTGCTTCTCCATGATTGGCTGTCACCTCCCCTAGTGCCCAGGAAGCTGGCATCACCATCGTAAATGAGATGGGTCTGGACCCTGGCATTGATCACATGTTGGCCATGCAGTGCATCGATCAGGCCAAGGCAGACGGTTGCTCTGTAGGTATTGCACGCGTGCACTCGTATGTTTGTTTACCAGTTGGATGTGTTTATGGGTATTTGTGAAAGAGTGACATACTGTCGCACCATTGGTGGACTCGCAAGTGACGTCTGGAAGACATATGACAGAGCTTAATAGACGTAGTGAATGTTCATTTTCACTTATTTAACAGTTGGGTGGAACATCCTTTTCAATAACATTTGGTCACATGATGCTCTTTGTTTCTTTTACAGGTGGAGTCCTATAGCTCTTTTTGTGGAGGTCTTCCTGCTCCAGAATGCTCGGATAACCCGCTGCGTTACAAGTTTAGCTGGAGTCCATACGGTGTTCTGCTTAATACAATCAGTCCGGCCATTTACCTGAAAGACAACCAGGTGATACGAGATGGCCCGTGTTAAAATATCACCACAATCTTAAGCAATATCCAGAAGGATTTTCTGAACATGTAAAACCTTTCCTTCACCAATCAGATTGTTAGCATTCCCCCTGGTGGCGCCCTCATGGACGTCACAAACCCGATGGACTTCCTGCCCGGTTTTAATCTGGAGGGATTCCCCAACCGAGACAGCACCAAGTACGCCGAGCCTTATGGCATCGAGACGGCTCACACGCTTATCCGGGGAACTCTGCGCTTCAAGGTGTTTATGCTAAACAAACTGTAGAAATCTGGCTCATTTCTCAGATCTCTGAACAAACTAATGTGTCGTGTGTGTCCGCAGGGCTTCTCTTCAGCGATGAGCGGCTTTGTGAAATTGGGGTTGATCAACACTGAGCCGTGTCCACTTTTGGATCACACAGCTTCTCCTGTTTCATGGGTACACTCTTAATTTCATTCTGTTGAATGAGCAGTTTTAACATTAGCGCGGTCAAATGATTGAATCGTGATTAACCCCATCCAGAATAATAGTTTGTGTTTACATAAATAAATGCATGTGTTTCTAAATACAAAATGTATTATGAATAATATAAAATATGCAAATAAATAAACATTTATGTATGATATATATTATTGGTAAATATAAATAAAATACATGGCAATATTTTCTAAATGTATGTGCATGTTTTTATAAATACACAATTAATATGCACAGAACACACACATATATTATGTAAACACACACTTTTATTCTGGATGCGGTTAATTCTGATTCATCATTTGACAGCCCTACGTAACTCGATAAAATATGAATTGAAACAAATTTACACATTTATTCTCTCTTTAACCTTTTTTAATACGTCTGACTTATATATGGTGGTGTACTCTTGTCTTCCTCACAGAAAGAGCTCTTGTGTAAGCAGATTGGATTGGCCAGCACAGTGAACAACAGTGCTTTTGAAGAGGCTGTTTATGAGCGGATAGACAAGGACGACTTCAGAATGCAGAGTCTCAGATGGTAGGGAACAGTTTAATAGTTTAACAGTTGAATGATGACTTTCTTGTACAGTACGTTTTATTTGTTAAATGGTCTATACGATTATGTAAAATGCAGGTGTGTGTTGTATTAAGCTGTACTTGCCAACACAAAACTATGGCTTGAAGAAACTAACCTTAAGTATTCAACTTTCACACTTGTCTGCAGTTTAAACTGTATAAGTGATGCCTTAGGTCACGTGGTTTGTTGATCAAATCTTTGATTTCTACTACATAGTAAAACCTAGTTAGCAGGAACGTTGTAAAGACGTATCTGAAACGCATTCATTGTAACATCAAATAACGTTCCTGCAACATAACTTTGTTATTTCCATATTCGTCGTAGTAATGTTACGTTGAAGGTGGACGGAATGTCGCAATAATGTCCTAATGACCAACCGTCATGCTGACCAGTTGACAACGTTATCAGAATGAAAAATCCTAGAGATAAGGGACTAGAAATATCTAGGGGCGAAAATGTCATAGCAATGTTACAAAATACTTAATACTTACAAAATGTCCTACAGGCATTTCTTTTGTCTTTGAAAAATGTGTGACAGAAGTTTATTAGAATAAAAAGCTTAACATACATATACTGTAATCTCACAGCCTAGCTGTCTGTATTGGTTGGAGATGATTGACTGAATGTATTTTATCAGGCTCGGAATGCTCAGCGAGGAACCCGTTCCCCACGCCAACACCGTCCTAGCAGCCGTCGCAAAACACCTGGAGGCCAAACTCGCATACGGTAATGACAGTATGAATGAGATTTAAAATGCATGATATATGTGAGACCGGCTCATCCAGGTCGTTGTAGGTTTGATTTTATGGCGACTGGAAATGAAGTCTGTCTGACATGCAGTACTTGGCATCTTGCTTTTTTGTGTAGTTAAAGGTGAGCGTGATATGATCATCATGAGGAACGATGTAGGGATCAGGCACCCCACGGGCGAGTTGGAGACCAAACACATCAGCTTTGTGGTCTACGGCGATCCCAATGGATTCTCAGCTATGGCCAAAACTGTGGGCTACCCAGCAGCGATTGCAGCTCGTATGGTCCTCAACGGTCAGTACTGCTTAATATACATCATATTTATAGGAGCACATTAAGCCAACCAGAAAATGTTAGGATTCGAATTCTCATGTATCAAAACACTTTTCACCATCCACAGGCGAGCTGTCCACCAAAGGGCTTGTGGTGCCGATGACGAAGAACATCTACAGTCTAGTACTGAAGAGACTGCAGGAGGAAGGTCTTCAGTATGTTACCAAGAGCACCGTGTCAGAGTAACCCAACCCCTGCTGCCTTCAAACACCTCGCTGAGATCACAACAAGCCTGTTTTACCGGCCACCAGACACAAAACTCCCACAGTAGTATACAAATAGCCCGTAACATCTATTACTTGATCTGTGGTAGTGAACGTTAAAGCATTATCGGGATAACTGACCCCAAACGAAGATCTTTCATCATTTATTCACCGTCATGTCATTACAAACCTGTCTGACTTTGGAAGATATTTTGAAGAATGTTGGTAACCAAACAACATTGGGCCGCATCGATTTCTCAAAAGATCTTCTTTTGTGCTCCACAAAATACAACTTTTGAATGTTTTGAATGACATGAGGGTGAATAAGTGATGAAAGAAGTTGTATTTTTGTAATCTTGATCTTTTATAAGCGTTTAGGCTTGAATACACTGAACAAGTGAGGATTGTGGGCATTTGTTAAATGATGCGTGTTCTTTTAATCATTGTTGTTGTGGTGAACAGCAGCGAGTATTTTATTATCGGTAGCGTGTACATGTTGTTGTCAGGATGTACGGTTGCTTTAGGTTTAGTTTCTGCGTGCTGTCAAACATGAACGTCTTTCACAGTCCGTGTTTTATTGCCGTAAAACTAAAACAGTATTAAAATCTTTAAAACGAGCAATAACAAAAAATGTTCATCCCTAAGTATTATGCTGTTGTACTCCAGCAGTTATCATAGCTCTCTCTGGTGCTGAATACTACTGAAAGGCTTTGATATGGAAGTTATTTTTTCAATGTGCAAATTGTTTTAAAGCAGCTGAATATCTTTAATCTGTTTTTGTTTTCCTCATTAAAACAAACCTGCTGTATTTTATAACAACGCACCTTTTTATGAATAGCACATTCTAAGAGATCATATTGCGTGTTCTCACCTGTTGTTTGCATTGTTTTGCAGTCCATCAAGAAATGTTTGGTTAATCTTAATTTAACAACAGACATCACGGATAGAAATGAATGACCCCCACCCCCTGTTGACTGCCCAGTGGTGGTCATAAAATGATCGTATTTGTTCTGTTGACTGGTCAGTGTAAAGTAGGCCACCAAGCCGAGGATAATTGGGTCCCGTAATTATTAGAAGTTAAAAATGCAAATGAAGCTAACAACTCAAGACGGCGTCTGGCCATTGACCCATATATTGTCTGCAAATGAGCGTGACCTTTTTCTTTTAAGATTAGGGATTAGAATTTGGGCATAATTACAAGCAATTCTTCAAAAGGATTATTTCATAATTCTGTGTAGCTGTCATCTTTGTCACCAAAACCTAAGCCACAGATTTACTGTAATCGGTTTCTTGAAGATGTTCCTCCAGGTTTAAGAGTGAGCTGAGCAATGGCTTACGGCCCCATAAGAAGCGACCCGGTCGGTCTCGTCGCGTTAAGCCAAGACAAATTTGAGATGGGCCGTGTAAAAGTTAATTGAAAAACAAAAGCCCTCTTTGGCAAATGACTTTTGAAGAAAACCTCGCTTTGTTTTGCGTTCGTCGGTTTTCCTCGCGGGCCAGATGGAGGAGACGGCATAATTATTACTCAAAGATCCGACCTCTTGGGTAGTTTGGGAATCTGAGCTAAAGTCAAAAGAAACTCGCTGAAGAATTATCAGCCCACGTGAGCCAAGCGGAAGGCGTCTGGAGACTAATCAGCATGAGTCTGTCCCCAGGGCGGATGAAAATCAGAGAATATTATTGAAATAAGATTTAAAGACGGGTACGAAAATAGTACAGTGTTAATCATTTAAAAATGTGCAAATATAATCCTCCTTAACTAAGAATCGACGAACAGATCAGCTGAGTTTGTAAGTAAACAGATCACTCTTATTCGTGTGCTTTTTTTAATGCTACGTACAGCTAAACAGTGTCAGTAAATAATGCGGCAGTGACGGTACAAAACATCGAAACCATTATTTCAAAAGTGTCAACAATAAAACGCAGCCATATCCTGTAAAGCACTAGAGCCTGTGAGGCACAATATAAAAAACTAGACATAAATAGAAATTTGGTCCATCGACGTGGATGCTGCAGTATTATTATTATTTACAGATTAGAACATTTTTTACCACCAATGACACGTGAACTTTTTTGCTATTTTGCATTTATAGTCGTGTGAAAAAGGGCGTGGCTGAAATTCTTCGAAACTACCAAAAATAGACTAATAATAAACAAACAAAAAACATCTTTAAACAAGCTTTTAAGCAAATAAATATAAGACTGTAAAAGACGTTAGTAAAGCGTTAGCACAAGTGGCAGTTTGAAAGACAAATGGTCCGGAGTAAAAATGTGGAGTTGTGTTGAAAGGCACACGTTTAAAATCTCCGTCAGTTCAAAGATCAAAAATGGATTGGGGGACATCAGACGAGCATTCTTTGATGGAGAGTCTGTGTTTTTTCCTGTGGAGGCTTTATCACTATGGTTACACCAACGATTCCAGACTCTCGGCCGTGCTCAAGGCGTCTCCTGGGACTGTACCGTTGTTGTCGGAAGACTGTAGCGCTCGCTCGTCTTCTTGGGTGCCGACCAAACTCAGGATAGCTTTGTAAAGGAACTGGTACTGTTCCTGTCCAACAACAAAAAAACAAGAACATGTTTTTAGCCTGACCACACAAAACCTCTCAGAATGTTAATTTTCCCTTGCGACTGAGTAATTTCACCTCAGAACATTTTTATTTTAATAACTTTTAATAATCTATTCATTTCTAACTGTGGTTGCCAGCAAATGTAAAGTATAGTAGCTAGCGGGATAGGGGCTTCAGTTGTGACAAGCAAATGAATACATCACACTTTATTTTTTAATTGTTTGTGTGTGTGAATCAATATTTATATAATATGCTTTCATGATATTTCTTCATATCGTCCCCAACGCTATATAAGATTTACTTGCATAAATGAAAGAACTTATTGAAATGACTTGTACTATATATGAAAGAGGTCTCACAATGTCAGTGAAGACAGAAGGTCTTGCGAGGTTAATCATCTTGGCCATCATGTAGACATCCACCACGTTCTCAGATTCGAGCTGTTGTACGAGGGTAGACAGTGCACAGAACGTTCCGGCGGTCACGCCACCAAATCTGTGGATATACATGAACATAAAACATCAAACAGAATCATTTTAGCTTAACAACATGCTAACATCAAACTGCTGGAGTTGTCAGATTGACAAAAAATGCCATAGTTGATGGCTTAAATAAAGAGGTTCTGGTCTGTGCTTGGATATAATATAACAATTTATTTTATATTCACTTTATATTAATATTTTATTGTAAATTAATTGTATTAAATTCAATTCAAAATACTCCACTTTCGGTAGACGAATCAGTAATCAGCATTTTTGTTCTGTTTTTAGTACAAATAGTGTCTGGTTAGTAGTAATTCATTACAAATGACAAATTAACTGCATCACCTATCATACAGACGAAATTAAATTACGTAATTGTTTTAAAACTTAAACACATTTTAGTTCTATTGTCCATGTGGTCAAGGTAAACTTAACATTTAATTTGATAATTGAATTAGTTTAACAGCTGGTTATGGGTAAAGTTTAAAGATTTTAAATGTTATGCTCTATATAGAACCGTATATACAGTATGCAATGCAAAGTACATAACCAACTGTAATTAAATTACTTTGAGAATGAAGAAAAATCCCTTTGATCCAATGATTAGCATGAAAAAGCACAGCAACTGTTGTGGGTGTTATAGATTACAAAGGAATTCAGAGTTTAAATATCTAAACACTTTTAAATCAAGATACATTTACCCGAGGAAAAAGAAAAACTTTGTTTTTAATTCAAATTGATCGATTAAAAATTGATAAAATATAATAAATATAAATATATACCCCAGTGGGGTAAGAAAGTTCAATTTAATAAAAAATGTCAAGTTTAAATATCTACCAATGGGGTTAGAAAAATAAAGCATATTTTTCATATTTAGGTTTGCTTTCAGAAATTATCTAAATTTTTCTCTCACGACAATGTATCTTGATTTAAGAATTTTGGATATTTGTAATGGAAACGAAGATAAAAACACAGAATAAGAATTTTTTTTTTTTAAGAGAATTTCAATATACAGATAGTTGTGCACGGACAACTCACTCATCGTGTACGATCGTGGGTCCATCTTTGGAGACGCCTTCTTTTTGGACGATATTAATCAGCTCAAAGACGCTCCTGATTGGACTGTCCGGATTGGGCCAGTGCGGGACCCGGTAATGCCTTACTTCTAGAACATAGTCATCCTGAAAACAGAAAGCGGATGAGATCTGAATGTATGCGTACGTTTATTAGCAGGTGTGTATGGTTTAGAGTTCCTGCACAGTCAGATGGCTCTGTGTTATGCAAGATGCAACATGTGTTGATGACGGCTGTTGTTTAACTCTATTCTCGCTTTTCGTCAGAATCCATTTGCTCTATCGAATAATTTCTGCTATGGTGTAAATCAACGTCGCAAACAGATGCCCGCGTTTATGTTTTCTGAATAAATCTGCTGAAATGACGCACTCACATTCACATAAAATAATCTCTCCATCTCAGCCTCCGTATGATACTTTCCTCTCTGTGCCTTATGGATAAAATCTCAGTCGTTGATCCTATTTCTGTTGCTAATAATAGTCCTAAACCTGATCAGCTAATAATATTATTATGGTAGCTGTTACCTGCGTAGCCTCCAAGATGTAATCCTGCACTATCAACATATCTTCATTTGACAGACACACTTGACTCTCCCCTCTCAATGTTACAGAGAACGTCTCGTAGATGATTGGCTGATCTCTCACAGGCCAGAATACGATTGGCTCACTGTTGTCCGTCTGAGAACGAAACTGTGAAAGAAAGAGATATGAATGAGCGCATATGAATATAGGAAGTAAACTATCAACAAAGGCAGACACAACGGTACTAACCGTACAACTTGTGTCTGTTAATGATACAATGACCCCGCCGTTGTGATCCCACACCATCCGCCAAAAATCCTTTACTGTGCTGAGCAAAGGATTCTGGGTAATGATATACTCATTGCTTTGCTGGTAACCCTGATCCAAACAGATGAATGAGTCTTAAATTGTGTAACGTGTAATTTCATAGGAAGTATTGAATATGCAGTTATATCACCATGACATATGAGGCATTGATGTAGTCTGATGGGTCTCCTACTGATGTGGACAGACACACTCTGGTTTTCTCCACTGCAAAAAAAACACACACAAACAAACTGCCGTTATACCAACAATGTTAAACAATTAACAATGATGGGTACTTTCCATAGTCTTAAAACAAGTAACAAGCCTTATTTGTTGGCCATTTACATTGTGTCATAAGCATTAGGTCTGTGAACCCACCAGGTAAAAGCGAGCAGCTCCTGTTTTTCACACGGTTGCATTCTCTCAGAGCACTGGAATAATCGGTTTGTTTGGCATTCATCTGGCACACCAACTGCAATCGCATCATAGACATTTCATTCACATTCATTCATTTGGCAGACGTTTTTATCCAAACCATCTCGCAAATTTTACATTTTGTGTAACCAATAACCTTTGTGCTACTCCAGTAATTTTTTTCATGACAAATAATAAAACACTTCTAGCCGTGCGTCGATGTATGTATTCAAAACTCTGAAACCAAAGGCAGAATTTATTGGGCTTACTTTGAATTGTTTTTCCAGGCGCGTCCTGCCCGAGGGTCCTGGTGTCAGGAGGTCATTAACATATCGATGAATGTGGCTTGATGGCACCTCTGTATCTTTACTCAAAATGGCCTCTACTAGAGCATCATGGGTAAAAATGTACTGCTCCTGTAAGAACAGCACAGTGAGTGGGTTTGAGATGGAAACATCTCAGCAGTGTTCCTTTATGAAAATAGTAAACAGCACATGGGTAACACTAGAGTTGTGGGTCTCATGTTTGTGCTACAGTATGCTGTATCATTTATATATATATATATATATATTTTAGCAATTTTAAATCCAACTGTCCAAGTTGCTCATTCTATTCTTTAAGTATAAAATATAAAATAACCTCAAATATTAATTCATTTTATAAAACGGTTAGTTCCAGTCCTTTATCCTGTGCTTTATTCACAATAACGCTATGACCGCTTCACAGATCGATTCTGTGTTTCACTCTTAGCAACTACCCTTAGTGAAACATTCTGTTGCAGTTTAAGGTTAATCAGGGACTATTTTTAGCCAGCAGAAGAAAGACTAAAGGGGGTCGCAAACCAGACGCAGAAGCGCAGAGCCATTGTTTTTAAAAATGAACATACTGTTTTATACAAGTGTACACACGTCGGCCGTCATTCTGCGACTTAAATCCTCTTTAATGAATAACTGGCTTTGCCGTAAGCGGCATTTATCTGTTCGGAAGTAATGGAAAAACACTGCATTAATACAGAAAAACTAATAACAAATTGTCCTAGACGTGACGCTGCGCGGCTCCGGTGTTGAATGACTTTGTCACTCCTGAGGTTTCATTTTATCGAAATTCAACAGACACTGGATCGAAATTGACACAATACACATAGAAAAGCTGATAAAACGAAGTTTGAAATGGTCTCTCTTTTTCTAGTGGCTGTATGTATTATCTTGTACAATTCTTAATTCAAGCAGACCAAAATGAACTGTGCTCACCTCTGTTTGAACTAGATAGTTGCGCTGTGTACGAATTTGCTTGAGGAAGCCCAGAATGTTAACTGTGCCTTCTTCTTGAATTTGCTTCAACATGCTTTCCAGCACAATGTAGGTTCCGGTTCGTCCTACACCAGCACTAAACACACAAAAAAAACACACAAAAATTCATTTTACCACAGTCTTTAGTGTAGTTAATACAATGGAAGACCATCAGTACAATAGGTTTAGTGAATAACCTGCAGTGTACGATCATTGGACCCATATCATCGGTTCTGTCTCTAGATGACTTCTTGACGAATGATAACACAGGCAGAACGTACTCAGGTACACCCATATCAGGCCACTGTGTGTAGTGGTATTGTATTACTGTTCTTTCATTAACACGGGCCTTCTGAGAACCCTGTGAGATAGACACGGGGAAGATTCCAAGTAAACATCATCGATGAGCAATCAATAGTTAGTGTCAAATTTTGAAGTAGTAAAACAAATCGGTCCTTGCCTTCTTTATGCTGGTGTTTCTGATGGTGAACGTTCTTTGGGTGTAGTGAGCCAGGACTTTTGTGTGCTTCACAGTTACCAGAATAAATCCATACTCTTCCTGATTCTCCAGAGGCCAGTACTGGTCACACTTTCTCTGTGGAAAGATGGAAGAGGAAAAATTAAGATCGCAGAAGATCATCATTTCTGATCCATAGACATCTTGTAATGTTCAACATGTTATTGTTGTCCTGTCATAGAAGGTATTTATTAAAAATAGTTCAGAGAATCAATGTACTCATTTCATTTCAAACCTGCATGACTTTTTTTCTTCTGCAGAGCACAATAGAAGATATTTTGAAGAATGTTGGTAACCAAACAATTTAGGCCCCCGTTGACTTCCATTGTGTGAACAAAACCAGAGAGACATTTCACAAAATATCTTCTTAAGTGTTTCACACAAGAGTTATATACAGGTTATGTAACACCGACTGTTGAGTAATAGCTCACCCTTCTGTTCTCCACCAGGTTTGTGATCATGACGATCACTCCCACATTTTGCTCCCAGACCATCCTCCAGAAATCCACAATGCTGGACTTCAGGGGCCCTTGAGCTGCGATGTAAGTTTTATGTTTGTTAAAACCCTAAAATGGAAGAAAGAATAAGAAAAGAATCCATGTTTTGTCAACTTCAGTGTTCGGATCATGTCAGGTTATAAGTATTACACTGGTCCAGGAAGTGCATCTGGACCAGGGTTGTTGTGAAGTCTTAAAGGAACAGTTCACCCAGACGTGAAAATTCTGCCATCACTAACTCTCCCTCAAATTGTTCCAATCTGTACACCTTTGTTTATGATGTATAGCACATGTTGGAAACTGAATAGTTCTTGGGAACCATTGACTGCCATTGTTGATTTTGTCCGACTATGGAAGTCAGTAGTGCCCCAGAATAGTTTGCTTACAAACATTCTTCGAAACACCTTTCTTTGTGTTAAGCAGAACAATGATTTTTACACAGGTTTTGAAGAAATTGAGGTTGAGAGAATGATGACAGAATTTTCATTTTTGGGTGAACTGTCCCTTTAAATATAGATCAACTATCATTTCTCTTGCAAGCTAAATGGTTGTACTTTGAGGAAGTCATGTTTCACTGATTAAATAAGAATACAATTATCAAGACATCCTAGCAACACTTCTACAAGAGCTCAACGAAAAAAATGACAAAAAACCAAGGTCTCTTACGTCAACGTAGTTGGCGTTTATGTAGTCCCCATCACTCTTTCCATCATTGTCTGTCAAGGGTGCGAGTCGCACTCTACTGTGGTCATCTAGAAGATGTAACAAAGATTGGTTTCTCTTCATTCAACACTGAGGTTAAAGGGGAGACCAGGGTTTTTTATCAGTGAATATGTCTTTTGAATTTAATTATTAGATTTAATTATTACTATATGGATTTATTATAGCCTTGTGACTTCTTGTGAACTAGCCCCGGTCTCCCCACACATTGAGCTTTCATGAAGCTGAACATAAGTGGTTCTCACAGGCTAGAACGTTGATGTATCGGTTCTTGCTCTTGTTCTCCGGATGGCCGGAAGTGTCTGTCGTGTTTGCGAGGTCAACAGTGCAGGACTGAACCTCCTGCGAAATAAGACAACAAGACTCCAGTGCAGCATTTTGCCATATACACGGTCAAAGACTTTTCACAAGTGCAGACCACTGAGCATCAACAACACATGCTGAAGCTTTTCAAAGCAATATTAAATTAAGAGCATTAAAAGGGAGACATGGCTTACCTCGAAACATTCTTTCAATATCTACTGGGGGTGAGAATGAACAAAGCAAAGCAATGAAATACAAGACGTGGACAAATAAACATAATGCAGCACAATGCAAACGCTAACAGTTGTTGATTCTTTGTGGGGGTCTACCAGTTTGGGTCACATAGCGTTTGTTTATTTTTGTTGCCGCGAAAACAACCTATGAACTAGATCGGTTTCTGTTCTGAATGTTGATTGGTCAATTAATAACGTTTAAGACGTTAAGGCACAGGTTCTGTCATGATTCTGTGCAAATATGAAAAACATTTGGGAGATTGTAGAATATATAATATTATTCCTAGAGACAGAATCCAAGGCAATACTGTTATAAATGGGAAAATAAAACATTCAGATACACACATTTCCAAAACACACCTCATTCAGTGTGTTTGAGAAGAAAACACACTTAACTTAACTTAACTTAACGAAAGCGTTCTGCATGAGCAAAACAACAAAAAAACTTTTTGTGTTTGTTTTTAGGAAAACTCACATCATTAAGTTTAACCACCTCATTGTGTGTCCAATTAAAGCGCTCAATTCATTTTTAATTATCTAATCAAGTGCGAATAAATTATTGTTATGGTGAGCAGGTTACAATTTGACATTGATTGATGTTAATGAAGACATAATTCGATCTTTTATTCGGTGTGTTTTTTTGGTAACAGTGGCTCTCGCACGCGTTACTGACCTAATTATAGCTGAAACACATTACCAACAACCTACGTTCAGGCATGAATGGATATAGATGGTATGCGTGCCTGACTGAACCATAAAATTCATTTACGGAGATGTGTCGATGACGTGTTGATCTAAAACATCACAAGACAGCTGTCCTTTGAAAAGAGTCAGAAGGGAGGGGGCGATGGCACACGCACCTCAAACTCTCTGGAAAATGAGTTGGTGTTGTGAAGTTCTGCCACGTGCTTCACAAACTGTTTAACCAACAGGGGATCATGTTCACCTGCAGGGCAGAACGCAATGACAGAGTTACGACCAAAATAGAAGCGACAACATTTGATTGTGATTGTTATTTGAACAGAATTGTGGGATGCGGAGAATCACGCAAAGATTATCTCATTAAAGATAATGCGAAACGACCTATTCATGATCAGATTGAGTTAATGTGCAGGTCTAGATATAACTGTACGGGTCAAATTTGAGAAAATGTTCACACAAATGTGATGAAATGTAAAACTCTTACACTGAGGATTTTTGAGCGCTCCTCACTATTTGATGATATTTAATAAAGCAATTTTTTATTATCTTCAAACAAAATAACATCAATGGGATACTTTACACAAACAAATTATAATTTACATTTACTCTAAATGATGTGTTTGCACTTGGCTTTGAGATTGTTTTTCCAATTTTCTTCTCTTGGAAAAGGAGAAATGTTGAGTACTGGTCTTTCTAAGGATAAGTGAATAACCATCTAATTTGAATTAACTGATGCCAACCTAGCAATTTTTCTGCAAGATGCACTTTTTCTTCTAAAGGCATCTATAAAAAAAGGTGTCTTCTAGGAGCTAGGAAAAGTAACTCAAATAATAAAAAGTGGTCATTTTACTTCAAGATATCACACACAAAAAAGATTTTCTCCATCAAACATAAGCTGTGTCATATTTCGAAGGCTGCGTTCTCCGGAGGTCATATTTGTCATACACATCAATACATTTCAAAGTAAGAAAGAAATCACAGCGATCACGTCTCACAAATAATACATCTTTATTCGATAATGGTTGCTTTTGTGAAAAGTGATGAATTGATCAATACTTATATTTTCAAAACTATATTTTACGCCATATCAGCACTTAAGGCTATAACTCATGCATGATACAAGCAAACTTCACATGCAAAGATCATTACAAACAATGACTTAACTATGCTTAATACAATGTAAGAAATACATATATAAACATAGAAAAATAAATAGTATTTATAAAAGTTATTTTATTTTTAATACTTGATATAATGTAATTTCTGAATAAAAACGCTGCAAGCAAGACATTACAGAGTATGTTGGAATGAGTGAGTGGAATTTTACAGAACTTACAAGCTGGTGGTTCTTCACTTTTAATAAATGTCAATTGATGTATTTAAAACCATAAGATATCTGATCGTAAAATTGCCTTGTTTTTATACTACTATTATAATAATCTACACAATGACAGAGTTTTGCAACTTTATGTAATGAAAAACCCTAAAGCAACTGTTGGTATCAAATTGGCCGGCCTTTGGCCAACTTCCCCTAATGTTCAGGACATATTGCTAGACTTAATCCATAGAGATTCAAAACCTTTTACATTTGAAAGAGTTATTAAAAGCTACTTTTTTACTCACTGGGTTTTGTGGTAGGGTATCTGCATTTGTGTTTATACAGGTTTCCCCACTCGTCAGTGTTTCCCTTAATGGAAATGTATTGGAAATGTACAAACTAAACTAAATTATGCTTATTTGACGGTATATATGTAAAGCTTAGAATTTCTGGTTCATCTACTCTCCACAACACCATTTCAGTGTAAAAGTCAATAGAAACAAAATAGAATACAGAAACCTGTTTCTTCTTAGCGACGGCCTGCTACAGCGCCTTACACACATATGGTCCTCTCCTAACAAATCATACGTCATGAAAAGCTTATTTATTCAGCCTTCAGGTGACGCATGAATTTCGGTTTCGAAAAAATTGACCCTTATGACTGGTTTTGTGGTACAGGGTCATATGGAAAGTCCCCACAATGTACAGAAATCTAGCGTGTTTGAGTGTTACCTGTATGTCTGGGCTTTGGTGACGTGGATATCACTCTGGCAGATGTGTTGTCTTCTACGTAAAAATGAGCAGTCTGAAAACATTTCCTGCAAAGGCATTAAAGCATCTTTTACACCAGAACTTTATGTAGCACTAGTACTGTTGACTGAATAGCATGTAAGTATAATGTACTCCACAAATCCTTAGTTAAAAAAACACATGAACAACCACACAAAACATCAGTTTCAGCTCAGAAAACTAATTATTTGTCTGTTTTTATGTCCTATCTCCATACTGCATGTCCTAGAGACTGTACGCTTAAAACACATGCACACAAATAAAATGAGATTTAATCTAATCCACACACATTCCACTAAAACGCATTCTTACAGGATCCCTCTATTTTTCAACCCTGAATCCGTTTTGTTTAAAACGGCAACTCCTTGGAAGAGATTAGTGGCAACAAACCATGAAGCAGTGGGAACAGATTAAACACTAGCGCTCAAGACGTCCCGTTAAGTGCGCATCTGTCTGCTCTTCAAATGAGCACCGTGTAGCTACAGATGGACAAGCAGTCGTACACGCCCGCGTTCGCTGTGATTGAACCACCCATGCCCACGCTAACATGGTATGAACACGACTCGGTTGTGTTGAACATAATCACACGGAGGTTCTTTCCTCAGCCGGACGGCGTGTGTTCCCTGCAGGCCCACAAACAACACGTCAACATATTGGAGATTTAATCACCGGCTTCAAGATTACAAATTTAATCTCGCCGCAATCTTGGAGATGTAATGACAACCGTGAGCGAGATGCTGAAGAGGCCAAGACAGGAACGAGAAATGTACAATCGTATGCCACTAAACTGTTTACATGTGGGAAACATGCTGTTGATGGGATTGCCAAAGTTGCTTATTTCACGGTCGAGAATATCCAACGGACAAATAGATCCCAGACATTTTGGTGTAGAAGTTGAGAAAAATGACTATGCGAATGACAAACATTTGAGGTATTTGTGATTTTATTCTATAGGGATTGATCATTTCGTCCAATCTGGTGTAAGAACAGTCTCGCACACGGCGCAAGTTTTCACGTCATGACTTGTTTATGTTGTTTCCCTTTAGGGGGGTCCCTCGCCCCGTGGGTGTGAGATTGGGTCTGTGCCCAAGATTAGACCCCCGTCACAGAAACAACACTCTCCTCATGGGGCCACATCATAAACACCCCCTTTAACGCCGATTGTTATGATTATGGATTAGTAACAATATGAAGGACATCAGGAGCAGCTGTCTCAAAGAAAATGTATTTTTGTTTTCCAGGCATTATGATCAATTCAATGTAAAACTTAAAAAACCCCTTTAAGTGAAGCAATTGAATACAAACCAGTTGAGAAAATTGACATACATTTTTTTACAATAAAGTCTGAATGAATACAAAATAACTACAATCATATGAGAGTTAAACTGTTTAAGCCAAAACTATTTTTAACTCAAATTTATAATCATAAATGTCTGTTTATTCTTTTAAAAAAAATCATGTTTACAAATGTTCTCACTTTATATATACATATATATATATATATATATATATATATATAATTGATAAAATATAGACTGTTTCATCGGACACACGCGCCTGGCTCAATTTGTTTTTGATATAACACTTTATATGATATTTAATTTATATTTTATTGTTTATTTATTGCATTAAATTAAACTACCAACTACTCAACTTTCCTGTAGACCTTAGAACCTTAACAATCAATAACTTAAGTTTGGGTCACACAATGTTCGTTTATGTTTTTGTTGTCGCTGGAATAGTCTATATTTATTTTTCAAACAATTCATGTTTACGGTATATTTAAGACGACTTTGTATAGTAAATATACTTTGTTAGAATGATTTATTAACATAAGTTGTAATACGTTTTATTCATTTATTTGATCGACTCTGTTTTTTATAATAATAATATAATGCAATAGCATGTAATGTACACTAGGGTGAAGTCTTACCTCCAGTAGATAAAAATGCCAATGAGAACAATAAGAGCCAGGAAGGTGAGTGTGGAGACCACAGCCAGAGGAACTATAGCCTTTTTTCTCTCAATGATGCTCGCCAGGCCCACCCTCGACTCGTGACTGCTGTTACTGGCATCTATGGGTAAGAGAATGCTCTAAACATGATCAGTTTATCAGACATCCAGTTTTACATTCTATATGTAGAACTCACAAAAAATATATAGATTTGATACAAGCATCACCTCTATCTGCACACTGCAAATAATCCTTATGCAAGCTTACAGTGTAGTAGATGCAATTCACATACCTGAGACTCATGTGGAGCTTAAACATTTCATGTCAAAAAACAAACACATTCATATAATGCTGAAACTAACACACAAAATAAATACTACCTTAGCCCTGTAAAAGACAAATATACTAACATGTTTAACTACATTAGAATAATATAGCACATATCTTCCTCAAAACACATATTGTCCTTTGACTAGACGTTGGTTCAAGTTCATTAGAAATATTATCAGCTCAGTTTCTCTTTGACCTTAGAACAGATTTCTTATGGTGTATATTCTCTGTAATTCACAACTTAATCTATTCCATCAGATACGTGTCTTGAGCTGGTCGGACACTAAGAGGCTAAAGAGTTCACAGGTCAACATTCATTGCAGACAGACACGTTTGAGAGATTAAGACCTGGCCTAGGGCTGTCTAACTTGACCTCGCCATTCCAGCCAAAACATAATGCCAGCTGTCAATAAGTGCTGAGTAAATATAAGAGTCCTGCTGCCCTCTGCTGGAAAATGAATGACATGATGGATTCGTGTGTTATCCCTAGGAGTTTGGAAATTAACGTTACAGATGCCCGTAGTCAATGATTTAATCCTTAAAAATGTATTTCGATAATCCATATTTTTACAACGAATCGTTTTTTTTTGCTTTAAATTGCTTGAATGTAAATCTACATCCTTGCTTTATTCAATATGAGCAGATTCATCATGAATATCAAATTCGTATCCGCCTTCACTCACTCAAGTGGGTGAGTGTGACGGGATTGGTTTAAACTTTTTCAAATTGCATGTTTCAGAAAATACTTCGCAGTGGTATTTCATCAATATTTTTTTATGCCTACATGGTTTGTCTTCAAGCATATGTTGTCACAATTTAGCAACATTATGCAACCAATACGGAGTTCCAGACACTTTAGGATATTTCCCACCTCAACCCGGAAATTATTTCTGGAACTGTGCTCTTGTAATGTTAATAAAGACTTTTGATGTTTAATGTTACTAAAAACGTTTAATGTTACGAATTCCCCTCGGGGCTAAATGTGTGGTCATGTTTGTTAGACTTGATTTGAGATGGAGAACGTGCCATGTTTCTAATGTGAGCATGGTTATGCACAATTTTGCGACAGACCACACATACAACATGCAACATGACACAGAACACAGTACACAGGACTAGGGATATGATGATGGGAGGTTTGCGGTTATGATGATGGTAACATATTCATGGCTTTGCAGCAGCAGTTAGCCTGATAAGCTCTTTAAATCTTACCTTCTCCATTCCACTAACTTCTCACAAAAGACTTTCTGGATGTGATATTGTTGGGCTACGACATTCAGAATTCAACATACGTTAGTCATTCTTTAACCGTGAACCTTCTTCAGGAACCTTCATTGATCTTGATCAAGCTTAGCTAAGTCACAAAGCACCATGTTCGGATGTTCATCGGTCAAGAGCTTTACCTGCCACCGGTTCCTCCTCTGAATTCCTCTCAGTGCGCTCTGGGATACTGAAGTCTGAGGACGTCTCGTTATCAGTGAGGCCTTCTCCCGATCCACTCTCTTCTTCTCCACCATCTTGTTCAGTCCAGGATGGGCTAGGGCGCAAGGTGACCCTAAAGTCCGTCGCTAGGTTCTCACCCTCAAAGTAGAAGGAAGAGGAGTGCTCCTCGTTCCCATCGTTCGCCTCTGTAGGTGAAGCCGGGGGTATGTACGGAGCGGTACTCCCGGCTCCTGAGGCGGAGCTCTGACCCCAGTCCAAATCCAAAACCCAGCCGGAGGCACTGCTATCCAACTGCCCATCTGCAGAGTGTATTGGCACGGTGCCGGATTTTGGAAAGGAGGTGGGTGCAACAGTCGGGGGCACCGCTGGAGCAAGTACAGAGATGGATTTGGGAGTAGAGGACGGCGCAACTGTCGTGGGCACCACGGGACTGGGCATGGTGCTGGATTGTAAAGTAAAGGTGTGTAGAATGGTCTGAAACTCAGTGGGAACTGGGGCATCCTGGGACCGTCCAACTGTTTTACTTGTAATGGCGCTGATGGGAGCTGTAATATAAATGTTGAGGTCAGTAGAAGGCTTTATATCAAACACAGAAGATGAGAAACTAGCCTCGGGACGGAGGTCCATGTCTGTGTCGCTGCACAGAGGGGTACCAACGCTGGAGGTGGACAGACTACCACAGGGCAGCAAGACGTTATCAGAGGCATCCAGAGAGATTTCACTTGAGGTGTGTAATGCATCTTGGGTAAAAGTAGAAGCAACCAGAGATGACTCTGGAAGCAGACTAGAGTCCCGAAGGGTACCTGAGAGAGATGCGGTCGGGTCCTGGTTCGTCGCCACCTTAGAGTAGTCGCTAGTGACCGGAACTGAAGGTTGGAGATACGTTACTACGCTCAGCAGGGAGACTGTACTTGAGGATTCGGAGAGGCGTGGGAATTCGTGTTCAGAGCTCGACAATGAACCAGTCGCTTCTGGTAACGTTTGGACAGGCTGTGCACTTCTACATTGGGGGTCAGTCGAGACGGACCCAGACATAATATCATCGTCACCATCATCATCATCACAGCCACCACTAGAGACAGGTTCCACGTCCGAATAAGACACGAAGGGGAACAGGGTGGGGTAGGAAGGGGAAGGGGTGATAGACTGTGCACTACCAGACACTGGGGGTGAAACAGTGTACGGGGCATCCCAGTCAGGGATGAGCTCTGACTCAGACAACACACTGCTGGGGGATTGGGAGGGGGAGACAGGACTCGCATGCACATGGGACAGAGTGTCAGATACAGATGTGGCGCTCTCACCATTGAACACCGTGGTCTGCGGCAGGCCGGTACTGAAAGCAGTGGTTGGAAAAGGCAAGCTAGGAGTTGAAGGATGTAAGATGACCTTCAAGGAAGAGGAAGTTGATCCCTTTGGGATTTCACTAGGATTTTCTATTGGGACTACAGTCACTGAAGTCTCACGATATTTGTGTGAGTCGGTTACAGGTCGAGCCACTTCCTCAACCTCAGTAACCTCAGTTACGTCTACCGAAGCCGATTTAATGCTTATTTCAGGGGTGACGCTTGTTATGGTTGATTCTGTAAAGGTCTCACTCTCATCAGACTCTGAGGATACAATTATTACACTTTCATCCGGTCGATCGGTGTTTATATCTGATTTTGTGGTTATGATTGGGGTGATGGTAGGTTGGTCGGTATATATCACTGTAGGTTCTTCTGTATATGCCACTGGAATATGATAACGAACATTTGTCTGGGAGTCATCTACTGGGATGTGCCTTTCATGAGCCTTTAATGTTGTCTTAATGTCAAAGACTGGATGGGTGGGTCTCTCCGTTGCAACTCTTGGATGGACTGTGGTGGTTTGGACGGGATATGGAAGCTGATTTAAGTCTGGTTTGACCAAAAGGGGATTGATGTGATAGTTTTCCTGAAAAGAGAGATAGAGAAACAGAAAGAAAGGCAAAGTTTATAATTTAGCTCAGCAGTACATGGTTGGTACTTAAATATACACAAAAGTAGCATTGATATATTTACCTCTTCATCATAGTCAAATAATTCAGGGTCAAGCTCGGTTTCTGAAAATAAGACAAACATAATGAAAGTAAAAACACTGTATGGCCAAAGAAATTCACTTCTAAGCTGCAGATATGCATTTTGTCATCTACAGCCTACATATATTATATTATACTGTATATAATATACAGCCACAGAAAAGAATTAAGAGACCAATTGAAAATTATATTTAGTTTTTCTGAAATTACTATATAGCGTTTAGGTAAAATGTTGATTAAAAATATTGTTTCTATTTGCATTTATTGGCAGAAAATGAAAACTGGAGAAACAGGTGAAAAAAAACAGAAAAGATGCTCTGTGTTTTTTCAGACCTCAAATACTGTATATTTATATTCACTTTTAAGCAATACAACAGTAATATATAATATAATATTTATATAATCTTTTAGAAATGATTTTTGAACTTTTCCTAAATACATATGTCATTTCTATTACTTCTATAACCTCGATATTTATCACAGTTTTCATGTGTCTTGTCATGCAGTCAGTCTTTCACAGACTTGGTGTCACTCCTGAGGTTTGATTTTAGACTGGAATTGCCACTATACATCTGGAAATGATGATTAAACAAACATTTTGAATGGTTTCTTCATTTTTTTCATCGGCTGTATATTACATTAATACATAAGAATAACAAATGTTTTAGAAGTATTGTTCATTGCTAGATCATGTCAAGTAATGCATAAACTAATGTTAACTAATACTGGCTTCTTGTTAAGTGTTACCTTTTTAATACAATATTCATTATATTGTTGCGTAGACACAATTTTATTGTAATGATGGCCAACCATATATAACATAAAGACGTTCACAATCTGCACACACAAACACACATCTTCAGTACACGTGAAAACCATCCCTAGTTAATATTCAAAGACAAAATTTCTTATACTGGTTTTCAATCTGTACACAAAGCACATGCCTTGGTAGAAAGTGGTGCTCTATGAATATGTTGCCATTGGGAAATGAGAAGAAAGGAAAAGGCAACACACAACCAGAGACCTTACATCAGTTCATTCTAATACAAAGAGTATATAAAGGGACATTCTCCAGGTCGGTTTCTAAGTACATACCTGTACTTATTAAATTAAAGCATTTTATCACACAGCAGGAAAGTTGGACACCTTCATGCACTACAGTGGCTCCCAGCACACAAGAGTAGAGAGAGGTTTTAATCTTGTGCAGGCCCTTACCTGTCGTGTGGGTCAAACTCATTGACACAAAATGATGGAAAGACCCCAGAGATTTCGTAATACGGACAAGATCGGTTTGTGAAGCATGGAAATATTAAAAATAAAGGCAGAAAATGTGTGATTCCATGAGAGCCCCTATTCAAACCTAAATCACCTATAGTTTCACATACTTTCTTTTTAATTTTTGTCATCATTTACTCATCCACATCGACTTTCTTTCTTCCGTAGAAAAAAATATTGTTGTTGACTGGCATCCATTCACTTGCATGGACTTTCAATAGAAATGAATGGGTGCCAGGACTGTTCGGTAACAAACTTTCTTCAGAGTATCTTTTGTGGTTTGCATAAACAAGAAAGTCAAAGGTTTGACATGACAAGAGGGTGAGTAAATGATGACAGAATTGTCATTTTGGGTCGATTTATCACTTTAAGGAATCAAAAATGTTTTAAAATGACTACACATATATCCATTGACACTAAATTATGATGCCAAGGGTTTTCAACGAGACAGATTAGTTTATTATGAATCATTAAGAAAAATACAGATGTGTCAACATTGCAGTGTATTAACAAGGCAAGAAATCCACTGCGAGTGGTAGATCACAGGACTTAAACATGCACTTCCTCAAACTGAAAACTGCATACTGTATTAACAACACAGAAAGTACAAGTGAATTGTAAGACAGAGTACAGAGCACAATGTTTGAATACATGTGCACCTGAAACACATAAAATACACAAAGTGATGACACAGAGAGAAAAAGAAAAGGAGGCACATGAAACATAAGACTAACAACCAAAGAAGCCAAAAGCTGTTACGTTAAACGCAAGTCACTTCATTTGGCCAATGAGAATAAAATGAAACCATACATGACTGTTTGTTGTCAAGTTGTGAAACAGACACAAAAGATGAATGTCTTTTTATAAAATATTAAAGCCTAAAATAAAAATGTATTAAAGTTAGAAAATACACAATAATAATTTATTAAAATTAAGTTAGTCTCACAACTGACTGCGTTAAAAACGAATCTAATGTTTATTCTAAAGACTGGTTTGTAGGAGTCCACCTGGGAAACTAAAAAGGGCATTTGTGTTTTGAACTCATTGTCCATGGATGCGAGGGCGGCGGGCGCGATTGCTCTTACCAGGATCATCCAGGGGAATGTCCACCGACAGCTGCTCGCTCACTCTGCCATACAGACCGTTGGTGCACACTGCAACCACCTGCACCATGAAACTGGTGTTGGGCAGCAGGCCCTGAATGATTGCCCCCTGGTGGTATAAACAAAAACAAATACATACATCAGGCGTGATGTCTTCTGCATAGAAAACATGTACTTGTCTCTTTCATTTTCACACGTGACAGTTGCTGGTCACCATTTATTTTTATTAAATGGAAAATAGTAGGAAAATCTTGCTTTAACGTAACAGATATTGTACATTAAAGTTTGAAAATCAATAATAGTTGATTACCACATCCTGGTCTCCGTCAGTCAAGTACTCTCGGGCAGATTCCTCGCCCCCATTCACCGGGCGGTAGGTGACAGAGTATCTTTCTATACTTGCGTCGTAGACGGCCCGCGGCCTCTCCCAGATCACAAGCATACTGGTGTAGTTATGAGCACTGACCTGCACGTCCTCTGGCTCTGAACTGCAAACTACAAACCAGAACACAAACACAACTACATTGTACAGGAAACAGCACTTACAGGGATGGTCCACCCAAAAATGAAACTTCTGTCATTTACCCACGCTCTTGTCATTACAAACCTGAATGACTTTTCTTTCATTTATGGGTAGACTATCACTTGAACCAGGACACCAATATTCAATAAGATTACTTTAAAAAACCTAGTATGTACTGGTTTCTCTCATTTGTATGTTGTTGCTAACAGCACTGTGACATGAAAAATTAGAGCTGTGGAAAAACATATTGTTACAATTACTTAAACTGATCAGAAAGAGGACTAAACTGATAAGAAGGACCAATAAACACATTTAATTGAATTCCCCCATGAAGGCGGAAAGGCAAATATCATTCATTTGAATTCAAAATCATTTCTGACTGGTGTGGCCACACATCATCACTTCTCACTTATACTGTAGGCTCATATGGTAAAATGCTGCAAGTCATTTAATGTTTATTCCAGATGAAGTTCAGTATGAAAATCAATTGAAACGAATTGTAGATGTTATTTTTTAAGGTCTCATTTTCCAACACAAGGGGGCAGATTTGAGCTACAGATGAAACGATGATCGCTTTACTGTAAACTACAAGGGTCCGAATACATGTCAAATAGTGTAAACCCTCAGATGCAAATTGTACATTAAAAAAACTAAATTGTCTATTGAAAGCACATTGCAACAGACGTCTCTGTATCAACACCACATGTTTTTGGTTATCTCTTGATTCCAAACTTCACATTCTTAAAATACAACTGAATTCAACCTGTGCAAGTGAAGGAGGACAACTGAAGAGAGACAGTTGCCTAGCAACACAGATGAGTTTGGATATGTGAGCCAGCCAGAGCCAGCGAGTGAGAGAGAGAGAGAGAGCGAGCGAGGATCAAATAGCAGCGAGTAAACACTGTTACTAATGTGTGCACAGTGTAGTTGAGGTGAAGCCCCTAGCTGGTTTATCTGTCTGCTTTAAGCTTTTTGTTTTGCTGAGATTTTACCCTTAACAGACCCATCAAATTAATCAAGTGCAGAGGTGTCAACAACAAAAATCGAGAAATGTGTGAACTGACTAGTGTGAATCTTGGCCCTGAAATGTGCATTTAACCATGTAGGGCAATTTCCACCTTCATAAATGTTTACGCAAGTTCAACTTACTGAAACAGTCTTTACAAACTATTAATGTAACATCATAGTACTTTATGAATAGCATTCCCAACACAGGCTGATCTGCATTACTGTTTAAGTAAAAGTGCACAAGCAGGCTATTTTCCATTGCCGATGGCTACTGAAAACACAGCTCCCACGTGCAAGCCATGCCAGCACACCCTACAGCAGAGGAATCGAAAATAGGGCATCGACATCCAACCAGGGATCTGTTAATGGTGAAAAGCACCAGGATAAACCAGTTCAGATCCTGTCAACGGTTAGACCTAATCGATTTGTGAAATATTTAGATAATAAATATGTGATAACTCTCTGATAATGACAGATGTGGGTGTAGGCCTACATCAAATATTTAATAGTATTGAGGTCATTGTGCAGAAGACATTAAACTAAAGGAAAATGCCTGGAGGGGCCAACCGCATGCAAAAATAGAAACCTTATTTAATTGAGAAGCGGTTGTTTGGGATTAGAAATCATGTTGGAGGCTAATTGGATCTGTGACCCTCAAACCGCCTGCCTGCTTTGAAACCTTTTGAATAAAATAACTCCAGAGAGTCTGTGCATGTACTGCATGTTTGTGAAGTACATACTGGGAGTGTGCACCTCCTCGACACCAGTGTAGGATGAGAAGACCTGTCCCATGAACTGGTCCTGCTGTTCTCTGTAGTTATTCTGAAGGTAGTCCATAAGCATGACATATCCAGCCTGCTGCATAGTCATGACCTCGCAGAACATCTCCAGCTGAACACACAGAAACACGAGACTTAGATGACAAACATCTGTCTTCACAATTCATAAGCTTGAAGCTTTCTCAAAACGTTACTTAAAGTGCGTAATTTTTTGAAGATCTATTGACAGAAATGCAATATAATATACAAAACTGTCTTCAGAGGTGTATACAGACCTAACACAATGAAGCATTCTGTTTTTATTACCTTAGAATGAGAGATTTATATCAATATATACCGCGGGTCCCCTTACATGGAATTCACCATGATGTTTCTACGGTAGCCCTAAACGGCTCTTTAAAGAAGCGAAAGTGAGATGGCATCTTTGTCCTGCGAGAGCAACCGTAGTGCTTCGGAAAAGGAGGGGTGGAGTGAACCGTTGGTTGCAATTCACAACCTCACCGCTAGGTGCCGCTACATTTCATACATTAAAGTGAATTAGCAATAATAATGTCTCCATACTTACAGTATATTATAACTAGGAGCTATTAAAGATAATATAAGCAAGCAAACTATAAAAAAGAAACGCGTCGAAGAATGAATAATGTTAATAAAAATAAAACGTCTAAAGTCTGAGACTGATAAAGTAATGATTTCTATTGGATTACTACATTCATTAAAATGTACCCTATATATAACTTTACTCACCATTTTTATTCAACTTCAAACATATATACACAGTGTGGCCCAGCAGTGAGACATTTCCATTGTGTACAAACTTCAAAGCCGCACTTTAATGTTTGGGAGTCAATGTCATTCCCATTGTGACATCACCAGGTGTGGGTTGGTTACCATATGACAAAACTCCAGACGGGCAACCGTCCCAGAATGAATGACACATACTTCAAAAGGTGTATTTAAGCATTTACAGTCTCTTGTGATGCGTAATCCTATACTTACTCTCTTTTATATTGTGTAATGACAGCGTGCTTTTGAATGCGTGGCATTTAATATCTCAATAATCAAAGAAATGTTGTTGGTTTCTTGTTTTAAAAGGAGATGGCTTCCTCTTTAGTAACCAGATGCAAACACAAACACAAAATATCACAAAAGAAATTAAACGGATCTATTGTAAAACCAAAATAACACGTGGGAATGCTAATTGACGTTTGCGCCTTAATGTTTGGGCGTGTGCAACATTTCGAGCTGATTGATTTCTGTTCCTAAGTGTCGCACAGAACCTGCGTTACGCAACAGAAGCGGACTGACTGGCACTAATACAATTTCATTTTGTGACTCACCAATGACTCCTAAACTTTTCTACAAAAGTCCCCTCCCCTACATCTTGTAATTGTAATCTCCAATTGACCTTGAAACCTGTAAAGAATCATAACAAATATTCCCATTTCACAAATAAATACGATTTACCTGTACATCTGAGATGGCCACGGTGTTTTTGAAAACAATCCACTCGACAGTCTCAGAGCAGGGAGGAGTGGTCAGAGAGCCATTATAGATAAAGTACTTCTCTGTGGAGTTGGGGAGGAGTCCCTGAAGAGTGAACGGAGAGACAGGGCCACTCTTTCCTGACCAGAGGAAACCGTAAAAAGAAATATATCAGGATACATTTTAAAGCCTTTTGGAAATGGTTATTTATCGTTAATGCGTTTTATTTTTCTCAGGGTTTGAAAGCAACCATTAGGGACATTCAATATAAACTATGTTTATACCATTTTAATAAAGAACGACTTAGCCCAACTTGATAAACAACTGTGCGAGCTACAGCAGACTTTCATAAGAGCTTATCTGCATGAAGAAGTCATAAACGTACAATAGAAATTACTAAAAGAGTCTGTGCTATTTACAGTCCAAGGAACCCTTAATAACATAAAACAATTTCAGAAAAATAGCACAATTATGGATATGAAAGAAAGAAATGAACACTGCTCTCACCAAAGCGGCTGACACTGTTGACAGCGTCAATGATGGCCAGATAATTTTCATTATCCTCATTACTCGCCTTCAAAACAGATAAAAAATAAAGAATGTATTAAAATATGATTAAATATGATTCACTTACTGATCTGATGACACTATAACTAAATACATGATAGCGTCCCTTTAAACGGATACTCTGCACAAAAACGAATGTTGGCAACTGACAGTTCTGGGACATCATTGACAACCATCGTAGGATAAATTAAAATGGTAGTTAAAAGTGCCCGAGAACGGTTTGCTTTCCTACATTCCTAAAATATCTCATTTTGTGTTCAGCAGAATGAAAATAAAATGATAATTTTTTTACATTTACATTTATTCATTTGGCAGACGCTTTTATCCAAAGCGACTTACAAGTAGTTGTATACAGTGGCACATTACTGCAGAGCAATCAGGGGTAAGGTGCCTTGTTCAAGGGCACTTCAGTCATGAATCATTAGAACCGGCAACCTTCTGATAACAAGCCCAACGCTCTAACCATTAGGCCACAGCTGATACAACCTACTATGGTAGTCAATGGTGTCCCAGAAATGTCAGGACAAAGAAACGTATATAGGTTTGGAACAACTGGAGGGTGAGAAAATAAAGACAGAATTTTAATCTTTGGGTAGAGTATCTCTTTAGACTGTGGTCTCTGCACAGCAAAAATCGGGCTTTTCAAACCCTGATAGACATTTTCAATCTCTTTATTTGATTTGCCAAAATAAAAATAAAATCCAAGTAGGCGCTCTGTCCATTGCAGAGTTAAAAAACACCCATCCTGTTTGGAAACACCCAATAATTGAGAAACGCCCCTGAAATGGGTGTTTTGCAGAGACCTGTTTTCCTTTATTACTCAAATACTTGTAATATTACATGGCCTTCAAGGCACAAATACCCTTTTGGCCCCTAATCCTTGTCCAACTGCCCTTTAATCCCACTTTTTCCTAGACAGTCATGCATGTGCTTAATATACATTTACAAGACACATAAGGACCGACCTTTAAGTCTTTGGGTAAATGTATCCCTCAGCATCTTATTTGCATTCAAAACTACACGGTTGCTTCGCAATGAGGACATGTTCATACATGTTCATCAAGCATCACCTTGAACTGCGCAACATCCCTGTACTAACACACAACTTCATTTAATTGCACACACTGTATACTAGAACATCCTCAATAAAAAAAGTATTACGAAAGTTTACAGCAATCAGCTTGTTGTTTATCTTCAACCTCGGAACAACTGTGCAAAGACGAGGATTTCTGAAACCGCTCTCTGCCTCAGGCTTGGGGTGTGGTGAGATGTTTTCAGGAGCACTTAACATGTGTAAGATAGCAACTAGACCCACAACACAGCTCATAGCCAGATGACTTCAGAAAACCCACTGCACTGACCTCAAAGAGCACGGCCAGCGCAGTGATCTTTCCTCCTTCTCTGATGGCCTCGTCGAGATCATCGAAAGCATCTGCCTCGTAACAGTATATCTGCATCTGTGCCACACAAACAACATCTGAGACGCATTAAAATCATATTACTAAATTATAAAGCTTTAATATTAAATGCAAAGACTGTTGTACCTCCAGGGGAAACTTCTCTCCATTTATGCTGTGTTCAGAACCGTCCGAGGAGGCATTGCAGAGGCCCCAATGAAACGTGATGCGTCCCACCTTAAACCTCGACCTCAGACCCCCTCCACTCACAAAGAAGTCTCCTCCCACATTTATGGCCACTGAAGAAAAAGAACAAAACAGAAAAAAGATGTTTCACAGCAATTCACATTTTTGCAATACATTTTTATTTTTCATATAAGAATTATGGGAACACAGTTTCTCAGAGTGATCTCACCAGTTTTCCCTTCATTCTTTGCTGTAGTGGCATCTGATGTTGCTTCTGTCCAGCCCTCTAGTCTCAGCTTCTGGAATTGAACTTTGACCTGTGCCAAGCTCTCCTCGATGTTGATCGGTGACTGTTTGGCATTGTTGCATGATGGGTATTTCTTTGCCCAGATGTTTTGGTTTAGAGTTCCTGCAGGGAATACGATTTTATTGGATTTAATAGTTTCACAAATCTTAAAAGGATAATCAGAGGATTTACAAACACAGGGTTTTCAAAATATAGCCATTCATAGACACACATTATTGGATATGAGTGTAGTAGTTTGAGTTATTCCGAGTCCTTTTTGTGGAGGTCCCAACGGCATAAAAACAATGCTGAAGCAGGTCATCAGCAGTTCTAGGTCACAGTCATTAGCATATCAATAGTTGTATTACACCCCCAGCAGTCCAAAACAGTGCTGTACAGTACAGATGAATACAGCACAACAGAAAAATACAATAAATGACAAAAGCAATAAAGAGTACAAATGGTACAGTTCGGCCAAATTTGTCTATACGAAACAGCATCTTGATAAAATCAATGATCAATAAAAGTTGCAATAATATCCAGGGCTGGAAAGTGGGGGGACGGGGTCCATTGAGTGAATTTGAGTTCTACCTCAATTTCCAGCTTTTATCCATGAAATTGCCCCTATGACATGTCCCTAACTGGAGTCCATTCAGTGAAAAATTAAAAAATAATAAATATAAATAGTAATTTTTGTGCAAATAATATGGTTGGTATTAATACCAACACACTGTTATTGATTGACAGATGAAGTTTATACATCACTATTATTGATAAGGTTTCCATTTAACTGCAATTTTAACACCATGTAAAAGTTTAATAGCGGTTTACAACGATCATTAAATATACTGTATAATAGAGTACTGATAGAGTTGAGCAGATGGGTTGTGACCTGTCACTCTATTCTGAATCTTGTGAAGATGAATCATTAGACAAGCTGCAGCCTGTTCCGTACTCTGTCTGAAGAGGAAAAAGATCAATGCTTTCCATCCGAATTAATTAGAACCATAAATTTGGCTCTTTCCTACAGAGGACCGAGAACAAACATCAAATTATGTCAGAATTTGTTTACCCGTGTATTTCCGTTATTTCTCTCTGTGGAACATACACATGAACGATCTTCTTCAAGAAGATTATTTGTTTTCGGAAAGGATAAAACATTTCAACAGCACTGCGTCTTAGTATAAACAACAAATCCAAACATAATGTAAATAAATATGTTGTTTATATTAGTCAAAAAAGTTAGGGAAATCCAGTTGTGTGGTTTGTTTAGGGGTACACCAGAACATCACCAGAACACCATAAGGGGGCCTTGTTTGATTAAGCAACCCCCTAGAAACCCCCAGCATGATATATAATTATGTAAACATTTAACTACAGAACATCCATAATAGGATATAAACATACAGTCTACTCAGTGCTCACAAACACAGATCATTACATATTTCAGAAACGCATTCCAGCTGTCAAGAGAAATGCGGCACATTTGCTTGCCAGAAAATGGCACGAAAGAAAGCTTTCTCTAAATGATAGGACCTTTATAACTGGAAAGAATACTGAGGACTGCTGTCAAAATCACTGTAGTGGTGTTTGTGAAAGAGTCTGTGGTGATCTAGAATGCTAATGGTATTTTCTTGTAGTTGCCAAAAGGGCTACAGTGTTTAGCAGCAGACAGATCAGTCTAATCACTCTCTCACGCTCTCATTTTAAATCCCTGCTCTCTTTTACAGAAACAATTAAAGGTATAAAAACACCACATATGCTTTCTAGAGAACAGCTCCATCCATCGCATACAAAATGCAGACCAATGTCAGCATTGTGCATAGACTAAAAATCTGGAACTTCGTCTGAAAGTGGAGTCAATTTGAATGAAAAAAAGGCACCATTTACAGAAAATGACCCATTTGTGAGAAGAGAAGTCATGTTGGACTCTAAATTGTGAGGTATGCTATATCAGGCATTAACATTGGAATGACCCAGGCTTATTCATGCTAACTCACCTTTAGATAAAAATAGCCCTTCTCAAAGCGTTTATATCAGAATTAGCTAACAGAGTCTGATTTGCCCATTTCAGTAACATTTAGACATAACATTACGAGCAATATGAGAAAAGGGGTCAATGAAGGGGAGGGGGCATGACATTCTGTATATTACGGATGAACAATGTCCCATCTGCAAAACCACCCGCCTGCAGCCCAGACGCTATAGTGCCCCCTTTGTTGTGCCAACCTCCACTGACACCCAGAACACCCATTTGTTGTGGCGGGCTGAAGACAGGGGGCATAGAACGCCAAAAAGAGAGAGACAGAGATGAATTAAACCAGAGTGACAAATTATCACTCTCATTAGACAACAAAAGAGAGCCGATTGTTTTATCTGGCATTCCCATGTCATAACTTAATAGAACATAATTCCTGGACTAAACCACTTTGCTTTGAAACGATGAATGAATTTGTGCAGTGTGCCAAAGAAACAAGAGATGAGAAGCAAAATAATGAAAGTGTGAACTTTGAAATCTAGCCGAATTTTATTAACACAGAGAGACGGGGAGGTCTTCAATGTTCTAGAGATGGATGTGAGCTGGAGATGAAAGAATGAGAGCAACAGATGTGTCACTCATGGTGTTTTATGTTAACTAAACAAGGATGTCAATTCAAACAAACAACAGGGTGCAGGCAAAACCTCAATCTCTTTTTAACTTAAAGGGGTTGTTTAATGAAAAACAGTATTATCTTTGCTCTTCTGCATCTCATTTGCTATGAAAACGTAGTTTAACAATTTGCAATCTTCACATCAGACGGTTATGAAATGCAACCTACAGAACACCTACAGTAAACTTTGCTTTTTAAAATATTATAGAATACTTTCTATTGTAGTAAAAGTCATCACATTTGAATAAGATCATATTTTTCCAGTTTCACATATTACATATCTCATTACCAGGAACTTACTCAAATACTCAAATAGTTATTATTCACATTCATAGGAATCATTCTTAGATGCAAATGTGCCATCGGAGTGAAAACATTCATACAGAATCAAGCCATCCATGAAAGAAAAAATTGTTTAGTTTCCTAAGGTTGCATATTATTTTACACAAAACAGCTACACAAGAAGCAACAGTAGACTTTGCAAAGAAAAACTTTTCTACAAACAAAGCCACATAAAGGGGCACAAAACAATCCCAGCACACCCATACATTTTTGACATGCACAGGGCAAGAATAGACAGGGACCGTGATTTAGGCCATGTTAACCCTGACAGCCCAAATGAAAGGATGAGGATGAGTTTAATCTGGGTTATCTCCAGCATGCTTAGACAAGATGATCTCTTAACCTGAGCTGGAATGAGGCAAAGATGTCATCATTGCAAGGATGTTAATTTTTGTTCACTCAGATACCCGATAATCACGGTGCAGATACAAACCTTGTTTGAAATAAAGCCAGGGAAGTATACAACAGAAGAATTGTTTGAGTACTCACCCGCATAGGACCAGTCTATGTTGTCTGAGAGTTTCTTCTGTGATCTGAATCCATACGCATCTGATAGATCTGCTGAAGAATAACAGACAAATATTGTCAGTTTATTATTCCATCATAATGGCTCTAGATATATATAACGCCCAAGTGCCATTCAATTGCTCCAGGCACATAGACGTGTCCGCCATCTTGGAATGGTCATCTGACCTCACAGCTGACTACAATGCTACAACACTGTTCTGCGCTGCGCAGCCATAGCTGTGAAAACCAATGGCAATTTAAATAGTTCGAGTTTACACAATAATATGTTTTCATAATCATACACAATCAGCTTGATCTTAAGTGTTTACGGACCGACTCACACCATTCCAATGTGGCGGATGACCTACATATGGTGGCCCATAGAACAAACAGACCAACATTCTGAGAGAATGTTTCAAGACAACCTGAACTCTATTTTATGAGGTGGTTTTATGAGGTAACTATTTTATGAGGTGGTTAATTCGTATGATTTCATAATGTATGATGACAAAAATTTATGATTACTGTGAAAAATCAATACTGAAGCCCCGGCCCACTTCCACTTGGCAAGGAAGCAAATCATACTAAGTGTACGAATGAGATTGTATGAATTCATGCAAATTTGCCAAAATTTGCCACTTCATAAAATGTTTACTTGTTTACCATATATGTTCTGGGCCCGTGAACGGGGCGGCACCAGGACGTTTTTCTTGGGGGTGCTTAACAGTTTAGAGGCTGAGCTAATAAAATGATTAAATTAATAAATGCCTTAGCTACACAATATGCAATTTTGCCGTTTAAATACAGAACAGCTTCAAATATTGTTGTAGTGCATTAACCTACACTTCTCCCATTGGTGCACTTGGTTATTGTTATTATTAATTAGGCTTACATTATATAATGTGCTTTTTTGTGAACATGAAAAATCCCAAAAGAAACGATAACATCATTTAAAACCAAATATTTTGAGTTTACAATTCAAGTTTAACTAAACTACTCTGCAGGCTGCATGTTTACTCAAAATGAAGTATGCAAATATTGATTGACATTAGAAAAGCTTAGCATTTAAAACAAAGGTTGTGCTTTAAAAAATGAATTATAAAATTTTGTTGACATGAAATATCAGGACTTGCTCTCATCTCACGTGAAAAGGTCAAGAGTTCTACCACTTAAAACAACACTTAAAGAGAAGTGCTTTCTTGTTGTAATCCTACTGTCAGAATCCTGTTAGGTAAGTAGCAATGCCAAAATCAAAAGACATTATTATATTACGACAGCTATTATGAGTCAGTTTTGAAGAACAAAGGCTTTAGGAAAGAGTTTAAGTTCACCTCTTGACCTCTATTATTCCCATTGTCTGGTGGTTTATTTAGTCGTCTTGAGTACGATATTATTCTTGTTAAGAAGGTCATCACCCTTAAGACTTTAAGGTCATTCTGCAAGAACTCTAAAGGTGAATTTTTCCTCTTCTCTTTTAAAAAGTCAGATCCCCTACTGCTCAGCAAGGTTTGGAAAAACAATATTGCTGATCTTTTAAATTCTGAACTTATAAACGTTAGGAGACAATAATGCAAATCAATCCTTGTCGATATTCTGTGGGACACATTTAGTCAGAAAATCTCATTCCCATAATCAAACAAAACAAAGACGAAAAATGCTGTCCTCTACATCAAAAAACATTCATTTTATATTTAAAGGAACAGTTCACCTCCAAAACAAACAAAAAAGCATAATGTTCATCATTTACTCAACCTCAACTTAAAAAGTCAGATCCCCTACTGCTCAGCAAGGTTTGGAAAAACAATATTGCTGATCTTTTAAATTCTGAACTTATAAACGTTAGGAGACAATAATGCAAATCAATCCTTGTCGATATTCTGTGGGACACATTTAGTCAGAAAATCTCATTCCCATAATCAAACAAAACAAAGACGAAAAATGCTGTCCTCTACATCAAAAAACATTCATTTTATATTTAAAGGAACAGTTCACCTCCAAAACAAACAAAAAAGCATAATGGTCATCATTTACTCAACCTCAACTTTCCAGACCTATTTAATTGTTTACAGTACAGCTTCAGAATGATGCTTATTTTTATGTTAATCCCCACATAAATTTAATCTTGAAATTATATTGAATGGGGTTGTCACGCTCCAAAAATAATGAGTAGATCAAGACAGAATGTTTGGTTTTGCATGAACTATTCTTTAAAACTCTTTTAACTTCAAAACCATATACTTCTTAATTTCCAGTCATTGACCTTCACAATAAGAGGAAAATAAACTAAAAGCCTTTCGGGCAAATGCTTTAATTACCAAACGATTAGCCAGCGCATCTACTGCACTGTTTCCATGTGGGCCAGACCTCTGATCCATAACCGTCCACAACTCTGTGTCGTTCCAATCTCACCACTTCAACTGCAACTCCATAAACAAAAATAGAACAGATCGGCAAACCGTTTTGCTTTGTTAAATTTACCCAACTTTCTTGCATTGCAGTTGAGCATAGAACCTCAGATGGCATTCAACACTCGCTGTTCACTTATAGGGCTGATAAGAAACTCTATTAAGATGTCAACAAGTTAAACTAAGAGGAACCTTATAATGCCCCCATTCCTTTTAAGCAAACACTGCCTTTTGAGCCAACTGCCAAACCATACAACATTAATGCTTTCAAAAGATAAAAGAAACTACCCTAAAGAGGGCCCTGTCCCTTTGGTAAAAGTGCACAATGTTAGCAACAATGGCTTTGTGATGAAACACCTTTACACCTTAAGCTAGGATACCTTACACTGGTGTGCTAAATGAAACGGGCTGCTTATTCACCAGCAGCAGAAACTATTGTCTAGGCTCATCTTTCTCCCAGCTTTGTCTGTCTATCTACACGCACTTTTCAAGACCACATGTGCACCTGTTAGGCCCTACAAGCATCTACACTTTCACACTGTATCAAAGTACCTAGTCATACATGCTAATTCTAAATTTAACACCCAGGGTTTCACTTTTCTGAGTCAATTTCTAGCACACTCTGACAAAAGTCAAAAAAGTATTTTTTGTACCATAAGAATCCACTAAATAATTACAAAAGTGAAAATAGTTTCTGCCAAAACCCAATGTTTACTGGAATAACTATAAAGAAGTTTATTCAATGCTATTTATCATCTTCTTACTAAAAACTACAAAGAAGAAATTATTCTTTTAGTATGCTATTTATTTCTCAGAAATATACTTAACATTACTAGACGTAGACGAAACGCATATTTGGCCTATACGTGTTCTCAATTATACTTTTAACTGTAACCAAAAGTATTCCAAGCATATACAACTGTACTTGTTTATTCGACTTGTTTAAATGAAAGAAATACAGGAATTTTTTCTTGCTTTTGAAAGTGACCAGCAATTACCAGGATAACTAAAAAAACTAATATTTACTTTTTCTGAAAAAAACTCCCTTAAGAAAATTTAATGGAATCGATGCATGGAATACACGAAAAATGTGTGCTAAACAGATTATTAAAGAGTCGTTTTCTCAAAGAATTTTATTCCAAACCTGCATTACAAATGATTTCAACCCAGCGTTGAGTAAAAAAGGGATGATACTAGCCTTTAGGTTAATATAACCCAGCAAATGGTGTATATTTGACCCAACAATGGGTTAAACAACCCATCATAGTTTTATTTACTACCTAACAGTTGGGTTCGTCCCTTTTGACCCAACAATGGATATTTTATTGGCCAGCCTCGTGACTGAGGCTGCCTAAAGTCTCTTTTTGTATGTCATCCAAAATTAAGAAAAAAACACGAGGGTGAGAACATGCAGACAAAAAAATTTGAAATCTTTTTGGTGAGAACAAAGATCCCTACAAACTACTTTCACATGATCACAACTACAAAACAAAATGTTTACATACGGCCCAGTACAAACTTAATAACAAAAGAACATCAATAATGAAACAGCATTAAAGTCAACACAGAAGCAGCCATTCACTCGATCCCGCCCAGATGAACTGCAACCGTGTCCTTTCTCATGATCTGCCCCATTCACAGCGCCAATACAAACCCAACAATGAGATCAGTGCTTCAGCCGTGAGAGCAGCGGCCCGACTGCAGGTCTGGGCATTGTAACGCCCTGCTGTAGCCCGATTGCTTTTGTCTGAGAACCCATATTCCCTTTGAACCAATCAGCAGCTACCGTTTGTGTCGAGAGCTTTACGGAGGGCTTTATTTCCCGGTACATGGTGTAACAGACAGTGAATGAATGATAACAAAGATGAGTTTGGTTTCTGTCTACTGTGGAATGAGATGAACACTAAGTGGGGGCTTATAAGCAACATGATCGTTCTTTTAACAGCTACATTTAAGTCTTTGGAAATATTTTGCCAATGAGGCTCAAATTTGATATGAAAAGGATGACAGAGAAAAGGGTCAAGTGAATAAGGTGATCCTTTCTTCTTTATAAAGATATATTTTCCTCACTTTCTTTAGTTTTCCCACAGTATAACTTAACAGACAGTTCAGAATACAATTTTACATTTTAATACTATTGTAGGGGAGATATATAAATATTTTCAAATGTTTCATACTGTAATGAAGACGCAAATATTATATGCTAAACTTAGTTATTTTAGTCCTTGTCATGACAAAAGGGGTACGCTAACACAACATTACAGTAAATAGTTAAAAAAGCTGTGAGGGAACCCTCAAGGCCCTTGTGATGACCTAGACTATTGTAAAACTAATATTTAAAAACTTTACAACATTATTTTCAATAAAAGTCAGCCAATTTTCTCTACAACACCTAAAAATACTGCCAAAAACAAAGAATAAAAAAGCTGGAATCCCATAAGATCTATTTGAAAAATATATCCTATGATGATTTTTACCGTGTGTGATATATTTAATAATATGGTGTTTATTTAAAGTGACCGTGCTGTGCCGCATCCAGTGTGGACAGAATTCAAACTTATAATGGGCTTTTATGCGTTTCTAATTTATTTTGTTGCGTCCGGTGAAGACACAGTGTTAGTTACTTTTGTTTATTGTATTTTTGGTCTGTTTATTTCTTTAGTTTATATATACTGTATAGATGTGTGTGTGCTATGTTTTTTTTCTTATTATTCTGGCATGCTGACAGTACAATATTAAATCAATAAGAAACAGTAAAACTGATCAATCTTATCATCTTTCGAAATGGGCACGCTTTGCTTTTTGCTAACTTTTCGCAATCTGGGGGGTTGTTAAAAAATAATAATGAAGTACACAGATAAGTCATTTATAAAACAACAATTACTACAATATTACAAAAACAGCGGTCATATTTGTATAGTTACTGTAACGGTTTCAAAAGCAAATACACTAACATCCTGCCAAGTTTACTATATATTAATGGGGTTGTTTCTGAAAATATTCTTTATGGAATATAAAATTGTTATATTCTGTTCAAGATCTCAAAAGTGAATAGATAAAATAATAGATACTGTAAATGGTGCCCGCAAGCTAAACACTGTGTGAACATGCTTGTACCAGTTTATAGGTGTGTGTGTGTGTGTGTGTGTGTGTGTGTGTGTGTGTGTGTGTGTGTGTGTGTGTGTGTGGAACATACACAATCTCAGTGTGTGTGACAGGATGCTTTTCAAGTGTTTGTGGGAAATGAATGTGCCTTTAATTGCACTGAAATATCAACCCACTACATTATAAAAACGACAGGGTCATCACTGACAAAACAGTAAAGATTTACTTCCCATCATCCACTACTTCAGCAGTGCCTGTTTAGATCTTTTAACAGCCTGGTACAAAATTCACATTAAAGTCAAGATAGAGTAAATGATAAGAACAGATTTTTGGCTCAAAGCTATACTGTAGGTCACATAAACTTCTAAAAAACTTTCATATTCCAAATCTGTATACCTGTTCTGTTTTATGCATTAAAATGACTATTACGACACTTAAAGGGTTATTTTGACGCCAAATTGTATTTACTCAAGTAATTTAAGTAACAAGTAGTTTTACATCTGTATGACCTCCATTTTCTCCAAAATGGTATGTTAAGAATGAAATTGTACTCAATTACAAGTAAAAGCACTGGTGTTAAAAAAGTAATTGAATAAAAGTAAAAATTACTCCTCAAAAACTACTCTAGTTACTTGTTACATTTAAGGCGGTGTTATTTGATGAATTATAAATCATTATAAATAATCAATTTTGGAGATTACTGATGAAGCATATAACTGGATACAACGCAGACAATAACCATGCAATGTGTTGTTCTGTCTTCTGTCTGTCTATCTCTCATGAGCTCAGTTTTACAGTTAAACCAATTATGTAATTCCAACACTGTTCAGTCACGTATACTCGGCCACACAATGCAGAAATTAATCAATAAGAGCCCAAAATACTGCATGCAAAAAATACAAAACATTTGTAACCTGAATTGCATTGGCCTTGCATTCACAGTCATCTTTAGAGGAGCTAGCTGATCTTACTCAACCTCAAGCCATCCAAGATGTATGTGACATTATTTCTTAGGTAGAACAATAAAGATTTTAAATAAAATGCAAGTCCACGGGTTCATTTCTTTAAAAGTTCAAAATACAGATAGAGGCACCATAAAAGTAATCCCTACCGCTTCTTTTGATGTATTAATGACGTTTTATTTAAGCGAACTGCGCAAGAAATTGAGCGTTATTAACAACATTATAACATTATATAATGCACAGTTTGATAAACTGCTTCGCATGCTTGCCAACCGCCTATTTTCCCTACTCACTTATAAGGGCAGAGCGCTTGATGCAGAGACTTTGGAGAGAGATGGACAACTTTACCACATGACACTTGGCGTACGGAGGGATACAAGAACTCAATATTGCTCCATATCTCGGATGAGCCTTCGTATTGTGTCCCTTTCCCGCAGTGACCTTCAAGCGTGCAAAACCGCAGTTTGATACGCGCACTGCCTGACGGACATTTCCGTTCTCCTCCATGATTAGGTGTCTTGAAATCTGTGTGACGCACGATTTGAGTGGGTGGGGTCACGTGACGGGACTGATTATTCTCCTTAGCCAATCACACATGAAAATTAAACGTAAAGCAGCCACGACAATGTTTGGAAAAATAGCGCAGTCAAAGTACCGATACGGCACTATAGTAAAAAGATTTTTACTATTTACTATAAGTATGATATTATGATATTGTCATGCTTCATTTGCATAAAAGCTCCAGTGCCAGTGCATAACAAAATCCTGTTGTGCTTCTTGGAAGAAAGAAAGAAGTAATTCTGAGGTTTCTTTTCTATTTCTATAATAAAAACAATCCCAATGCCATTTGCACAGGCCATTTTAGTCAAAGACTCGTTTTAACCAATCAGCAACCAATCAGCATGCAGGAAATGTTTAGTTACTACTCTGGGAAAATAAACATGACCCCTCCCATCTCGCACCCATCGCCATGGACACAGTTTCAGCCCCCTTTCTCTCACTACGACTCGGTTTACTCGTGTTTCTTTTCTTTGTGCGAACTTTAAACCACAGTCGTGTAACATGTTTTGTGACACTGAATGCAGTGCTGTTGTTCACAATTAGCTGGTTTTGATAACAATTTCCTGAAGCAAAAAAGCAAAGTGTGCTACTCTGTCTGCCATAGGCAAAACAGTTGTAAACACAGTTTAGACTTGGATTGGCAGTGTTTTGAAAGTAAAGTGCCCTTCAAAACCTTTTGTTTATAAGGTGAGAGTGCTTTGAAGATGACAGTTTTACTCGGTGCACTTATGACCTACGCGGTCATAAAAAGACTTACAGACCAAAACTATGGCAAAAAAGTGAGCGCAGAAAGAAAATGGAATCAGGATGCTGATCGTTACAGGAAGAATTTCTTAAATACATTTTCTCCTTCAGCAAAGAAGCAAAAAGTAACAACTTATTATGACCAATTATGTAATTCCAACACTGTTCAATCACTGTGTCAGCCACCGTAGTGCTTTAAAACGAGTTAGTCGTTGGTTGTACTTTGCAACCTCACTAAAAGATGCCGCTTAATTTCATACACTGACATTTAAACTTATTTGGCCACTTTTGAAACTGTAATAATGGAGAGATGGTAAGAAACAATGGATTGGATTTACATAATTCAAACCTATATCAGAGACTTGTTTTTTGTCTTATTTTTAAACACATTTATTTATGTATTGCACATATCAAGTTACTGCAGCATATTTTGAAAACTTTTACAGGACAGAGATACGACTAAGATTAGGATTAGAAGACACTGCGTGAATGTTACATAACCTCATTAAAATTCACAAGTCAAGGTGATAAGGTTTATAATGTTAATAACTTTTCACAGCATTTCTACGCCCCGGCTGTTCGCAAATGTGATGCAACTGTTTTGTGAACCCTCTATCATCACAGTTTTTAATATGTTTGATGGATGGCATTCATACTTTCATTTTAAGAGTATGTAGCAGTGATCTTTAAGACAGAGATGTTGTAGACCTAACCTTTCATCTAAAACAAAACATGCTGAGACGTATTAAACATATTTATTTACACAGTCATTCTCTCAATAAAGAAAAAGCTTTCCATATCTGAGACTATTCACTAAAACCAGATCTTCAAGCACACAGAGGGTTTATTTTGAACATATGGCATCTCTTATTCGGGTTGATCCAGTGATGCTTAAAATAAACTCAATCTAAGGCCAACCAGCCAAAAACTGAAATAGGACAATTAACCCAGATCTAAGATATGCCTACGGTCTTCACACAGCTCTAACCAGTCATCTAACCTGTTTACAACCACTTTTCTAAGGTTCTCTTTGGTTTTCTTATTTTGTGTTGAAGAATATTCAACATAATGAACTTCTTATCTCATACCATTAAGAGTACAAAACATTTCAGAATATAAAACGAAGATTTTAAAATACCATTTAAAATCCCTGTGACCGTCTAAGTGCAAGTCTAGTGCGGTCAGTGACAAAGCAATTACCTTTAATATGAATTGCAGCTAATTGGCTGCCAATATGAAGGAAAGGGAATTCCAAGAAATGTAAGAGGCCCTGTCCTCCACTCTGCTCTTCTTACATTCAAAGACATTCAAAGAGATTACACACTCAGATATGCTGAAGCATTATTAAAAAAAGAGAGGCTGAATGAAATCGCAGAAGAGGGAAGGAATTTCCAATTGTCCTGTCACCTGCATCAAGTCATAGTTATTCCCGGGACATATGTGCAGGACGGTGAACCGAATTTGGCACAATCAGCCAATTAGGAGACTTCCATTATTTCTTTGATGGCCTCAAGGACTCATGTGAGTAGCTATTTGAAGCGCTATCCTAATTGAAAAGGAATTGAATTCCCAGATGGGAAAAGACAGAGTATCCAGAGAACCATGAGAGCCACTGTCTCATTGTCTAACCCTGAAAAAAAAACGGAGAGAAATCCATTCAAATTCGACAAGCATGTTATCGGACCTAACTGAAGGGTGTTTTATATTGAGGGATAGAGTACTCTACTGTGTATGAATTTTGGCCACACCCTCAAAAAGAGCTATGGCCTCTTAAAGGAACAGTTCACCCAAAAATTATTTAATCATTTATTCATCCTCATATCATTCCAAACTTTTATGACTTTCTTTCTTTTGCAGAACACAAAAGAAGATATTTTTAAGAACGTTGGTAATCAAACAACATTGGCCCGCCATTGATTTCCATTTCTCAGAATGTGTACTTTTGTGTTCCACAGAAGGTTTTGAATAAATGAGTAAATGATGAAAGTTTTGCTATTTTTGGGTGAACTATCCCTTTAAAACCGAATGTGACAAATGTGTAATGTGTATTTAAAATGTTGGGTGCACTGTTCTTTAAAGTTCCTTTCTTCCATTTGCATCATATGATGTCGTGGGAGAATGCAAATCACCATTGTAACTTAAAAGAGCCTTTATTGTGAGATAAGTGCTCATGCCCTGGTCTCTACCATACTGAATTTATCAGAGACAGCGAATGCCATCTGGGGCAGATCAGTAAATAACTAACAGATCATCCACCAGATGGTTCCCTTTTATCCAGATGTGCGACTGTGTCATCTGCTTATGAGACTTCTTTGTTTATGTGGTCCAGACGGTATGAAAACAGTTCTGAAGCTTTCTATTACAGAATGTAAAAGCCAATGTGTGCATTTGATCAGCAACACCAATAAGATCTACAGAAACAGCCAAACATTTGTGAACGTGAACCTTGCTTTCTGGGAATAATTAGCAACTAGCTGAAAACAGGTTAAGTAACCCAGGACGTATAAGATATCTTTGTCTTTAATAGAAGTTTTGTGATCAGATAACACTGTAAAAATGATGCAATTTTAAGGAAGAATAATTTTAAAATGCTTCAGTAAATCCAAGTGGTTACCTGTAAAAATGTTTATATTATATACATTTATTGTATTGAACATAACAATTACAGTTATGGTTTTGGAAGGAAAAAGTTTAGAATTGCGAAATGTTTGACATTGGAAATCTTTGTATTTAACCAGGTTATACATTTTTACAATAATGTTTATTATTTGGGAGCTAAAAATACAAGTCATTAAAATGTATGGTGAAAAACAGTTATAAGGTACAAAGCTGATTTATATAAATTATCATATATATATATATATATAAACAAAGAAATTATATTTGCATTTATTTGCGGAAAATGAAACTGCAGAAACAGTTAAAAATGACAGAAAAGATGCTATGGATTTTTTCAGACCTCAAATACTGCAAAGAAGTTCACATTCACTTTTAAGTAATACAACAGTTATATTTGTACATGTGTTGAGGAAAATCACAGTTTTCATGTGTCTGGTCCTGCTGCCAGTCTTTCACATTGCTGTTGAATGACTTTATGTCCCTCCTAAGGTTTGACTTGAAATTTGTTGACACTGGACTGGAATGGACACAATACATCTAGAAATGCTGATCAAATAAAAATTTGGAATGGTCTCTTAATTTGTAGTGAGATTGTATGTTAAAGAGATCACAATTAAGAACTGTGAAATATACAACAAATGTCCGTATTGCACAAGATTTTGCTACTTTATTTTAATATGTAATTAACTGCCAGTTGTTTACCGTAAAAACAGCTTTTTACAGTCTAGAATTAAGAGTCCAACCCTTTCATCCAAAGTAGTCTCAACATAAGAAACGGTGCTTTTGTTAAAACAAAAATGCAACAAAGCCACCTGTTAATTACAACCCTGTTTCAGAGTGCTTGTGTTCTTGAAAGGAGATACCATGTAAAGTATAGTATAACCCACACCCTTGAACCTTGTACTTCAATACAGTACACCTCAATCTATGCATTATTGACTACTGTGTGCACTGCCCAAAGCGTGAACTCCACACAAATGAAACTGAAACTACTTAAGCCATTTAAGTAACAAACAAACACTGCTTTGATTCTCTTCTCAATGGCGTCTATCAAAACCCCACAGTTTAAGACACCAGACATCCACTGTATCGTAGTGTCCAAACGTTCCTTCGATTGGTATTCAGCATCCTCTCCAAGGACCATTGAATGAGACCAGAGATCCAGACCACACACCTCAAGCCTGAAAAAGAACAGGAAAGGATCTCAAAGCATCTTAAGCTAGCACTCAACAGACCTGCTCTTGTTCTCACCAATGGCAGACAGGAGCAGCCCTTTCAGAGGCATGACTGCAAAACCTAGCCTGCTGTCATTAATTAAGTGGTGATTCAGAGATGCTGACCTTTTAGGAACAGAGCCACAGGGGCCCTGAAGATGCCTGTCAATCCACACGCACCGTGATAAGGACGCAAAGATTCCCAAGTGACACGTAGAGTGCCGTTCCATGGAGATAGTTGAGATGTAAGGAGATGGGACAAAACATATCGAAGATTAAAATATTTTTTTGAAGCAAGGCTAGGGAGTTTAGTAATATTGTCAGGGTGTTGTTGTCTGGTTGCTGAGGTGTTCTGGGATGTGGATGATGCTTTGTTATCCAGAACAAAATGATCCTCCGTAGCCATCACTCTAGAAAATGCTAAAACCAATGAGACCGAAAACTCTTTTTAAAATCCCAATAATTTCTACTGAAAATGAATGAAATTAAAAAGAGAACAAATGAAAGGTTTTGCTTAAAGGGATATTTCACCCCAAAATGAAAATCCTGCCATTATTTACTCAACCCTTTGTCATTTCAAAACTTGTTTGACTTTCTTTCTCATGCAGAACACAAAATAAGATAGAAATTGAAGAATGTTGGTTACCAAACAACGGTGGTACCCATTGACTTTTGTTTCTTTACAGTAGAAGTACTGTAAATGGGTATCGCCATTGTTTGGTTGCCAACATTCTTCAAAATATCTTCTTCTGTGTTCCGGCGGAAGAAAGTAAGTCATACAGGTTTATGTCTGTAATCAAAAGTTGACATTATTGAAGATCTAAATATGAACTCCTCAAATTTACCAGTTGATTTGATATAAATTCATTTTACACCGCCATAGTATAAATGCTTTTAAATTTGCATCTCATCTGCTTCCACTTTTATTTCACCATTTTGGAGGAACACCTGATACTAAATCAAAACTTAAATGAAACACTGAGAGCTACAACAATTCTCTTGAGCTTTGAAAGAGCAACCATTATCTGCCTTTGCATGAATGCAGAAGTAAACTATATATTTTCATTTAAAAATATGTATTTAATGTACTATATAACAAATGAAAAGGTGGAAATGTAGTTAAATTTACACCACATCCTCTCCGTCATCACACCGGCACTCTGCATACTGTACCACAGCAAGAACATGAAGGTCCTACACTGAGTTCAGATTTACTAATCTCTCCCACACAGACACACAAAAGTCCCCCAACTCGCTCATCCATCCTTTGTGACATGTGAGCAGCACCACTGGGACAAATCAGGGGCCCTCCTCAATGTCACACTCGCATGCCATATACAATAAGACCCCCCACCCCAGCACAGTTCGCTGCGTTGCATGTCCACGAGCACCGGCCGCCTCTTGCCAGCCAGGCACAAAACAAATCGTGAAGCTGACAGCATAATTCACTGAGAGACTGGCCCAAGGCCATGAGCAGGACTGCGTAACGTTTTTGGCTCTGCACCGGAGCCCCCCTCTACCCACCCTGGACCATTCAGCCGTGGTCTCACAACCGTCCCAGGAAGGAGGAACTCGGAGGCTCAGTGCGTCCCCTCTGCATGCCTGAGTGAATGCGCTTGAGCTTAATACGACTAATCTGCTCTCCTTTATCGCAAGCTGATTCAGACAGGGGTCTAGATGCCAAACTGCCCGAATGCCCCCCCACCGGAGAGCAGAGAGAGAACAAAATAGATAGAGACAGATACAAAGATTCTACAGAAAGTCATAAACGAAGCAGATTTCTGAGCGTTTACACTTGAATCTGGATTGAAACCAGATCAATTTCAGATCAAAGCCATGTTGCTAAATACAAAAATGTACGCATCTCATCTTTAGGCTTGAAATAGTTGGACACACAACTAATTACGACATGTAGAAACACACAAGTTCACACTTCCCTCACAGGTGGACACACAATCTGCATGGGGCAGGGGCGGAGCCAAGTGAACCCTGACCACTCCCCAGACTGACAGCTTTACAGTGCGCAACCACCATCTGTCACCAACCCAAGACGCAACAAACAACACAGGGACTTTTCTCAGTGGAAAAACAGAGCAGTGCCAAAAATTGTAGAAGACAAAAAAAGTGTTCACTACAATACAGCGCAGATGGTAAGAGAGAAAGATGTCATTCACTAGCTTGCCTCCCAAAGATTCGACCCTTCCTTTTGAGTCTTTTTTTAGCAGGTACCAACTTGCCATCCCGGTTCTCTATCTGATTTACAAAGGAGCTTTTTCCATCTCTTAAGGCAAATGGCCAGCTTTAGGGGCTTTGTGTCAGACGGCACCCAAAAGATTAATCCAGGCATATCGGTCGTCCCCTTGGCACTACAGAACAAAAAACGGGCAAAATAATGAGTCTAGGATTGCAGTCTGTGTTTGTGTCAGCATTGGTCACTTTCGAGTGAACTGTCCGAGTGGGCTATCTGAACAATGGTGGCATATGTTAACTTTGAACCCAGTTGCACTGTTAAGAGCAAATGTTTATTTTTCTGAAAAACTAGATATTTTAGATTATACTGAGCAAATGTTTTCACAGTGGAACCTTTTATATATGGAGTAAAGTACTGCTTTACAAATGAATTGACACAGATAAGGAATTGACACTTAAATCTGACATATTTGAGACTCCACGAAATGTTTTCAATAGTTTTAAGGATAAGTAATAATCTGCTTAAAAATAAATAGACAAGACTGGGAAAGTTTAGACAAGAATTAAAAAAACAAGAAAGAAAATAAACCATCACTGGATCGGATTACAAGGCACACGTCAGACCCTTTATGTACACCACAACATGCTTCTCTATCGCGTATTGTGCAGTTACTCTCAACAATAAAAAAAACAATACACATTATATACAAAAAAATCATAGTCCGTCATTAAAGTTTAGTTGGCAATGTTTTAAGTTTAAAGCTCAAGTTTAGTAGGGTGCGCAAACCATAAAGACGCGGAACTTTGCGCATCGGAGCAGCATTAAATATTTAAATCCATACATAAACCTCAGTGTGAACCGATCTAAAAAAACACAGATTAGAATAACCTGACGATGATGGACATACCTGTGTTGCAGAACAGAGCGATCTGAGCGATAAAAAGTGCGCATCTAGTCCCGAGTGCTTCCATTATTCACTGAATGTGGAGAAATATCGGCGAAGGAAGAGAATTAATGTTAGGACGATAGAGGAACTCCTCTCCCGAAAATCCGGAGGGTGTCACATTGGCTGGGTGACGAGATGCCCCCTTCAGCGGTTAAATCCACTCCAGTGTCCGCCGCATGGAAGTGAGCGCGCCCGGATGAAGCGCGTCGTCTCGCGCAAGGTGCGTTTGGCTGGGAGTGCGCGCGCCGCCCACTGACCACCACACAAAAGTTTGGAAACACTTTTGAAAGCCTGTACATGCGATGCATTATTAAAAGGCATTCCTGTATCTCACTGATAGACGAATTAAAACACGCACAAATACATTGTAGTGTATCATTGATGCAGATTTGACTAAAAGTTTTTTTAAGGATATCCTTGCATTGTATTATAGAATTAATGCATTTCAATGCGTGAAATACATTTTTAAGTAAACCTTAAAGTGTTTGTTTATGCTCGTTTTAAAAATAAGCAACAATATACAGACACTTTATAGTTCACACAATTGCGTTTATTATACATGAAGCTTGTTCCTCCATGCAGAAATCTGATGAGGGTAGCCTATACCTCTGGACTTCAGGGAATGAAAAGTGGTTAAGTAAATACTGTGACCCCAAAAATAAGATGTCATATCCATATTTGCACTTTATTATGCATGTATGCACCCCCTGGAGAGCATATGGTCTATCCCATTCTTTTTCATCTGTAAATATTTAGATGTTATTAAAACAACATGCCCATACTTAAGGAACTTAAACAGTTAATTCATCCTAAAAAAATAATTGGTGATGTTATTAACTCCCCTCATGATGCTCCAAGTAAAGGATAATCCACAGCTAGCCGTGCGTTAAAGGGTTTTAGTGCACTACGTGGAGCCCAAGAACCACCCAACACAAAGCGGAGGGTTGTTGCCTCCGAGAAGTCCATTAAAATCCTTTAACGCATGGCTAGCTGTGGATTATCCCGCGTATACCATGGTCATTTAAAGCTTTTATTGATGTTTACAGTGTAAGTTTAGATCAAACAGGTGGAAATGTTTGAAGGTAAACAAACTGACTCGAGCTACCTGTGCATTAAAGGGTTTAATGCACACCTTACAGCCAATCAGAATCCAGTATTCAAACAGTCCATGGTATAAACCTGTATAACCTTTCATTAATCTGTGCAACAGAAGAGACTTTTTAAGAATGTCAACGCTGCTCTTTCATACTATAAAAGTGGATGGTGACTCACATTGACACTAATATTGTACCTTTCGTGTTCCACAAAAGAAAGCCATGCAGGTTTGGAACCACATAAGCATCAGTAATTTTTTTTAACTGTCCCTTTAAAATGTTTGGGTGGTACATATTTCATAAATTTCTTTGTGTGTCTGTTTAAAGAGATGTGTTATAGATCGTTTTTAGGGATCAGCCTGTTCTTTTGTTATGTCTATGAACAGGCTATGTTTTGTACATCGTACATTACATAAAATAAGTCAAATTGACTGGACACCAATTGGCAGAAACTGGGCTGAACTCTTGCCAGTCTGTATAACAGCCAAAATGTTCGCAATTAAACTAATTCATCTTAATTTCAATCCTACACTAACAGTTTTATCATAAATTATACATATATTACTCACAGAAAGTTATTAATTCAGCCCCAGATTTGCCAAATCTCTTCTGCACTGACTTTGTATAAAGCCTATTAGTTTACAGACAATGTAATGATGCCAAAGGTTTTTTCAATGGACCACTTTAATCACACTAAAGGTGCAAGATATCCTTTTCAACAATGTTATGCATTTAACATAAATCGGCAGGAATGCAGTCTCTCAGAATAAGGTTAACTTTGAGGATGCTGAGGAAACTTGGCTCTCATTGGACACAATGTGCTTATAAACCGTTTAAACAGAAACCGATCGAACAAATCCAGACCGAATCCAGGTTACACATGCAGGACCCATGTGAATACATTAACATAATTTCCCAAGGATTATCTTTAATTTATGCAGGATCTGTTCCTCATTTATTAAAGTGCATGCTTAAAGGGGGCCCGCTAAAACTCTGTTTACATCTATGGAGTAGCCATTGTTTCGTGTAAGTGTGTGAGTGTGCTCCTCTTCGATACTCGTTCAAAACCTGACATTTTCCCAAGAAGAAAAATACAAAAAATTGGAAAAAGATTGTTTAAATGTGCAAAATTGATTTCCATTATACATTATTTAAAATGGTAGCATTTCAATTTAACGGTGCACTAGAGCATACAATGAATATGGATTACAGAACGAGTATTGCAGTTTGTGTTGTGTGCTTCAACTGAGAAGGGAAAATATTTTCTACAGTCAAAGGGCCAGTAAAATGTCTGCGGGGAAAATATGCATCAGTCTAAACATGCCTTAATTTCCAGAAGAAAACAGGATTCCACATTCCTCTCATTATCTATGGTGACATCCATATGAGCATCTATGAAGGTTAACCATGCTGAACTGTTTGAAGCTCAACATGTCCAAAGCATGAGATCAATAGAACTGGTTGTAATGATTGGCTGCCATTATGACCTACAGTAGGACTACCGAATGATCAATTGGTAATTTAACAACTCCTCAAAACTGGGTTCAAAACAAATTAAAAAACTAGTGAGTATTGCTTTTGCATTACCATCATTACACCATCTGTCTGATTGACACTGACACTCAATTTTGGGCCAGAAGTTCAGCATTCAATACACAGAACTGAAAGCATCAGAAATGACATGTTGACCTGCCTCCCTGAACTCTCGTGGCACCCTTCATTGTCAACATGTAGAGTCATCGCGCATGTTAATGTGCCGACTTGTTTGATACGAAGAGCAACTGCCATCTTTTCCAGGGCCAAAGTGAACTTGAATCCTGGGAAAGATGCTGATTAGTAAACCCTGTATAGGGGGCAGTCCCGAACTCCTCAAAGCCTACAATGCCTGATATGTTTTGGATGCATTCGTTAAGCTTTCCTCACTGTTCGCTAAAACGCCATCGCACGATAATTTGGAAAATTCTCGGGTGCTAATCCAGTTCTCGAGTATTTCGCTGCAGCATCGGCCTTTGAAATCCCGGGGAGCCATTGTTAAAGCCCAACAGTTTGCGGGCCATGGTTACCATTCACACTTTATGAAGATTAACTGTCATTGTAGGGACCAGAATGCAACAGGGCCGGTGTGTACAAAAACTTCCCCAACTCATTTGCTCCTGTCGCAGTTGAGCCCACTGCAGCGTGGAGCTCTCTACATACCAGCACCAGAACAAAACGCTCCTTCAGAGTCTCAACAGAGGCTTTAAATCAAAGTGCTTCCAAATGACATCAGGTTCCTGGAGTCCTGAGAGAATAAGGAGGAGAGAGAGAGCTGTGAGGGCCTTTCATGTGAACTTCAGTGGAGGAGCCAATCCCCGACTCACGTCCCGGCTTCTCGATGGGGGACGGATGACACATATACGCTCGCGTACAAAGCATACGAATTTCGGAACTCTGCAATATGGGGAAAAAAAGAGGCAGGATGTGGGGGCTTTAACTCTATGACCACCTCGCTTTTATCTGTCTCTTTATCACGTTGCTCCTTTCATGTTTCCGGATACTTCATTTCCTTGCTGTTTGCAGCTTTTTTTTTAAAATGACAACAGCTTAAACTGCTAATACACATAAATTATACCCACATTTAAAATCTCTGCACTGTATAATTTTGCTCAAATTTAGTTTAAAAGCGGTCTGTAATTACATCAAATCAAAATCAAATAGTTGAAAATGGTTCAAATAGATTTTTAAGTTTTACAAAATGAAGCTAGATTTAAGTCTATAATGTCTTAATTTACAGTAATTTATATTATTTAAATAATATAAACCCAATTTGATGTAAAAACTTAAAAATATTTTTTTTAGAATATAGGCACACACACTGTAAAAACAAATCATGAATTTGTTTTGAAAATTCATGATTTGTTTTTACAGTGTGTGTGCCTATATTCTAAAAAAAATATTTTTTAAGTTTTTATGATGTCACAGAGAAAACCATTCTTTGGTTTCTTTAATAAACGATCTACAGGGGTTGGACAAAATATTATGAACAAAATAATAAATATATAAGTTGTACTGTATGCGAGAATGTTTGAAACTACATTAAAAGCAAATGGTGGTTTAACTGATGTTCACATTATTTAATCCAGCGATATACTGGTGTTTCATGGACACATTTTCACTGTTGACAGAACTAATAAGTTGATGTAAAGAACATAACACAGTGCCTACCGGACGCGACCGGCGGGACACCACACATGGCTTGTTCTAATGGGATTGTCGCGCTGCCAGTGTAGAACCGGTGTAAGTTAATACAAATAAAATAAAAATACACTGATAAAACAAACAAATTGGATGTGCATAAAATAAGCAACTTAAAACAAATAAAAAGTAAACCCTACACACTAAAAAATGCTGGGTTATTTAATCTACCCAACCGCTGGGTTATGAAATGGTTTACCCATTATGGGTTATTTATATCAACATTTGGGTAATATTAATATAATATTGGGTTATTTTGTGCAACTCATGCGTTGAGTTAAAATCAATCAACCCAACATACATCGGTTGACCCAGCACTTGGGTTGTTTGTGCTTCGAACGTCATCACATCGTCTCCAGAGTCCACACACCGAGTGCTCGTCACAGCAGAAAACCTGACTAATCATCCAGCGAGGCAAATAAACAATAAAAGGTTTGTGTAACTTATACTATTCACATTGTCTGTGTTGCGTTACCTGTTAAAGTAGTATCTTTATATTGTCGAGGCTTTGGTTTGGCTAACAACGTAGCCATTTAGCCGTTATCATGGATAGCCTAACGTTACAGCTTATCCGTTTGCTTTGAATTATATTAATGAATTAATTAAACAAGTTCATAATGCCCATGGGGATGTTTATTGAGCTCACCAGTCTAATTTGCCAGCTAGTTTCAAGCTAGCCAGGTGATTAGGCAGTTAACTAGTTTACTAGCCAACATGCTCTCAGTTAGTTGCTTTACTAGCTATATTATTTTAACTAGCTATAAATGAGCGCGCTTTTTTACTGAAGCTTTTCATGTGAAGGCATAACACAGTGTTTGACTGATTAAAGTATGTAAAAAACTGTGAGTTAACCTGATATGTCTGACTTAATGCATTTATGTTCATTTATTTAAGTAACGTTAATGTAGTTAACGTAATTTGACCGACAATAGATAAGAACAAATTCTTATTTAAAATGGCGGCCTGGCAAACGACAAGGGCCACTTGAGTGAGGGGTTAAGAAATATAAAATAAAAAGTTTGGGAACCACTGCTGTAGCCACAAATATTCTTGTGAAGTAAAAACATAGACAATATACATGCATGCAATTTGTCATATGAATTGTATAAGGAGAAAGGGAGGATTGTTTTCTCTATATTTTGTGATGCTATATAAAATGGCTGTTATCTTCACATTGGGTTACATTTTGCTGCTAGTCTGCATTGCTTTTGCATAGTGACATCTGAATAGTTAATACAATAGCAATTGTATTTTTGCTTAAGCTCTTTTTGTGTTTGTTTCAGATCAATGGACAGCTTTGTCATTAACATTTTGACAGAGTGGCAGCTGACAGACCTTGTCGACAAATTTAAAGGTAAGAAATATTTGTTTTCCCATCCACAGCATATCAAGTCTGCATTGCTACTCAAGCCCTACACAATACAGCTCATTCCTCCTAGAAACGCTTCTGTGCTGTTTGATGCCCACTGTTATGCACTAAGCAGCAGGAACAATAATTGATCTACTGAGGACAGACAGACGTACAGACAAACCCTGTTCTAACCGTAGCCCACGCTGTCAAAGTCAAACATGCCTCATCTCTATTCATTAAAGATTTTGATTTCTTGGCAGGAAATATGGTACACCCCAGGACGGAGCCACCGGCCAGCCACTGGATTCCTGGAGGAAAGGCTGCTGAACGTCAGAAAGCGGCTGAGATCAACCAGCAAGTCGCGGAGCATGGCACAGACACCATCACAAGCGCCAGATAATGGAGCTCTTGCAAGGGCTCTCATACCAGGTAATTATTAAACTGAAAAATTATTTGATCAAGCAAAACATCCATATTTCAGTGACTGACTACTTGTTCTTTTTTACAGAATGTACCATATCAGATGAACGTGCGTCACAGTTAAGAGAATGGTTGAGAAACAATTCTCAGCCCCTCAGCCAGATAGAGACCTACATGGAGAACACGGCAGTCTACAGGGCCAAGTGCATTAGGGACAACAATTGGACCATTGATCAGATCCTCGAGGAGTTCCCTCACCTAATGACCAAAGGCATGGTAGGTATAGGGAAATCTGATCTTGCATATGAGGATGCATTATTTATAACCTTTTATTATTGTGCCACATTGAATTGGTTTTAAAATGTGTTTTTCATTTTATAGATTGCACAGGACTTTCTTGTCCTGCATGGGGATGCTGCATCAAAATTGTTTGAAACTTGGCTACCCATTTATGCTGAGAAGATCCTGTGCCTGGCAAGACAGGAGGGGAAGCTGACATTACCCCTGGATGGATTATCACCAGGTAATAGTTTCTTGTCTGCATATCTTGTAAAAGCAGGGTTTTCCCTGGCTTCTTAGGGGGCTCGACCAAAAACTGCAATTTCACATCATTTTGGCCACTATCATTATCAGAATCAGAACTATAGCTAACAAAAAAAAGAAAGTGTAAATTTGCTTTAGATGTATTTGTACACCTGTATTTGCACAATTCACAGCCTTCTCGAACATGAGCTCTGAGAATAGTGAGTGATATCATAATAGGAATAGAGTTAAATAAATCTGTCAGCCTCTTTATGCTAATTGGGTACAAAAAAGTCCAAGTTTTCACAGCAGAGTCAACACGGCAGTACCGGTGTAACTAATAACATTACGTTTTTTTGTGATTGTTGCGGGAAAAAAATCCTTGATTATGTGGCACGTCATCGCAAAAAATGCGATGGAATATACATTATATTTATGCAATTTTATGCGATGAAATTGCGGGGATTATGAAATCATGCAAATATTCTAATTTGACCTTGCATTACAAGATCGCCATTATCCTAACAGACTGGTGACGGTAAGAAAAAATGTAAGCAAAACAAGCCATGGTCACGTTTACTGCCAAAGAAATGCAGTGACTGTACTCCGGTGCTCTTTTAAATACTTAAAACTCTGCCGCCGTCCGGCCCACTAATGGGAGGATTAACTACACTACAAACTAACCAGCTGCAGGGCGCGAATTAACAGCACGTAACAGTTCTCATGGGTTTTATTTTAGTTGGATATTGAATGACAAAATCACAGGTATGCCATTCCACATCGTATTGACACCTATGTCTTCCTACAGATGGCGTTGGGGATCTCGCCCTGAGGCAGCTGCCAGCCTTGCTTCCACCTACAACTTACAAAGTTGGCCGTGGCCGCGGTGTGAAAGTGGTTCGCCACACCATTCAGGAATGCAGCTTGGCCTTCATCGACCATAAGCCTGTAAGTCCTCAAGCACATCTAAAGGGGAAACTTTATTCATTTTATCAACATATCTGAGCTTAAGAATGTGTCCACACACACATGCATATCCAGGTTTGTTTTACTATACTTTTGTGGACAGGCATCAAATATAGCCTGACAGTATTATATAGCCCACCTATCTGACCACCTAACTCTGCTGCCTATCAGCCAGATAGGATAGTCAGATTTTCTGATCATGTTTATTGTAATGATAGATCATCAATAGATTTATGGCTTTTTAGGTCAATTGAGAACATATGATACAGATCAACGTTTTGAATTAGAGATGCACTGAATCTTTTCCAAATTAAATTCCAAGCTAACTAGACTTTATAATAAAACAATAATTTCTCTAGTGAGGACCAGGAAAATGGTCCTCTCAATGTCTATATTTGAATTATTCTATAGTAGTCGGTAAACATTTGGTCCTTACTCACTCGCACTCTCTCACTTGCTCTTTTTTATTCTTTCTTTTTTAGCCTGGAATAAACATGGTGGAGTACCTCCATGAGGCCAAGGCATGTAAACCATACCCCCACATCCTGACGCTTGGCAATGATCATGGTGCATTTCAGGTCTTTGTGGTAATAGCTGGACAGGCCCTGGAACAAGTAGCACTGCTTCAGGCCATTGATGTCTGCTTCAAGGCATTCTTTGTCTTTGACATTAAATACCCGAAGCAGTGTGAACATGTCTGGCAATTCATACAGACGATCATTTATGAAATCCCAGGAGGGGAGTCTAAATTAGTCAAGTTTATTCAAAGTAGAATAGTTGCTTGCAAGTAGACCTAATGGCTCTCAATAGCAACTTAGACTTTGAATTTCGTTAATTTGTTCAAGAGAGTTGACTGTTGGCATGTTGAATGTTAAGCCAGTTCATTCATAATTATTGTTTTGATAAGAATGTTTTCTACCTAAGTGATATTTACGCTATTGTTGATATTAATTAATGTAATATAATAAATGTTTTCTAAGATTCCATTGTTGTTTTGTTTTTGTATTTTTTATTGCATAATATATGCATAAATATAGCATGTATTCTGCTCTAGGTTTGTAGTTTAACGGTTTTATAGCTATGGGTAGTCTATTGCAATTTATTTTCTTAAATTGTACTGTAATGTGTTAGAATTATCTGGCATATGGGTTAATTTGACCCAGCATTTGGGTACACTATATAACAAATATGTAGTTGAATCAACCCAGCATTGTAATTAATTTGACCCAGCGTTTAGGTACACTATATAACAAATATGTAGTTGAATCAACCCAGCATTGTAATTAATTTGACCCAGCGTTTTGGTACACTATATAACAAATATGTAGTTGAATCAACCCAGCATTGTAATTAATTTGACCCAGCGTTTAGGTACACTATATAACAAATATGTAGTTGAATCAACCCAGCATTGTAATTAATTTGACCCAGCGTTTTGGTACACTATATAACAAATATGTAGTTGAATCAACCCAGCATTGTAATTAATTTGACCCAGCGTTTAGGTACACTATATAACAAATATGTAGTTGAATCAACCCAGCATTGTAATTAATTTGACCCAGCGTTTTGGTACACTATATAACAAATATGTAGTTGAATCAACCCAGCATTGTAGTTAATTTGACCCAGCGTTTGGGTAGAATATTTAACTCATCTGTTGGGTTAAAAATAACCAACCCATCTTGCTGGGTCAAATTAACTACTGTTGGTCTGGTGCTATAGTGACCCAGCGGTTTGGTTATAAAATAACCCATGTTGGGTTATTTTTAACCCATCATTTTTTAGTGTGTACTAGTTGTTTTATTCAGTGTATATAAAACCTATAGCCAACTTAAGAGCCCTATACAGCCAAGGGCGGAAAAAACATCAAGGAGGTAAAGTCAAAAACCCAAATAGTCTAAAATAATACTTAAATAATTTATTGTTTTAGTGGCACAGACAAGAAATTCAAAACAATATAGGTAAGCTAATACAAAGAAGTGTCCATCAAAACCATCATTTGAATCTAAAAGACAACTCTTAAAACGTTTGTGTTGTTCAGCAAGGAGAAAACATTCATAGCTCTTCCTGACCTTATGTGTCGTAAGCATTAGCAAGCTCCAGGCTTAAATGCACTTTAGCAGCCCAAATGAGTTGTTGACTTACTTCTTATATCACAACAGAGCCACCAGACAGGCGAGGTGGTGAGCAGTATGACCCTGACAAACAGCAAACAAAGTATTCAAAGCGCTAATTGTTTTCCTCTCATATGTAAGCTGTCTTCAATTAAAGGAAAATCTGGTGAGTGGAGTAGACCTTAAAGAGAAAAGAAACTCAAGCGCTCCTCCAGGGTTTCCTAGCAATAGGAGAGCGGCGAGGTAAATGCGTTCCTTTGATTTCACATTGGGGTGCAAGCTCTTAAACAGCCAATCAGAAGAGTTTCACCTTTTGGAACGTTTGAGAAAATCCTTGTTAAAGTGCTTTTCAACTTACAGCATCAAGAGTCTTTAAACACTCGACCATCTGTGTAATTCCACAAAATGGGGTCCGTTTGTGTCTTTCATATACACAGTAACTTTAACTTTTTTACTCATCCTCGTGACATCCCAGATGTATGACTTCCATCCTTCCTGTCTTCTAGTTTTTACAAATATCCATAAATGGGACTCAACATGGTGAAGCTCCAAAATGCACATCCTTCATTAAAGTAATAGTGAAAGTGAAACTCTGTAAAAAAAATATGTACTGCCATTAAAGTTATTTCTACTTTTTACATAATAAAAAAGCAATAACAAAAATGTTTTTCTCCCCGTTGGCCAAAATTTATATTTTTTATTTTTTATTTATAAAATTTTATTTTAAATGTAAAGGCAGCAACGTTTTTTATTGTGTTGAGAAAAGACATCTTGTGTCCTGTGTCAGCCGCCGTAGTGCTTCGAAAGGGAGGGGTGGAGTGAGCCGTCAGTTGCAATTCACAACATCATCGCTAGATGCCTCTAAATTTCATACACTAGACCTTTAAAGGCCTTCAAACTCTCATCAGTCTGGAAAGATACGTTTCATAGAACGACCCATTTATACCATGCACATATTTAACAGTTAAAATTGTTTACTATGTAATACTATTCGCCTCTATCCAAAAAAAGCTTCCGAGTGTAGCAAGCACACAAACACATGCATAACCGATACAATGAAACAGCATTTGCAATTATGCCCGGGCCCCCCCATCCCTAATTTCTTAATCTTCAAAGCTGCCCAGTGGCATTGTCTTGTCTGGGTATGGCTGTTTCCGATGCTATTCAGCCCATTCAGCCGGCTGAGGCCTAGCAGAAGCATCTGCAGACAACGGCTCTGGGTTCTCTCTTTCTCAGGGTGTCCAGCTGCACAATGGATTTCTTCAGCTAGCGGACAAAAGAGTCCTGCGAGTAAAAAAAGGTTCAAATTCAATGGCATTCCCCTTTACAATCAAGCCTGGTATAAGCGCTAACTAACCCGCGCTCAGAGATGGGTGATATGTTATGGTAAGTGAGACCTATGACCTGAAACAAACAAGAATTAGTATATGAATCAATTAAACATCACAAAAGTTTCCAGGGGTCTGGAATGTTCTGGAAATGGAGGGAGGCTATTGCTAAACTAACATAAAATGGGCTGCTAATATATCTAAAATATATATTTAAATAATTGCATCGTTTCTCAATAGTCCACTTGCTATATTATATTATACATAGATCTATAAAATATTGAGAAAATATATAAAATCTATAAGCAAAATATAGCTAAATGTCACACTTTCTTTGCAAGTCATTATCCATAAAATCATTACCCAGCATGCACTGGGGTTGAGTACAGCTCATATTAACCAGCCAACAATTTGCGCACTGCTTCACTGGCACCCGAAGCCTATTCCATGAGGATGCATTAGCTCTCTTATCACATCCTCTGTCTGGGTCCAGGGAGCCCTATTGTCACCCCAAACAACAGCCTCTTTGGCACCCTGGCAGCTTAACACCCAAGGCTCCGAAGTCTCAATGGCCGGGTTTCCAGCAGGCGAAAAAGCGCCTGGACGTACGTCACCTAGTGAACTGCCTAATCTCCTTGCCCTGTGCATTCACACCAGCCGTTCTGTTCAACGAATCAAAAGCCTCTGCACTAATTAAAGCACTCCATCCTTTTCCTGTTATTCCACCATTGAGAAGTGATCTCTGTTTCTTTATGTACAGAAATAAAAGCAATAAAATGCACTCAGCCCCAAGGACGCGTTGGAAAGCTGATCTTTAGCTTGTGCAAAAGCATTTTAAGTTGTCGAGTCCATTGAAAAGGCAAAAAAGCACTTGAGAGTGTGCATGGAAGAATGCGGTGGAATTTACGCATGTCATTTAAAGCAGTGTTGTGACACTTTTGCCATTGAGGACCTGCATTCGTGGATTTTTTGGCAATAAAGCGATTACAAACGCTTGGCTTGAAGTCAACAAGTAGGTTAAACACAAGCAACGTCTTACAACTTGTGACTTGAGTTCAGATGCTCTGAGAGTAGCATGAGTGCCATGGCAATAAATACAAATGTTATCTAAGTCTTTGAAGGCACTTGCCAAAGCCTGAAAACCCAAGCAAGTTACTTTAAATGGAATAATATGTAATTTTTAACTGTTAGGGCTTTCAATTATCTTGTCAATTAGACCTTTTAACACCATTTAATTGCCCTGTTTAACACTCTTTTTAAGTTTAGAGTTCCTTTATTTTAATACGGTCAACAAATTTGTTATCAGTAAACAGGAGGTCAGCTGTGGCCTAGTGGTTAGAGTGTTGGGCTTGTGATCAGAAACTTGCCTGTTCAAATCGCAGTAATGTGCCACTGTGTTAAAACTACTTGTAAGTTGCTTTGGATAAAAGCATCTGCCAAATGAATAAATGAAAACATATATTGATAATTGAGAAATCACAATTGTATGTTTGACTTTTTTAAGCTACTAAATTTAGTCTTGCCAACTCAAACGGCACCCTCTAGAGGAGTAATTCCTATATTACAAAACACAACTCGCCAGCAAATTAGATCACTCAACACCACAATTAAAATCACAGTTACAAAATATTCATAATTCAAAATATTTTAGTCATAACTATTTACTTAATTCGAACAAAAGTAAAAAAAAAAAAAACTTATTTTAGTGACAATCACAAAACTCAGGGTTGGATCCATAGCAACCAAACTGTGGTCTCATTCACTGATGCACCACACTGAGTCAGTGTTCTTTCAGTGTGCAGATTTCTCTTCTCTTTTGAGCACTATTCACGCCCAGTCTTCTCATCCACTGTGGTCCTTTCTCCACTCATATAATTGGTGAGCTCAGGCAGAAAAATTCAAACCCAGCACACCGTAGCCATTCAGAACAGAGCGACCGTGATGCTACATGGCTACAGGCCAAACAAGACCCATTGGATCAACTTTTCCCAAAGAAATTCACGTAAATGCACATAAATCTTTAGCAACAATGAAAACAGTTAAATTATATGTCAAATATAGTTCTTAATCGAAAACTTTTAATAGAAGCTAATTATAGACTACTTCACAGGTCCAGAAGTACTTTCGGTTTCATTGTATATATTATATTTTTAAATCTAACATATAAAATTGATTTTCTAAGATAGTTGTGTAACATCTTGTTTTGGTTATAATGTTCTTTCGGTTGTATTTTGCTCAAACGTTTGTGTAGTGTTAAAAAACTGATACAGGAAGTTTTTGTGGACCAGCTTTAGATCAGCATTATGTTTTGCGAAGTGGTCTGTATATGTTACATTATATATAAAACATTTATCAATTGAATGAATAAATAGAAGCTATATCAAAATATGTTAAATACATAAAATAGAATTATAAATAGAATGTAAATAGAAGCTATAACTATATATGTTTAATTATATATAAAATATATATTTAAAGCATTATAGTAAAATGAGACAATTCGAGTTCAAGGTGAAGATAATGACACAAAAATGTATTAGGAAACAATAGTATTACAATATAATCAATAGTAATATCATTCACTATAATTATTATTAATATTAAAATAATATGTTAAATCTTATTCAATTTTACTCTGCAAGTTGTGTTAGATATACATTATTAAATATTTTGTTTATTCCCCAGCCTTCTTTAAACATCAAAAAGGCACAGCAGACAGTAAGAGGACTGGATTTCACATTTCACATGCTGACTAATTTGGCACTGCCTCTTGGCCACCTTTCACAGTGTGGTGTTATATGCTAGCAGCTTGAGTCGTTGAAAGTTTAATTATAATTTGCTAGCACCGCATTGATACATACTTGTGAAATGAATTTGTGTAAAATGTCATCAGGTGCTTCAGCTTCACACTATTTGAATAAAAACAAACAAGCATAAAATATCGGCGTCAGATCAACAAGGGTGCCCGTGGAAATCTGTTCTATCAAAACCATGAACCACAAAATATTAGTTGTACACATGGAGCTTGTGGTGACCATGATAAATTACTTTTTAAAGATTTATTAAAAAAATGTTAGGTTAAATCCTTGGTACTGCAAGATAGAAATGTAGTTTAATAGTAACATTACATAATTACAAACCCAAAATCTAGTCAACTTCTTCAAAAGGAAAGGACAGCCATTCAACAAACTCATAACACAAGTATTTCTCACATCTCTGAAACAGCTTTCACCATCAGTGTCCGGCAGGCACAATGCCGACACATCAATTATCTTAATAATCTAAATAGCACGCAAGCAAAGGCCTTCCAGAGTACAACATACTGGAAACTTCAATACACTTACGAAGAAAAGCAGTCTGTAAACATTACTCAGAAACTTCAGTAAGGAGAAATAATGCAAGCTTGTCATGTCTTTTGTTAGGTATCCACAAGATTTCACGTGACTGTGAGAAATGGTCAGTCTTGGTCTCTAGTAATGGAGACTGAATTTTGCATTTGCTTCACTTCCACAGGAAGAGCTCTAGAAGAAGCATGCCGCCAGTAAATGCATTTGATCAACGTGATAGCCACCTCCCTCAGGTGGTCTTTGCATCTCCACATTCCAGTGAGACGGTCACCATGCCCCGCAAGGCACGTAAGAAGCTACAAGCGATTGTTTGTGTTCTGTTCGTGGAGCTGTTTGAGAGGTTCACCTTTTTTGGGATTGTTTGCAACATGATCCTTTTCTGCACCATCAAGTTGGGATACAGCAATTATCAAGCGGCCATGGTGAACACATGTTTTGTGGGAGCCAGCGTTCTCACGCCTGTTCTTTTGGGATGGTTCGCAGAGACGTGCTTCGGGAGGACAGCGGTTCTGAGCATTTGTGCTCTTCTTCATTTCTTTGGTTAGTGAGTTGAATTGGTTCGCAATTTGAAAATGACTTCTTTAAAGCCTTTATTGTTTTGCTTAGGGTTTAGAAAACAAATTCTAATTTGGAGTTACACCGAGAATTTTTACTATTTCACATTTACAATTTTCAAATAAATTTAAGATTGATGGTAATGTGACAAAGTTTTTTTACATTTTCTTGATACTGCTAGCCGGATAGTTCACAAGAAAAGGAAAATTCTATTATTTTAGATAAATAATTTATATATTTTATATACTCATCCTCATGTCATTTCAAATCTGTATAATTTTCATTTTTCTTCAGACTACAAAATAAGATATTTTGAAGTACTTTGGTAACCAAACAACATTGGCCCCCACTGACTCCCATTGAACACAAATCCACAGAGACATTTCTTAAAATATCTCCTTTAGTGTTCTACAAAAGAAAGAGTCATATACAGTACAGGTTTTAAACGACATGAGGGTAAATCAATGACAGAAGTTTTATTTTTGGGTAATCTATCCTTTTAAGACTGGATAAGTGTATAGCCAAGTGTTTGCAGCAGTGAATGTGCTCCCATAAGACACCCGTTAATAAGAAAACTGTTCACAACTGCTTGTAAAAACTACATAAGCAATCTTCTATGGCTTGGTCGCTTACAGGTACTGCCATGCTTCCAGTCGTTGCCTTCCCTTTTGAGGATTTCTATATAAACACACATAATATTGTGCATCAGCTGGAGCCGCACGAGCAACACATCCTCTTCTACACAGGACTTGTTGCTGTGGCTCTTGGCATTGGTGGCATCCGTGCCATCCTCTGCCCACTGGCAGCCTATCACCTTCAAGGACGTGATCGACACCAACTGTTGTCGTTCTTCAACTGGTAAGCTGGTATCGTTACAAAAAATATAGGGCGGTATATGGTACATTTAAAGCACATTTGTGACCCTGGAGAAGAAAACAGGAAGTCGAACATCTGAAAGTTGAAAAAATTTGCTTCCCTTTGATGTATGGTTTATTAGGACAGGCTAATATTTGGCCGAGATACAACTATTTGAAACTCTGAAATCTGATGGTGCAAAATAAATCTAAATATTGAGGAAAATCTCCTTTGAAGTTGTTAACCAGAGGCTCTGTAGCAGGCCGTCACTAAGAAGAAACAGGTTGTTGAAATGCTCTCTATGGGCTTAGGCGGAAGTCTAAGCTTTACATAGATACCAAACTTGAGAGGGTAATTCCCAAAGAGTGGGCAGCAGCGAGCAATGTTCGCAGGCGTGTTTCAGGCCATTTTTGTTTTGCGATTTTGCTGCATCCACTCACAAACCTGGAAATTTACAAAATATCCTCATGGAAATTGATCTTTACTTAATATTCTAATCATTTTTGGCATAAAATAAAATGTTTTGGCTTTTGCCATAAATTTTCCCATGCTTTAAGATTGGTTTTGATTAAATCTGTGGTGTAACCTTAACTTTTTTCAACAGGTTTTACTGGCTGGTCAATCTGAATTCAATGGTTGTGTATTTGGGGATCGCCTACATTCAGCAGTCAGTGGCCAAAAACTTGTGTTTTCTCATCCCTTTCACCTCAGTTCTTCTAGCCCTCATCGCCATACACATGGTGCGCAATAAGCTCACATTCCACCCCAAAAAAGGTAAGTAGCTATTCAACTAATATACGTAATAATTATTGTTAAAGTCTCCCTTTTTCATATTCATGGATCCGCATATACTAAATGAAGCAAGGGTGAACACTCTTAAAACAAGGGGTTAAAAAGTTTCTTCAATGCCATAGAAGAACCTTTTGGTTCCATACTGATGAACCTTCCTGTTTCACAAAAGGTTCTTTGTGGCGAAAAAAGGTTCTTCAGATTATAATAAAGTAAGGGAGTAAAGACTTCAAATAACCTACAGCTGAATGGTTCATCGATTATATGGCATCACTATGTCAAGCACCTTTATTTTTAAAAGTGAAGAGTTATATTCAAGTAATTTTAAGGCATGAAGACATTATTACATTATTATCATTATCATAATTTTATAAGTTCGTTGTTCACCAACTGTGAATTTTGTTTTGTTGGACGAACAGGAAGTTCCCTACTAACCACGTTCGGGGTGTTCCTTAATTCTCTGAAAATGTGTTGCCTCCATTACCGCCATTTAAGTGGCGACGTTGCTAACTGGCTAGACCGTGCCAAAGAAAACAACGGTGGCTGTTATAGTGAGACCAGTGTGGAAAACGTTAAGATCCTGGTGAAACTTTTTCCTCTCTTTGGATTTCAGCTTTTATATCGCGCATGCATTACTCAGGCAAGTATGTTTGACAAATTAAGCCTTAAGTTCCCCCGTTTCTCTGTATTCCGTCTGTCTGTAAACATTTGCTTGTTCTCTAAAATCTTTACCATTACTTTGGCAGATTCCATCAGGCTATTATCTACAGACGATGCATTCAAACCTCAAACTCAATGGTTTCATCTTGCCAGTAGCAGTGATGAAGGTGATCAGTATACTGCCTGTGTTGATCTTGGCACCACTGCTGGAGTTTCTGAACACCTGCTACCAGTCTCCAAAGAAAATACTTCCCTCTCCGGCCACATTTATCAGTAAGCACCTCCATCACAATAAGAAATGCATCAACTTAAAGGGGCCCTGACCAATACCCTATATTTAATGACATACTAGTTACCTAGTATTTTCTAATAATAGAGGATTTATCAAAATATAAGACAGGGAGGAGAATGCACCTAAAATAGATTTTAAAATAGATAAAATAACTTTAATGTCTACTATACTACTGTATACAAAATACCCAGGATTACAGTAGTTCTCACATGCACATTTTTATATTTCCCCACAGCTATGGGCCATGCTTGCGCTGCTCTTTCGGCATTCCTGGCTGGAATCTCAGAGATCCATAAAAAGGATTACCCACAGGTGGAGCAGACATTGTCAGGCAAGGTCCTTCAGGTGTCCTCCATGAGATGTTTTCAGCTTACTCCTCAGTACATATTACTGGGTGTGGCAGAGGCCTTTGTGACACCAGCATGTACGTATTTTAAAAACACCTTTTAAAAAAATAAAAATAAATTATATAAATATAAACATTTCAATGACACCAGATTAATACAGCTATTTTTGTTTAGAAAAACAAGATGAAAGGAAGGTAGTCTAGTACTTTCACTAAACTACTAAATTGTGTTCATAGAAGGATGTTTGTCCTCCTGTCCCTCTGTATAGGCTCCCTCATCTCCTTCTGTCTGACGCCCAGCAACCTCAGAGGCGTCTCGCTCCATTTCCTGACCCTGTCGTATGGAGGTGGCTGCTTTCTAGGCGCTTTCCTTATTCACTTCCTTTATTTTGTGTCAGGAGGTAAATACGTTTTACATTTAAATAACTCAAATTTACCTACTTAAAAAATATATAATGTCACTCAGAAAAGTCTATATTTAACTGATCCAGAGTGTTATCTACCAATGTTAGATTCAGATTCTAAAGATAACATTTATATTTCTTAACTTTCATGTTGTTAATGCCTGTAATGACTATTGAACATAATCAAACTGGTGATGTTTCTTAACATTTTCTATACACAGAGCACATATTAATAGCCTTTCCTGTCCTATTTTGTTTGAAAGGATATATTACATATACACGTTTTGTTAAATGATTGCAGGAAACTTCTATCCGAATAACCCCAACGCTGGCAATATGGAGAGGTTTTTCTTTACGCTGGCTACGTTAATGGCTATAAACACAGTTGTGTTTTGGAGAATATCACAGAGGTACAGTTCAAGCCATAAATATACTACAACCACTCATTTAAAATTAACGAAACAAAAATTGTTTAAATAATTGACAGCTCATTGTGTATAATGTTTCTGGGCAGGTACACGGATTTGAGCGTGACGTTGAGCAGTGGAGCAAGTCCTCTATCTGAGAAACTTATTCAGTACAAGACCTATCTTCGCTTCTATGACACAGTGGAACGCTCTGATACTTTAACCTCCATGGAAACTGTCTTGTGACTTCACCTAACACACAGGATCTGTAACGCTGGCGTTACACGACAGACACTTGTGATTCAATTCTGCTCTTATGGAATCAAAGCAGTGCTTGTAAATAGCCGTATAATAATGTCAACATACTGTTTTAGAAGAAATCCCGTCGAACCAAACCCATGTCTAAAAATAAAGTTATTTTATGATATTTTTTACATTTTGTGATTTGTGATATCATTAGCACAGAAAAAAACGATTACAGGTAATGAAGAATGATAGAAAACCGTGTCGTATATTGCATAAAAAAACCATTTGCAAGCTAAGTAGTACAAAAACCAAGGATAACAACCAGACAGAAATTATAGAAAATGTTCATTTAGCTTGTAATGTTCATTAGTGGTGTGGAGTTTCTGCATTTGTTTGATGGCTATGTCTCCATTAATGTTGATTTCCTTGGCCATGTCTATTTTTAGCATCTGTCACCGTGGTCAACAGCTAATTTATTAGTTTCCTTAGTGTTGTAAATAAGGACTTAATTTGTAAGAAATCACAAAGGTATTTTGCAACTCTAACTGAGGAGTTCGGCATTAAAGTATCGCGAGAGAAACTCGACTCAATGATCTTTCATCACTCCCGCGATACTTTGCATCCCTCTCTCCAGCCGCATCCGCTCGAGCACACTTTGCAAAAACGCATTTGAAAGATACAGTAAAATGAACAAAAACACAAACATAAAAATAATTACTTACAAAGACGTTCTACAATCTTCTACCACATTATGTTTACAGCTGTTTTGAAGTATTTTATTATACCCTTGAACGGAACCCCCGTGTCAAAAATGTATTTTATACATGTATGGCGATTGTTTGTTGTTGTTATAAATACATTATAGTATTGCTAGCGTTCACATTACTTTGCGAATAATGGGTTAAATTCAGGTTGCGTCTGCGCAGAAAACGCACCTCCATCACAGCTGGAGCAGCGTCGCGACCAAGCGTTGCTACGGACTCGCGTCAGCTCAACGTCAACATGGACCTGCCCGAACCTATACGAAGACGGCTTGGCGATTTCTCCAGAACAGTTTTCGTGGATCAAAGCCGTACGCGGCCTTCCCACGGAGAGCATGCGGATTTTTTAAGAGAGGGTCAGTGTGTTTCAGAAGTTTATTCTTCGGTTCTGCTAGCTGCTGGGCTAACTCATCTGCTTAGCATGTCTATGTTATGCTGCCGAATTCAAACTCCTATTTTAGAAGTAATGTTATTTATAAATATAGTGACACTTTTATTACGGTTAAACGTTAGTGGGTGCTGGTAACACTGGCTGTGTTTTAAAACTGAGTGTTTCGATTACTGGCGCGTCCACTGAGCCAATCGTGTCACGCGCATATGACGTTCACGATGCTGTCTAGGTAGGAAGCTCACTTTGTTTTGTAAACACAGTTTGTTTACGCTCCCATTGCATTCATTTTCCTCCTTAGATAAAGATGTGATATCCAGCCTTCCTCTTCAGATGGCGCTTTACTTTAACATGTGGTTCTTTCCTTTCTGGTGGATTAGTGAGGTTGTCATGCTTCAACTGAAGGTAACTCTGCACTTGAGCTTGTCTTAATATCTTCAATATGGCATCTTGATTATTGCTGCTTATTATTTTAATGTACTGAAATGATATGCATGACATTCTTCTTTCCAGTACCTGGCCCTTGTTGATTATTACAAGTTCATCCTGATCACTGTCCTTATTTTAATGACCATCATTGAGGCCATCAGACTGTACCTGGGCAATGTTGGTAATCTGCAAGAAAAGGTCAAATAAAATCTGTTTTTAATATAGTTTCCTAATATAATCATGCTTGAGACCTGTAATGTATTTCTTGATTTCATTAGGTTCCAGAATTGGCTGGATTTTGGCTCTTGAGTCTTTTATTGCAGTTACCGTTGATTCTTTTCCAGCTCTTTAATGAGGCTATTCTCATTCAGCCTCTAGAGAGAGGAGTTCATATTATACTGGCCTTGTTTATCTTTGCAGAGGTATAAAGGAACTTATATTTGTGTATTAATATGAGATTCCCTAATGTATTACTTGCCACATGCTCATGCGTCGTGTATTTATTTCAGGCTCTTTTTGGCTTTGTTGCCCTGCGTGCAATGGTCCGGAACACTGAAAGTCATTTCCATTTGAGGCAGTTTGATGGGATTCAGGAATTAACAACATAACATTGGACATCTCTACTGATGGACTTGATCAAACATTCTTTGTAGAACCAATATCACTACAATGATCTGTTATCTATAGAAAACATTAACAGACACTTGACAGCTGATGTTTGTTTGCTGTTGAAATATCTTGCGTATGTAATATTCTCTAAGAGAATTTTTAATCAAATTGTTTACATATTTAGTGCCTTATTTAATTTATACCAACACAAATTGTCCTGTATATTGTGTATGTGTTGATTAAAAAACATTCCCAGCCATAACGTCAACGTCTAAAGCAAGAAGAGCACTAACTTTCATTGTATAAACTACGCATCTTATTTAGAAGTAATACAGAAAATAAACAGCACAGGTCATACTTATCACACGGTAATATCAAATGAGAGCATTAAGCACCTTTCTTTTATAACCCATATAAAATGTATATAATGACTATAATCAACACACTGTGAACACTTTTTTTTAACAACGTGTGCTTTTATTAAATACATTAACAAATAAAAATGGTGATTCAGGTCAGGATTGCAAAAGGGATATGACAATTAAAATATAAGGCACTTTGTTTTACATCTTTTCATGTTCCTCAAATGCTTTTATCCAGAAAACTGACCAACTTTTTTAATCTTTGAGGCAGAACATCTGTCGACTTGTCCTCTGCTTGCTTACTCCCGAGGCAACCTTAGAAAGAATAGAAGTTAACGTACACAAATTATAATAAAAGGGCTATGATCTGAAATACAGACAGGTGCTATACTAGTCTCGAGTTAGCTTTAATGTTAAAGGTCCAGTGTGTAATGATTTGGAGGATCTATTGACAGAAATGCAGTGTAATACATAGCTACAGGGTGGGCGAAGCCCACCTAAATGTCAGTCTCGCCCACCCAATGAGAATCAAAAATTACAGTATTTTCTATTGGCTGAAAGCAACGTCATTGACAGAGCGGATTTAGTTTGTAACAGAGAAGCATGCTACAGGTGGAAGCAAAGTACTGTGCAAAGGAATTTGTCTCCCTCCAATCTCAAACACCCCAATTCATGCTGCAGGTGGTAGCGAAACACTTTGCAAAAGAGTTAAGGCGCACAGTGCGCTCACAGACCACATAAACAGCCGCAGATATGATGTAAAGTTCATTGTGCGGTGTTATCAGATTCATTCATTAAAACAATGGTTTAACAACCGAGTTTTTTTCTAATTTAAACAGAAGTCAGTGATTGACCAGTGATTGGTAATGTTCTTAGACCATTTACTTTATAGGCTTCTATTTATGCCAAGTTTACTGCTTTATTAATCAGTCTTCTGTAATGAATGCGTATTTATAGTGCGTATTATATTTATAACATCATAAAAAAATAAAATCCTGCATGTATTGCAGATTATATTGCTCTGTTTGTTGAATTCCAAAGCAAACCTCAAGAGTGACAGTAAACAGCAATATGAAAGACTGAGAGTATGATAATAAACTCTGAAAAGAAATTAACGTTATTTCATTAAAAAAAATTCTGTTTGTAATACAAACATTAGTTTTGTGTTGCTTAAAACTTAATACGAACTTGATTATTGTTTTTTTGTGATGTTTCAGTTTTTAAAGCGCAGATAACCTTTTCTGTTGTTTTGACCTGTTTTTAACAGTTCATTTTCTTGGGATAAATGTTGCCAGAAGATCACAGAAATAAACAAAAAAAATTCTTGAAAAAATGATAATACTTTGAAAATGGTCTCTTAATTTACTTAGTAGTTGTGGTCGGGGTAGGCTATATGCCCACCCAGGATATCTCCTAGCCCACCCTTCTGCACCTTAGTAATATTAAGTAAAATTATAACTGCTACATACCTGTCCTCACTACTAAGGCTGTCTGTGGAAGCAGCATCTCTTCTGATAATCAGTTGTGCTTTGTTTCCTTTGGACAGCCTCCCTAGCATCAGACCTCTGGTTCCAGCCTGGTTACCAAACTGCTGAGTTTGGCTACAGAAGAACACGTTGTAACAATAATAAGAATGCTTGACAATCTTCTATATCAACAATCTAATGAGTAAAATAAAACCTGTGCATGTCGGGGAGGAAACAGGAGGCATTTCTTATAGCTTGTTTACTGGATTGCTTGGCTTCAGTGGCAGTAACTGGTGATGCAAACCCCCCCATAGCACCTTATAACATAAGAATCATCTTTGGTAAAGAAAATCAATTGGGTTGTGGCTAACATAATACACTGATATACAGCCAAAAGCATTTCGAGCCTTTATTTACAAAATATAACAAATATAGATTTTTCACTCATCACATCTGCTAAAGCAGTTTTAGAATGATACATCTTTCAAAATCTTACCTTGTGCATCTGTCTTGTGACTGATTCTTAATGTTCCCATGTTGTCTAGTGGCATGAAGTATTTCATAGGAACATGGACTCCTTTTGCTTGTCTTTCCTGCCTGAGTTTGTGTTGGTTATGAAAATGTATGTTAGTACAGTAATACGTTTACAGAAAAATTACAATAGGTATTATTAGATCCCATGTGAAATGTAACATGATGTAGAGCTTTGGCCAATTTACCTTCTATGTATAACGTTTGAGACATGCAGTCTTCCTATGAGATACAGGAAAATAAATGTCATCACCCAACCACAAAGATGCCAAGCTGCTCAAACGAAATCAAAGACATACCTTTTATTTCTGGTTGTGGTCTAAAATCAGGGTAGAAGGGTATGTTTTGCTGATGGATTGGTATAGACGGAGTCCTGTCTCTGGAGGCTGGGACAGAGGGGCATCTTTTTTGACCACCGGTGGCTAAGAGGGTTTGGCGCTGAGGTTTCCCCTGCGGGTGAGGAGCGGATGAGGTAGTGTTGCGTCCACTATCATCTGAAAGCAGAATGCAATATTTGACTTCATCATATATACATATTGATCTGTATACTGTGGGACATGATTCGTTTTTGTAATTATAATTACCTGATACAGACTGGCTACAAGCTGAATAACCATTGTGCATATTGGTAGCAGGTTCGATCTGTAATAAATAAAAAATTTAAATATATGGGTGATGTGTGGAAGATGTGTGTCTACTTGACAGTGTCCAACATATTTTTACAGTTCACTTCCTTTACCTTATCTAGTCGGCCCCCCCAAACAGTCACATGATCTACAACACCTATGTGTGTTGTGGGATGAGGTATCCAAGAAGACCTGCTGGTCTGATTGGCCCTCACCATACATGGCACCTACACACCAAAAATGTTTTTCACTATATCCATTTTATGCTACTTCACAGCTTATGTGTATCATCTTAAGTTTTTAACTATATTACTTTATGTTTGGTAATGTCCTTCATGGTGCACAATGTTTTCTCCTGGATTCTCACTTTAACCATATCTTCATTTGAGGGCACGGGGTCCTTTAGAAAGGTGTAACAATACAATTAGGTTATGACAACTGCACACTTCTTTAAAAGACGTATTTAATGCTTGTATATGAATATGTTGTATAATGTACAAGAAAGATCCATATACAAAATGCATATTCTGTAAGACCTACCAAATGTTTGACAGTCCTTTGACTAACTTTTGGTCCTGCACTTCGAAATCGTACCTGCCTAAGCCGGTTCCTTTCCTTACGGCTTCGTAGGTGTTTTTTCTTGCCTGGCATTTGCTACAATCACAGAACAAGGGTGACTAAGTAAAGTTGTTATAAAGTTTACTGTAACTGATGTAAGGGTGTTTTCAGCATACTTTACCTGGTTGGTGGCATTTAAAAGATGAACAGGAAGACCGTCTGATTCTGTGCTGTTGGATCCACTTGTGCTACACAGAATTTGAAAATTGTGGAGTAGTGTGATGTTTACAGGCTACTTTTTGTTTTTATCCTTTTTATTATGGGTACATTTATACTTTACAAACAAAATAAAGCTGGATGCAATAAAACGATTGTTACCTGGACTCAATATCAATATCAGAGAGGTCATCTAAGGAGTCAACCTCTCTTCCCAGCTTCTTTCTGACCTCTTGTCTCAATAACACCCCCAGCTCCTCCAAACAGTTTGTAATCTGAACATAATATATTGAAGGAATAAATCATTTTCAAAGCTTAAAGGGATAGTTCACACAAAAATGAAAATTCTTTGAATCTGCCTCATGTCAATTCAAACATGTATGACTTTCGTCTGCAGAACACAAGAAGATATTTTGAAGAATTTTGGTAAACAAACAGCACTGGACCCCTTTGACTCCCATTGTATGGACCACTTAGACATTTCTCAAAATATTTTCTTTTGTGTATCACTGAATAAAGAGTCATACAGGTATTGAACGATGTGATGATGAATAAATGATGACAGAATTTTTCTTTTGGGGTGAACTATCCAGAAAGACAAGTAATAAAACAACACCTTAAGCTTAAAGGTAGACCACCTTAGCTGGTTCGGGGTCACAGAAGTCTAGTAAAGTGTCACAGAAGCAGTAGCCCATTGACTTCAGGTCCCGTGTGCTGAAGTGCGTGCCTTTTCTGTCCCCTACAAACACAGTGAACAAATGCGGCCACACACACAAATTGTATTTCGGGTGCATGTCGAAGCTCCTAAGAGCTTAAATCGTATTGAATCCAGAACAAGTACCTAATGATGAGCCTCCAAAGGTAGACTCCATCGTATAGCTGTTTCTGATGCCTAGTCTCCACATGAAGATGCGACTGGTGCCCTCTTTGCTCTTGTGCATTTTGAACTTGCAACTTCTAAAAGAAAACTAGCAGAGACAAAGGAAATCAACTTAATGAATTTAAAAACTGGATTATTCAACAATCATATTTTCGTTACCATGTCTTTGGCATTTTTGCTCATCATCAGAGGGAAGATGCGCTCATGAAGACGATGTGAGGTGTCCTTGCGATCAGTGCAGCCGTACATAAACACATTGTTTTTCCTGCTGTGACCGTGGAAGTCGCAATAGACCACAACCTCTCTCTCGGTGAGCAACCTGTGTGACGAATGAAGCTGAGTGTATTATCTCTTACACAAAATAAATATTCCTCAAGTATACTTAAGCAGAGTTTGAGTATTTTGTAAGAATACTTTGTGTAATAATGCTAGTACTAGTATACTTTAGTATAACAATTTGGAATGAAATTGCTTTTCGGTTTATAAAAGTGTACTTCAGTCGTAAACTTTGAGCACACAACCAGCTTACAGCTTTGTTTTTCTGAGAAGTAAATAAAGTATTTATTTAGACTGTATAAAGTATATAGTAGACTGAAAGTATACATTCATTTAAGTTTAATCCAACTATACTAATAGCACACCTCTTTATAGTTATTTTTTGTAATAGATCAAATAATTGTTTTTTAGATAACACATACATAGTAAAAGCTTAGTGATGCAATATTTACCGTTTCACCATGTTGCGAGTGTGCCAAATACATGGAAAAGAATCCCGTAGCAGAGTGCGGTAGTTTCGGTTCAGATCACGGCCAGCCAATGAGCAGCGGTAGTTTCCCACCACCACACCGTCAGGGTTCAGCATGGGCACAACCTGTAACCAGTTATATTAGGTTTTTTATTTATTTTATGAAGATTTTGAATTTTCTTTTTATATTGTTGTTTTTATCTTAATTTTAGTTCTTTTTTTGCCATTTTGTTACTATGTGCTTGTGTCATATGTCATTTTTCATTTTAAATATTGCTATAGGATTCATTTTAATTTTAACAAAATAAAACATTTTAGTAGTTTACTTTTAGTTAGCAATATTAACCTTGCCTTTAACTATTTTAATGCATTTTCTGAGTCTCAGTTAAGAACCCATACAGGAAATTAACAGATATACAGCAGCGGAAAAAATTAAGAGACCTTTTACTTATACCAATTAATAGTCAATAGCAATAAATATTTATTTATAATTGAATATGTGTTTTGGTAAAATTATCATTTTGGTTTTATTCAGTGAACTACTCACAATATTCAGGGAAGGTTCTTAAATGATTTTTTATGTGATAACCAGGATCTTTTTCACAGTTTTCATGTGTCTTGTCATGCTGTCAGTCTTTCACATTGCTGTTGGTTTGATTTTGTTGAAATTCAACAGACACTGATTCAATGAAAATGTGCAAAAGTCCAAACCCATTCACCCTTCACTCACCTTAAAGACAAAGGTTTCCCTCAACAGACAGGCATCAGGCACATCACTCAACAAGAACTCCAAAAAACCCTGCATCATCCAAGAGCCATTGGTCTCTCCAGGGTGCACCCGTGCTGTCACCACAACTGCCCGTTTGGTGGCTTTATGTTCAGCCAAGCTGGTGGACGGTGCCGTTATAGTCAACACATACACAGCATTGCCTGCCAGGCTACGGCAAAGCACGCGCAGTTTACAGTGGGCCGCACGGACGGGGTCTGAGATGACCTCACGTAGGTATCGCTGCAGGTCTGAATATGTGTATGGGTAACAGTGGGCCAGGTAGCAGGTATCACTGTCATAAGGAAACTCAATAGTCCAGGTGAGGGAGTACAGCGGTTTGCCGTCTTGTTCGGTGTTGTTTGGGTAATACCTAAAAGACAAGGGGATACAAAAGGATGACCGTGCCACAAGTGTGTATCAAGTCAACATGATTTTCCAATGAGTAAATTGGGAAAATAATATTATTTGATACCGGATGTTAGTTCCGGCTCGCTTCCAGCCCTCCCCCTTCATCCACGCAGCCCGTTCGGAGTAAAGCAGCGGGCGCATGCCAGCACTATACAGACTGCTGACCTTCATCAGGTTGATCATGGTGAAGCGATAGCTGACGCCCGCCTTCATGTTCCTCACCCGGAAGTAAAACCACTGGGTGTGCTTAGTGGTGTACAAATCGCTGCGTAAAGTCAGCTCATAATCATGCTGACCACTACAAATAAGTTCAAATAAGGCACAGATATGTATCGATATTGTCAGATACGTTTTAATGAAGATGTTATCATTGAATTGAGGATATAACTCACACTTGCACCGCTTTCTGAAGGTTTCCGCTCTCAAAACGAGATTCGAAGACTAGTCTAGATCCCTCCGGAGGACTGGCACAGCACGTGGCACGTTTAATGGTCCCTCTGCTGCCACCCACGCGAGAGTATGTGAAGTAGGAGGTTTTTCTGGCTGTGGAGGTTATATCAGCTGGAGATTTCATGCAGATAAAAATCTGATGCGCTACTGTATGTAGAATTGTATTATGATGTTACCTGGGTCTGTGCAGTAAACTACATTTCCTTTCTCCTGCTGTACTGGCATGGGAGCTTCCTCATCACCTGTCGGCTGATAGAATGGCTCTGGCTCTGTTGGTTCCCATTCTGTTTTTCAAAAGGTGGAAATGTGGAGGGTTGACAGAATTTATTTTTCAAAAGGGGTGCAGTAAAACTGTCGGTTACTAGGTACTTTCTACATGGTTGCCTAAGCAAGCACTACTAATGACATTCCAAAATACTGAGCTAAACTATCAACCAGACTAAGACTGCATACATGTGGTATCAAATATTGTATTATTAGTTGGAAAATAATGAAAAAATGTCATCTTTTAAAATGTCATGCAAGAAACTGATACCTATATGCTGGATTTTGTCACGGATCACTTCACATTCTATGGGCCAGCGGACACCCTGGAATGGACAGGAGGTAGACGGGACTGTCCGAAGGTCCAACGGGTCCCTCAGACGTGGAATAGACCTTTTACCATCAAAGTCAAACACTAGCTGCCGGGTTCTGAGAACTTTGTCTAAATTGAAAAGGTCTTGAGACGAAACAGAACACACAAAAACATGTTGCAACAAAAATCTAAACATACTGTTCTGCTGACTATAGTAAACATACTTTGGAGAGCAGTGGCTAGTAGCAGGGACTATCAAAACTACCCTTAGAAGCACAGTTAATTGTGTTGTAAGTCTCTGAATCTTTTATAAAGGCAATGAATTTCAAATGGCAATGGGAAGTGCTGTGTATTGTGTGACAACTTGAGCCTCAAAGTTGGATGGAAATTACAATTTGGTGATATATATTGCATCGTTTTATGCTTGCTTTTTAAAGCCTTGAATTGAATCAACATATCAACGTGATGGGTCATTGCATTGGATATGATTGTGTCAAAAAAAGACATCCGTAGTAGGATGGCACACAGGTTTCTACAGGCATGATAATATTTACTGTGACATGGCTTTGGTTCCTCCTGGTCCTCTATGTTGGAATCATTACTCTCAGTTGGCGAGATGATAATGTCAGAGGCAGTGGAGTCTTGGTTGCCATCCCATCTCGAGACACCTGAATGCACGGACGAGCCATTGTCTGAACGAAACAAAAATGAGTTAGAAGAATATGCACTGCAGTGCTATATGATCAACCATCAGCCGCTTACCCTTAAAACCATTACAAAATGTAAAGCGTGTAGGCCGTTATTCTAGTAGCATTCAATAATGTTCTTTTGGTTCCCATCTACCAGATCCCACCCAACACATTAACCACAGAGCCCATCCAATAAAACCAATAAAGAAAATTCCTATTATAAGCCTTAAATCCATAAGAATGTCTAAGTGGTTTCTGTTGTTTTTCATAATGGCAGTATTCAGCAGGCCTACATAATTCAACCTGCATGTCTTACCTGAGATGAATCCATAATGCTGAAGGTGTAGCAAAATGAGCCTCTGGTAAGGACCATCCAAGTTCTTTTGTTTAAAAAGTGAGTGTGAACACAAGCAGTAAGTCGTGTGGTTAATCGTAACTGAGTATGTAAGCCAACAGGGTAATGAAAGACTGTAACTGTAGAGTTCAACTCGGCACTAAATTGTGTGCGATCACTCACCTGCATTGCGGTCATGAAGTCATCTCGAGACACGACAACCGAGCTGAACGTATCGCTAAAAACTTCACGAATTTGCGTTTAACACAGATATCAAACCACACAGCTTTACTTTAAACACAACCAAACAACAATCATCAGAATAAGCATTTTAAATGAGCACCCGCATGACAGAAACCTAGAATTACACCTAATGAAAATCTCTTGGTTACTATTGTTGAGGCGCATCTGACGTGGTTTGTGTCACGGTTGCTATGGAGACGTTGCGCGTTTGCAGCGTGAAGCTCGCTTCTGTACTAGAGAGCCACAAGTGTTTTCGGAGCAGACAAATAAGTTGTCTCCGTTTCATTTAAATGTCTTTTTTTCTTAGGAGTACTTTAATAAAAAGCGTTCTTGTAATTGCTTGAAAAGTTTTATTCGTTATCCACAATGTAGAAAAAAATGAAATGGCACAACATCCCGATTCAAGGAGGAACATTTAAACCGAACATAAAAATTCTCAGTTAAAAATCAGGACATTTACAAGATGAATGTGTTTGTAAATCACACTAACCATCTTTCATTTGTAATCATGACAAGAAAACAGTTGGCACATTCATAAAGAACTTTCACCACCACACGTTTTCACTTGTAGTATAGCTTTCCCACAATGATGTGTAATATTTAGTGCAATGGAGTTACCACAATGACCTTGCTTTTGGAAGCATGAAACTGTTGTTTACAAGATTGATATCAATTAAAGATCAGTTATTGGTAAAATTATATCAATGAAACAATTGATATATGGTTAGCTGTATACACAGAACTCCGTGTTATATTTTATTTATTAAAAGTGCACGGTTGCTTAACGAACAACTGATACTTGCACCCTTAACGCATCACAAAAGCCAACAAATGTTAAAAATTGGAGAGATGGAAAAGTCCTTTAATATTCAATAATAATTTCCTTTTAATTTCATTGACAACCCGTGCAACATGTTTCATGGTTGGAATGAACCAAAAACAAAAAATCTGTACATATGGGGACTAGATTCAGGTTTCATCTTTTTATAAAAAAAACAAGGCTGGTAATGTAGTCATTATACAATGACCAATAACCAAAGGTATACTTCTATTTACAAGATGATGCATTTGAATGAAACAGACGCAGTTCAGGCTCTGACAAGCCAATGTGCTTATATAAAAAGAAGACATTCACATTTGTTCAGTCCATACTGAAGCTTAGTAACCTGCACAAAACGGCAAAATACAATGCAGTCCATCCTGATGGAGGCTCATGTTTAGTGTTTCCAACAGTGATGTATTAACTCGGCATCATCTTTCTCTTCTTTAGCAGTCTATCTCTCCAGTCATCAGGCAGTGCTTCAAAGTTAGCATTGTTCTGAGCCTTCCCCCTTTAAATAAAGACAAAAATATTTGTCTAAGTCAGAATTTTATCTTAATGTAATCATTTTAGTTCAGTTTTATTTGTATGGCACTTTCAAAACGTGCACTGTTGCAACAGAATCCACACAAATGTTTAAAGTAGCTTTTAGTAAAAAAACATTACACAAATAAAACTGAACTTCGAATTGCTCAACTTTATACTACAAAGACAGAAAAATGAAGTTGGCAAAAAAGCGAATGTATTATGCAATTGCCATATTTTTTTTTTAAAATGCTTACGTTGTGAACTGTTGATGTTTCCATTCTTCGATACGTCGGTTATTCATCTGCTCTCGATCTTCATCACTGGAGCTCGACTTCTCTTCTTCATCTAGCTCCTTCTGAATGCTCTGCCACTTTTTCACCAGGGACGGCATTTTCGTCTTACTTTTCTTGCTTGTCTTTACAATAATAAAAGGATAGCATTTTCAAAGAAATTCCCATGCTTATTTAAGTAACTGGAATACACAAGAGAACTGAAAAAAAAATACTTAAGGCAGCAGATAAACAAAACCAAAAGCAATTACGCATTTCCCACCTTATCTTTCTTCGGCTTCTTTGCTTTGTCTGTAGGCACTTTGCCTGGCTCCAATGTGCTTGGGAGTTGAGGTGTAGGAGGGGGTGGTTGGAAAGGAAGGACAGGCAGGACAGGCATTGGCGGAGTTATGATCTCTGTAGGTAGAGGAGGTGCAACAGCAGTAGTCATCCCCCAGTAAGCATTTCCAACCAGAACTGGAACTAAAAACGAATGAAAGGAACATAAGCTCAATGTTTATCTTTAAAACTAAACTGTTCATGCATGCAAGTGCAAGTGGTTATTAATACCAGCTGTGGCAGTGGGGTGAGTGTAGAGAATAGGGCTGCTTCCGATGGTTACTGATTTAGGGAGTGTGCTTGAGCCTGTGGCTTTACGTTTCTGACCTCTAGCCAAAAATGCTGCCGCTTCGGCTGCCTAATAAAAAGACAACAAAACATGATTTAGTGCAAAGCAAAACTTAAACTTTGTTTTGCAAGTCCCGAGAAAGTTACCTTAAATTCTTCTGTCCCGGGAGCTGGTGGTTCTGACTCCTCATCCTCCATCTCCACTTCCTCGATCTCCCCATCATCACTGAGGGGAGGTGGAGGGGGTGGAGGAGGAGATTCAGGTGGCGGAGGGGGTGGTGGGGGTTGTTCTGTTGGTGGAGGGGGTGGGTCCTCTGGAGGAAGCGGAGGGAGTGGTGGCTGGGGCGGGTGGGGAACTGACCAATAAGATGACATGTCTCCCAAGGAAGTTCCTGTTTAAAAAAATGTTGAGATCAGAAAAATGTATTTCTGGGTGAACAGTTTTTCCCTACTCATCAAGAGACCCACCTGCATTACCGCCAGTTGCGTCTGCAGACAGTTGGCTGGGGTCTTCAGAAACCGCTGTGGGGGGCAAGGGTGGTTTGGATTCTTCTTCCTCCCCGACTGGGAACTCCCACTGGGAGGCACCGGACCGCTCGTTCACATAGAAGTACCGCCTGTGGTCTCTAGAGGTGGAGAAACAAACACACAGACACATCTTAGCAACTTTCCCTTCGACTGATTTCAAGGTCAAGAGACCCCTGGAGAGTTAAAGGGAAGGGGGCTCTAGTTCCCTAAAAAGGGATTGTTGAACTAGGCTTCATTGGGAGCCCAGAGGAAGAGCCAGATTATAGTGGGGTGCACTGATAAAGAACCCACCTTATTCCCTTAAAAACAAACCAAAAATATATTGCATAAACAAAAAAGCTCCAAGCTCATCCTGAAACCAACATCAACATATCATCAATTAGTCTCAATCGTCATAGCAATACTCACATTGACAGTGACAAAACCCCTCCACTAGATGCCTTAAAGCAGGCATCTTCAACAGAGGGTGAAAAATAACATTTTTATTTAGCAATCATCAATAGTGCAAGGAAAAGAAATCCAGTAAAGCAATGAAATAGATTGGTCTGACCTTCAGGCTCCGGGGGCAAGGCATCGTCTTCCTTTACTGATGCTTGTGTGACACGCTGCTTCCACGTGGTGGAATTTCTCCCATCATTTTGGGGCAGTCCTGTAAAGTTCAAAGCTCTCGCGTGCGCGCAACCACCTTCCTAAGAGCTAATGAACCCTTCTGACTGATTTTGAGGGGAGAAGATGCGGCCCAATATCTTTGGGCCTCGGTTTGGTGGTAAGGCTGGTACTTTAGAGACGCTCCCTTATTGTTTACCACAAGCATCTGTCTTTATCCATGCTCGCAACACTCCCCAGTAATACAACCAAGTGCAAATCGGTCACACTTTTGTCAAGTGGTGGAGGCAGTGTGGTCAATCGTCACATGTTTTAGGGAGGGGGGAGTGATAAGGATGTGAAAGGTAAGGAGCGCGTACCTGTCCCAGTGGCAGGACCAGCCTTTAGGAGTGGCGTTAAGTTCGTAATGTTTTATGTGCTCTGCGGCTTCCTGTAGCCTGCGGCGGAGGTAGCTTCCATTCAGAGCGCCCTCTCGCCAGTCTGCGATCCGCGTCTGGAGGGGTAAAAGATGGATGCTTAATTTAATACAGATGTAGACTGAATTAACACTCTCTAGCGTTAAAGCAGTTGTCTTTTTCTTACCTCCGTTTGCAGCAGCAGCAGCTGAAAGTTTGAGATGGTTTTTTTGTCAATACCTAAAAACTCCATTTTGCTGGTTAGTGTGTTGGCGAGCTCTCCGATCTGAAACTAAAAGAGTCATTACATTTGATTACAAAATCATTTTAAATTGGTGTAATTTTTGTAGCCAGTATCATCTAAATAAACTCATAGCAGTGCATTATCATTTCTAAAGATAATCCTAAAGAGATCAAATCAAAATTGACCCTGTTTTAATGCAGGTTCAGTCTCAAAGTTATTTTGACCATCTCAAGGTACCTTAAGATCCTCTTCCTCCTTTTGAAGAGCTCGGCATACGACCTTCTCCTTTTCCTCTTCCTCTGACTGCTTTTCAGCTGTTTTGGAATGTGCTTGAAACACAAGAGGTTCAGCAAGATATTGATCAATGCAATATAGTGAGCTAGAAACATTGCTTCAAGGGATATTTCACTAGCAAACTGAAATTAACTGAATATGGTTTTCTTCTTGAAGAATAATGTTATAATAACACATATTTTACTTCCAAGCGGTAGAATGCAAGGGAATGGGTGTCAACTTTTTGAATACATTTACCTGAATGACTTTACCAATAAACAGCATTGCTGTGTGTGAAAAGGGCTAGACAGGCAGAACAAGCAAGGACATTAAATAGTAGAATTCAGCTTTCGTGATTCCTTCCATGTTTTCCACATTGTGCCGATCATAGGTCTCTAGATAAATGGACTCCAAAATTAAAGTTTAACGGAAATTAAGTTTTAATAGCAAACATATTTTTACCATTGTCTGATTGCTCAGGTGTGTCCAATCCTGGTTTGTCTGACCCCCGGCTGTTCGAGTCAGGACTTGGCGCACGAAGGAAAGAAGTCTTCCATTTGTTCTTTTTTGAAAGCAAATTTCGAGGCCCATCCTGACTGGCTTCAGAACAGGGGCTTGAACCCCCAGCACTGCCATCACCTTCCTCCAGGGCACGAAGCTCAGCCTGCAAAAGAAGAAAACTTGTGTCAGCGAGGTATCCATTTTTCTTTTCTCTAGACATGCACACACAAATTTGATCGTAGATATAGCAGGAAAAGTGCTTGCATCAACCAAAACTTTAACAATTAATACTAACATGTTCTTTAGAACATTATTAATTTACTCGATCACTTCTTTTTAAAGATGCAACTCACTTTTTTCCTCTCTAATGCTAGTTCTAGTTCCATGGTGTCCTCTTCGGCTTCCTCCTCCCGGTCTGAAGATTCGGCAGACTGGTTCCTGCTGCGCTGGTTACTTTGGCTATCGGTGTCTCGAAGATCCGGAGAGTTCATAGATGGAGTCTCTTCACCCTCCAAATCCTGGGCCTCCACGGTCTCGTCCTTGGCTAGCACCTTCTTTCTCCATTTCTCTTCTGCCTCCTTCACCTCCTCCGGGATGAGAGGAGCGAGGAGAGTAGCTGCCACCCCTCTCCTCTCTTCTTCATCGCTGGTCAAGGCAACAACACTCTCTATCACTTCCTGTGTGGATAGAGGATACAAAGTGAAAACATCACGCTGTTTCACTTACAGTATAAGTTGTGTTGAAGACAAAAAATCTTGCCTTCTTTTTGGTTTCCCTTTTTGATATAGGGGCTGCTGCTGCAGCCTGCTCTTCAGTACAAACGCTGCTGTGATGTTCCACACCGTTGCCGTTTACAGATGAACTGTGGGATAAATATTTACAATGAGATGAAAGCTGAATATAAAAGTAAAACAAAAAGTTTAAACAAGTAAATTGTTATCAAATGCAATGACATGCATATGTTTTTGGGTCTGACTTAAGTGTCTGAATACTTTTTGAGATCACAATACACTTTTTGAGATACTAGAAACCTGTTTATGGGAAGACTACTGACAAAATACCTGCAATATTTATATTTCCTTGAAATCTCACCTCTCTGCATACTGAAGACTCCGCATCTGGTCAGCCAGGTAATGCGGGAGCTCCCAGGCCACTTCGTTGGTCTGAGTGTTCCAGTAATAGTAACACCCTGTATTTTCATCCCACACCTCCTGCCAGTCACCCATCTCCAAACCAGCTACACCGACCCCAAACATCAAACAAGCATTAACATCTCCATTTTAAAAATGATAATTAAAACACAAGCCTACAGTAAAACTCACCTCCAGCAAGGGAATACTGGGTGTTGTACTGAAACTCTTCTGTCGGCCCGTTCTGAGCAGTCTGCTGGTCTATTTTAGGTTCTGGGCGAGGAGGAGTTGGTGCTGGAGCACTTGCCCCAGTCTCGGATTCATTTGTTTGGGTGGGTTGTGTGGTAATGGCATCAATTTCCTACGGGAAAGATATATGATAGCCCACATCAATATAAAATACAGGCAGATTCTTAAGTTCAACTACAGTATAAGAAGACATTGTCTTGTCTTGACTAATGAGGTGATTTACGAACATAAACTGAATTTACTCACCGCCATAAAGTTGGCAAGGGTGCTGTCAATATCTGCTGACTGGTTGTGTTTTGCTTTAACGGTGGTCGCTTGGCTCTCCCCTGCATCTTCTTCTTCACTATCTTCATATGCCCCCAGCAAGGACAGGCCCTCTAGATAGACAACATACAGACATAGGCCTAAGCTACACACATTCCACAGTACATTATTTTAAAGACTTAATATTGAATGATATAAAATAATTCTAAATGTATTACATTATCATGACATATGTACCATACACAATATATATATATATTAATCTTCAATATCTACAAACCTATGTTTTATTCAATGACAACAAACAGATCAAACTCACGTGTGGCCTTCACAGCTGGAGTCTTCATAACTATATTCACTTCTCTCGGGACTCCCTGTCCATCTGCGTTACCTTCAGGTTCGTCTAAAATAGATGGAAAGCTGTTTATAACGTATTCAAATCGTTTTAAACGAGTCCCCCCCCCATAGCTAATATCCGTTAGCATGAGTTAGCATGCAGGCTAACGCTTTGTTTAAAGCGAACCAACACGAATTCGAAATGTAGCTTATACATTACAAAACTAAAAAGGCGGTTGTATTTAATATATAAACCTGGGGTCTGTAACATGTATAAGTTTGATTAACGTTTGCTGAGAACAGCCCAACAATCGCTGACAGCGCCAGTTTATGACTTCAGTGGTACCGGTGGCTAAAGCTAAACTATCGCCAACAAACGTCAATTCAGGAGGAGAACTTTGATACGTTTACCTTTGCCTTTTTACATCACTTCTGTGTTTTTAAATATCACACAAGTATTATTAACATTATGAATATCAGTTAAATGTCACCATTAACAATAAACGAGTTAACGTGACTTTATAAAACCATCACGTTTCCCAATGGATAGCGAAGCGTGTTATTTTTTAAAATGGTTGTTCTTTCTCCATATTTCTAGTTTCCTTCGACGAACAAACCCAATAAAACAAGTTACTATCTGGTAATGTGTTTTTCGCTCACCTTCTGACCCAGAGCCAGCTCCGTCCTCTCTGGCTGGTCCTGTAGCGCTACGGTTCGGTCCGGGTGGAGACAGCTGTAATATGGTTCTCCTGCCAGTGCCACCGCGAGTCTTCTTCCCCATAGTTGTGAATAATGGAGCTCCGATCTCAATCAGAGCTGCGCTACCGATCTGCCCTTTCCTTCCAAATGGCTGATTGACTTTTACCCCCTTCAAAATAAAAGTCCTTATGCGACGCCTCGCTTAGTATGGCCAAAATATAACAGAAAGAACTATATATAGTGTCATTTTGCTTGTATAATTACGATAAAAAGGGACGTCGTGGAAACAGTTAATCTGGCAAAATGTATGTATTTTTTATCCATCATAAATGCATTTATACTATTAACATGTGATATATACATTTTTGTGTATTTTATTTAACCCATAATATTTATATTACAAATATAGGTTACGACACCGTGGGTGCTGGGGGCTTGAGCACCCACGGAAATGCACGAGATAACTCGTTTTCGTGAGAAACACAAAAACGTATGCAATTTATATACATTTATTGAAAATGTTCAATCCTTCCTTTGTGATTTTGGACATTATTTTTGTGATTGTTGAAAATACAATGTCAAATAGTTCGTTTTTGTCTATATAAGGATAACAAATATATAAATAAGGAGAATATAAATAAACCAGAACTGTGAAGTTCTTCATGTTTCATTTGTAAAGCCAGTGACCTGCTTGACTACATATTACAGAGCAGAAGCCGGCTGCAGAGGATTATAAAAGCCTATTAAGAGTCTTACATCAAAATGGAGACCCAAAACTCTACATAATTGATGAGCAGGGTACATTGTTAGAAATTTACCATTATCTCTGACAATGAATGGTCGACCTCACTGAAGAGATTTTTTTAGAGAGAGAAAGGGAGCAAGAGAGAGAGAGAGAGAGAGAGAGAGAGAGAGAGAGAGAGAGAGACAGAGAGAGAGAGAGAGAGAGAGAGAGAGAGAGAGAGAGAGAGAGAGAGAGAGATAGAGAGAGAGAGACATTTGGTTATATTGAAATGCCTGACTGAGATTGCTGTGAGTCTAGATAGAACAACTAAATGGAAATGTACCATAAACAAAAAAACTTGCGTGCTATTTAAACCACAAATGAATAACGTATATATTTGTTTGCTTTAAAAAAAAATATTCTACTTAACAAAATCCATAAAAGAATATACTATAACTACAAAACTATACTTTATTGAAGCAGTTTCGAACACTTAATGTCCAAGGTAATTTCCACAAGCACCTTGACCAGTGTTCCTCTGCGATATCACGAAAATCTATATTTGCACATCAAATCTATTGAACTTTTTGAGCTTTGGTTCCTCACGTCTTTTTCCTAAATATTCATTTGTTCTCTTCCAGTGCCCCCTGCACCTTCACGCCCGCCTTGTCAGTCATTCCTTCACCCTCCCCTTCATCATCATCAGAGCTGTCTGCCCACCGGCCCACCCGTCTCACACTTTCAGCCACCACAGGTGCATTAACACAAGGATTGTGGTCGTAGATAACAAGCTTTAACCCTCTCAAATGGGCAAGAGATGGAAAATATTGTATACGGTTTCGGTCCACATCAATCACCTCTAAGTAATGCATCTTCATTAACACAGGAGGGAACTCATTCAACATGTTCCCCGCTAACCAGATGCTGCGTAGCTCTTCCAGTCGCCCGAGCTCTCCGGGTAAACTACGTAACTGATTGTAGCCCAAGTGGAGGGTCTTGATGTTGGGAAGGTCACAGACTACTTGAGGGAACTTGGTAAAGCAGTTAGTCTCTAGCCACAACGTTTTAAGTTCAGTGAGCTGCCGGATCTGCTTGGGAAGTGCATAAAGTTGGTTATTCCCAAGGTAGAGAATGTTAAGCTGCATAAGATTGCAGACAACCAGCGGGAGCTCTTCAAAACAGTTGAAATCCAGAGCCAGGAGCTGAAGCTTTTGGAGGTTTCGAAGTTCTGGTGGCAGGTTGGTGAGGTGGTTGTCACTCAAGTAAAGTTTGACTAATTCGCTAAAAGCAGATGCTCGGATGGGGAGGCGACGTAATTGACGGCTGCTCAGGTCGAGGGTTCGATCAAGGGGCATTTCTTTTAAATCTCCTACTAAGTAACGTTGACATCGCTCGGAGGGGACGAAGGCGACGGCACCACGCACAACATTTCCCATCTTGCCTGATACACATTCGTGGTCTCTTAAAGGAGACATAAAAGAGCAGCAGAGTGGTTTGTTTAAAATAAAAACAAGATCATTTTTCTTTTTTTTTATTGTGATCACCCTTCACTTTCATTGTATAGAAAAGATCAAATATGTAAGTAATGTTTTTTGAGTTTTATCAAATCATTAAATTCAAGGTTAAACAAATAATGACAAAATTAACCAAGATGAGGATAGCATGCCTGTTGAACTGAATAGGAACGTTATAAAGCAATAAAGAAAAGACCAAATTAATTATTAAATAGTCTACAACTTACCAAGCTGCAGAGATCATCAGATGTTTAAAGATTTATTGTCAAAAGGAATGAGAATGCACAATAGGTATAGCAGTGATGTTTCATGCTCCTGTGTTCTGCTGACACCTCTGCCCTGCCAGTCGCTGAGAGCACCAGAGATGACAACCAGCACGCTCCTCCCCATTCCGGCGAAATGATTTCTCTGGAACTGACCAGGGGCCGTGATAAGCCTTAAGGTGTCTTGTGATACAGGATTTTTGTATGCGCTTTTATCTTAACCAGGACCCTCTACTTAACTAAGACCACTTGAATGCACCATGCCATTGATAAGACTCACCCAGTTATAGAAAACCACCAGAGGCCATCAGCATCACATGGCAAATTGGTATTTAGTTACACAGATGGATTTTGAAAAAGTCTGAATGGATCATCAAACGTACACTGTAAAGAATTTCTGTAGAACTTACAGTATTACTGGCAACAGTTTGCCAAGAATTTACTGTAGATTTACATTTACATAATTTACTTGCAACAGCTTGTTCAAAGATAATTGATCATTAAACACTTACTTTCTTTATCTTTACAGAAAAAAAACTATATAATAACAGCCTCATGCATAGCATTCTGGGAACCAAAATTAGAAAAGGTGGATTTTTGGTTTCCAGAATGCTTTGCATGAGGCTGTTATTTTATAGTTTTTTTTCTGTAAAGATAAAGAAAGTATGTGTTTAATGATCAACAAACTGTTGCCAATAAATAAGATAAATATAAACCTACAGTAATTTACTGGCAACTGGCTGCATAACATGTTTACAGTGTAATGTAGGCAATATATATATTTTTCCACTATTGTTGATAGTGTTCAACCAGTTAATTTCCTAATCCCATACCCCTCTCCCTCTCTTTCCTCACAAGACTTCACTGCCCTCTAAAAAATAAAGGCGAAAAATAAATGTAAAAATACAAATGTACACCACTCTTTCAAAAAAAAACAAAGAGATATTGATGCCCCATCCTGCACTACACAGATGTTAGTTAGAATTCAAATCCTCCATACATTTAAATCACAGCACATAATAAGATACCCATATACACATTCTTAACCATTATAATATTTACACATGTGAGCTTTTTTCTCTAAGGTAAGAATATATCACATGCAATTGGCTGCAGATGTGAAATATACAATGCAAGTGATTTTGATGTGGATTTTGCCTATCTCATCACTTCGCAGATTATGATGTGTCAGCAGGGCATCTGTCTACAGAGGCTTGTAACAGGACATATAACAACCTATCAAGCTAAGAACAAATGTAACAAGGAAATTTATGTTTTGATGTTCATGTCATAAAACAACTCCCTTATTTAGTCTTTAGTTTAAAAGATGATGAATTTCAGCTCTATCATATCACAATATGCAGTTATATATACTATTATTATAAAACACACAATTTATATTTTTAACTGCTTAATCAACATCAGATTACAAGTATTGTTATTACAAAATATCATGATGCTTTGAGAAAAAGGAAACTATATTTGTTATTGCAGTTCTCATATCTGCATTTATGAGTCTAGCTCTTTCATCCTAAAAACGTCCCTCGTGCCCAGACAGTATGAAATAAGTATTATAGTGTGTCAAGAACAGTTTTTATTCCTGTGTGTCCAATGTAAACTACACTGAAGGTCAAGAGGTCAGAGGGTAAAGGCTATTCCCCCAGCATTCACGTCTGTAGGATACACAGCCATCTTGGATCTGCGAGGAGAGGGTAAATTAATGCGGTTAGTCAATTTCATTTTCTCCAAAAAACACATTAAACCACAGAGTTTAAGTCGCACGTACATGACCAAATGATCAAGTAGAGCTTTACGGATATGCACAAGAATATATTTAGCAGTTGCATGAATGCAGTGACACGTTTGCATGGTTTTGGTGCTTTCTGTTTTTGTTCCGAGGCCAGAGTTAGCCGACTAGCGTTGAGCGCTAACAAAAACAGAGAATCGAAACGGAGGCCTTAAAGGTTTAAATAGACAAATACATGTTTTATTTATGTCTAGACATCCGCGAGAGTATACAACACTTTAGCTCAATGAAGGGGAAATAGCCCCATGTGTTTGGTTGTCATTCAGAACATGATTTTAATAGAAGATGTTCATATATGTGTTAGCCGCTACTTCGCTAACGGGCAATGCTAACAAGCTAAACTAACTGATAACATTTCGCGAACTGTCACAATTTAGTTTCCGTATTTTACTCGGTTTGGATGTTTATAACACAATAACGCGTAGGAAACGGTTTGAATATTTCTAGGTTGTGTGATTTTATAATAGGAGTGTGTTTAAGTAGCTGGCGTTTCTGCTTTGGTTTAGCTGGTCTTTTAAACTGGTTTTGTGTGTTGTCATTTGTCAGTTTAAGAAGGCTTATTTTTTTAACCATGCAGTAAACAGTCTATGTTTTGAAAAGCCGAACTGATTTTTTAATAACAAATGGCCATAACAGGATGAGTTCAGGCTGCAATAGCAAAAGCTTATTTGCTAAACTACGTTAAAGTTTATCAGGTATGCGTGCAAGATTTAGACGTGGAAACATACAAAAAGTGTGTTGACGTAATCTTCCATGTGCTGTTTAATAGTCCTTTTCACTCTTGGGTTTTACAACGTGTAAGATGTTTTAATACCCTGACTGTTATACTTTATTATTGTTGTTATTTATGTGCAAAGATGTCACAAGTTTCGTTTACACGGTTTCTTTTTCACAGGTGACATACGGAATGTTCAGTACAAGTAGAAAGAAGTTTGTGGAGGGGGTCGAAAGTGACTACCCGGATGCAGAGAGCATGTACCAGTATACCCAGCCAATGTTCCCGCACCGGGAGAAAGACGTAAGAACTATTTGTTGATGTTGACACTTACACTCATTGGGACTTATAAAAAAATTCATAGATAAATAAGCAATGAGAGAGAGAAAACCTTCTAATTCTTCTGGATTTTCAGATGCTGACATCGCCGTCGCCGTCGTCGTCAGGTCAATTGTCACAGCTTGGTGCGAGTTTGTACGGTCCGCAAAGTAAGTTAAAGTCTCTTCTCAAAAGAAAATTGTGCTTAAAACAAACTAAACAGATATTTGATGTTTGTTTTGATTTTTTTTATAAGGTGCACTAGGTTTCCCAATTAGGGGCATGAGTAATAACAACCCTCAACTGAACCGGAGTTTAACGCAAGGCACTCAGCTACCGAGCCATAGCACCCCAACAACAGGCGTCCCAACAATGTCCCTCCACACGCCACCGTCGCCGAACAGGTACGCAATCTCCTCCTCACGATGACACGATATGAGGATGCTTTGTGCTCGTCGTGACTCTTGTTTTGATGCGTCACAGGGGCATCCTGCCCATGAATTCCAGGAACTTGATGAGCTCGCAGGTAGGGCAGGGCATGGGCATGAGTGGCAGGACCAACAGTATGGGCAGCTCGGGCCTGGGCAGCCCCAACCGCAGCTCCCCAAGCATTATCTGCATGCCCAAGCAGCAGCCAGCACGTCAGCCGTTTACCATCAACAGGTACAGCTGTCCGCAGGGCCACAATAACGACCGTTTGAAGATTTCTTCATTGAAATGGTTTACGCTGCAAACGTGTGTGCGTTTTGTGCACACTTATCCACTGAACATGTGTCTTCTAAGTTAGATTTTGAAAAGCGAATTCTCATAATGTCAGACACAACTATTGTATTTCAATTAACTTTCACCATAGGCCAAGATAAGGCCAATCAGGACTGATTAAGACTGACCTTAACAAAAGGGTCAAATCCTCATGTGTGTCGTTGTAGTATGTCAGGATTTGGAATGGGGCGGAGCCAGGGGTTTGGAATGAACTCCTTATCCAATAACATCTTCAACGGGACAGGTGAGTGCTCAAGTGGACAGGCACATCATTGGACATGTTTAATGTATTGCGTAAAGGTCTGTGTAATGGATCCATTTAAACAGACGGTTTTATATTAACAACATAAACAAACGTTACTGCGCATGCGCACTTTTGTGACCCCAACTTAACTTCCGGTACACATTCACAAACAATAGAGTGCCCGTAGATTATTTCTGATAACAATCAAAAGAAACCGAGAAGAACGAATTAAATAAAATATAAATATTTATATTTATATTATAAGACTCTAGTCAAACACAAACTGGAAGTTAACTGGGGGTCAGGCGTGGACGTGTCCGATGAAACTGTCTATAACACAATGAAACAAAAAACTTGCGTTTGCCTTTAGTTTTTAGGGTGTCTTTATAAAGTTTAACATGCTGAGTTTAACCATCGACGGTACTCACAAAAAACAAACAAATATTTTCACACGTTTGTACATTTTGGTATTATTACTCACGCACACAGAAATTGAGAGACATAACACTAAGCTCAAAATAACAGTTTTAAAATTTGACCCGAGCCAAATATAAACTAAAACATTGATGCCAAATTTAAATAAATATTACCACAATAATTAGCACCCCAGCATTGTACAAGAACCATAAAAAAGTCAGGTGAAACAAATTAAAATTGAATATGTGCTCTGTTACTTAAAAAGCAAGGTGCCTAATTTCAATTGTGTGAAAATATATTTTTTTCTGCCATCAGATGGTAGCGAAAATGTGACTGGAATAGACCTCTCAGAATTCCCAGCACTTGCAGACAGGAGTCGGAGAGAGGGAAACGGCAACCCAACACCGTTGCATAATCCGCTGGCTGGAAGGGCACCTTATGGTGAGAGTTCATTTTACACAGTCCAATTACCTACCTGAAACTGAAAACTTCCCGGTCTTGATGTCTACGCTCGCATCCACTTGAATGCTCGATAATATCAGCGGTTTTATGTTTGTTATGCCGCGATAGCCTTCAGACTTTTGTTTTAATGTATCTTCTTGCAGTTGGAATGGTCACAAAGCCATCGAACGAACAGTCGCAGGACTTCTCCATTCACAACGAAGACTTCCCAGCTCTACCCGGGCCCAACTACAAAGACCCGACGTTGAGCACGGATGAAAGCAAATCAGTCAGTATTGCCGGATTTTAGGTTTCACAAGCTACAGAGAGAGACATTGCATAAAAACATGTTATAGTTTTGAAGTATGGGTAGGGAAGCCTTGCTGTAAAAATCTTGGCTTAAAAGAAGTTTCACCCAAAAATGAGATTTTGCTATAATTTACACAGCCCGTATGTTATTCCAGCCAGTTTTACTTTATTTCTAGCAATGAACACATTTTGACTTTTTGACACTTAGTTTCTTGCATGTTTTGAACATCATGTGGATGTCAGAAATGTATAAATGTGGTGTAAATTAATGTTGTATGAACCAGAGCAGAATGTTTGTTTTTGGGGGTACTGTCCCTTTAGGTGGTCCTGTCCCAGTTCTGTGAGCTTTACCACAGTTTTTTGGTTCAACAGAGCTTGAACTCATCAGGCAAGGGCAGCTCAAGTGCGGACGGACCTAAGTTCCCTGGCGATAAGACATCATCAGCACAGAATAACAACCAGCAAAAGAAAGGAATCCAGGTGTTGCCCGATGGTGAGCCTGTCTAGCAACACTCTACTGTGTGTCATTCAATATTTTCTGTTTTATAAACAGCAGATTTGTCAGATGAGGAATGTGCAAGTATTTAAATGATTCTAGAGTTAATCTGAAAGCTTTTTAGACCTATTGGATACATATAATTTAATGTCACGTGCAATCTTTTATAGGCAAGGTAACAAACATTCCCTCAGGAATGGTGACGGATCAGTTTGGAATGATTGGACTCTTGACATTCATCCGGGCAGCTGAGACGGACCCTGGGATGGTTCACCTAGCTTTAGGAAGTGACCTAACAACGCTAGGACTCAACCTGAACTCTCCAGAGTAAGTCATTTGTTCGTCAAGTTTAGTATTAATTTTAAGAAATTTTGAGGGATTTAACACAAGTAGTGTTGTCACGATACTGGAATTTCTACACTGAAACATATATCGATATTCCACACCATTTTCTACACCATGGGGAAAAGTGCCATAACATTTAGGCCCTACATTTTGTTTATTTTTATTAAAAAGTTAAATTTAACAAGACTAGATATATTTTTACATTGATTTTAAACAGTAAATGTATTAGTAAAATGAACATTAGATTAACAATTAAAGTTGTATTTGTCAGTATTAATGGACCAGAGCTTGCATAAATAGTTGTATTTTTTAAATGTTTAGCTTAAGTACAAACAAGGTTACAAAGAAATATATAGACAATAGACCAAAAATAAAAACTCATCATTTACTCACTCATTTTAAACCGCTATGACCATGAGATATTTTGAAGAATGTTGGGAACCGAACAATGGCGGCACTCATTGACTTGCATTGGTTTTTCTGTGTATACAATAGAAGTAAATGGGTATCGTCGTTGTTATATTACCAACAATCTTCAAAATAGCATCTGTGTTCTGCGGAAGAAAGTCATACAGGTTTAAAATGACAAGAGGATGAGTAAATAACATAATCTTCCTTTTTTCTGGTGATCTGTCACTTTAATAGCCACAATATATAAAGTAAGTGTGATCGACACGTTCTCCTTCTCTACAATTATTTTATAGCTGACTACATGGATTTCTTTTCTTTTAGGAATCTATATCCCAAGTTTGCATCTCCATGGGCTTCGGCTCCATGTCGACCACAAGACATTGGTGAGTGTTGATGTTAAGTGGATTAAGCAATCAATGTAATGGTGCCACTTCAGTAATCAATGACATTCTTCTCTTTTTTTAAGACTTCCATGTTCCCTCAGAGTACTTAACCAACATTCACATAAGGGATAAGGTGAGGTCTTAAGAACACATTACCTGCTTACGGGTGATTTCTGTTGAACTTCTTGTCTTAATAACACGCACCCTTGACCTCAATGTCCTCCTTTATACAGCTGGCTGCAATAAAACTGGGACGATACGGTGAAGATCTGCTGTTCTACCTCTACTACATGAACGGAGGAGACCTCTTACAACTCCTTGCTGCTGTGGAGCTGTACGTACTAATGCTAAAATGATAAGTTCAGTCTTTATAGGTCGCAACGGTTTGTGGTGATCATTTTTAGCCCAAGGCTGCTTCGTCCTTTTTGTGTGGTCACATTCGACGGATGGTTGGGGAGGTTTCTAAATGATGTTGTGGCTTTATTGCAGCTTCAACCGGGACTGGCGGTACCATAAAGAAGAAAGGGTTTGGATCACAAGAGCACCAGGCATGGAGCCCACGCTAAAGACCAACACTTACGAGAGAGGAACATACTACTTCTTCGATTGTCATAACTGGAGGAAGGTTGCAAAGGTAAAGCTGTGGAGTTAAGCTCCGGGGGGGGGTTGAATTGGTGATATATTTGTGTTCGAGATCGTGCTATCATTTAAGCAAAGGTATATTGTAGTTTAGCTACGAGCTTTCCTCTCATCCCTCAGGAGTTTCACCTGGAATACGACAAGCTAGAGGAGCGGCCTCACGTGCCAACCACCTTCAACTACAATCCGGCCCAGCAGGCGTTCTGAAGCTGAGTCCATCAGCGCCCGGGAGCTCTAAGAGCGATCGGCAGACACAGCCAGCCGACCTGCCCGACCACAAACCTGGTTTTATTCCTCAACTGTTCGGACAAGGACTGCGGGAGGGGGGTGGGGTCTCCACCTTGAGAGCTGTGGGGAGGGGCCCTGCCTTACGAATTATGTGCTGCCCAAAAACAAAACTCTATATTTTCATTCTGTTTTTAATTCCCCTCTTATTTTCTTTCTCCCTCCATTTCATTTCGAGCAGGGTCAATGTTTTCTTTCTCCTGTGATGGGAAGCCCCATTGGTGTTTGCCTGGAGTCTAAGTTGCAGTACAGCACACACACCCATTGGTATAAAAAGCAGCCGGCGTTTTGTTTTCCGAAGCGCCGCGCTGACAAACAGGACAGACACAAAGACAAATCCAATACATGTGAATACACAAGGGCAAAAGAAAATGCAATGTTCATTGTTGCACTATTTAGTAATAAAAGAACACAAAAATCGTTTTCTGCTTTTCTTTTAATGTGGGAAAAAAACGCTCGTTGTTCGGAAAGGACGCGCGGCTCGCCGTTGCCATCGTGGAGGCTCACCTTTGCTTTTTGTTTCTTTTCATTTGGCTTTCCCCCGAAACATTCCTTTGATCCATCACCCACGTTCCCCATCATCAGTTGTTTCCGGTGAGGCGTTTTCTGCTTAGCTTCAATTAACACAAATCAGACTGTTCAGCAACCGTAGTCGGGAACAACCGGACCAGGCGGTTGTGAGATTACAAAGAAACATTGTTCCGGAATACAAACCCTTTTCAGTCTTTGTTACGATTTTGTAATAAACGTGTACATTTTTTTAATTTTTTGACATCACATGAATAAAGATATGTATGTATGAATGTGTATATATATTATATATATAGATAGATGTATCTATATATATATATACATGACGTCTATTTTGGAAGTAACTATGCTTGACCTCGTTTTTAGGAGGTGAACAGAAATGGCATTATGTGGTAGAAGCAAAAAAAACAAAAACACACAAAAAACAAAAAAGAAATTAGTGACCAGTATGTTGAGCTGCCAGACAGGGATTCACGTTTGTAAACCTGTGCACTTAAGACCAACGAAACAAATAAAGGAAACATGGAAGGCTTGAGTTTCAAGGACATTGTATTCCAAAACAAAGAGGGTGGAGACATCTCAGCTGCAGCTATTTGAATAGAAGCATTTCATAGGAAAGGGAAAACCGGTAGTACAAAAACAGACCAATCTTGTATTTTCTGACCACCTTTAAAGCTCCCTTTCTTTGTAATAAAGCAGAACGGCTTTCCTGAACCAGTGTTTGGCCTTTATGTGGAGGGGGGATGTGGGGGTGAATGCCTTGGAAAAGCATTGGTTTTTTTTCAAAGCATCAAGTCACAAATTATGTATTGCATGACTAATGCTTTATTGGAATTGAGCAGTTTACAGACTGCTTCTTTAATGAAGATCAAATGGCATTTGATAAATGGTTAATACATAAACCATTTACATAATAAAAAAAACAGCTGGAATGTCAATGAAGTGAAGAAATTGCTGTGTAGTGCACTGAACAAACGTCAATCTGAATACTGTGAGAACAGCAGCAACTTTAAGGCAAGTGCTATTCCATTTTCAACATAGTATTATCATGATGATTTATGAGTATTAAATGATTTACTAGCAATTTGCTGTGCACATTGTGATGGTTGCACAAAGCTATTACATCTTAATACTACACATTTTTACATCAATTGAAATAAATGCTGGCAATGCTTGTTAAAATGGACAAAAATCGTATATTAGTATTCTGACATGAGAATAACATTCTAGTTTACACAAGTTACATATGATATAAACTTTATCATTGGAGCCTTTGGTAACATTTTACAATGAGGTTGTATTTGTTAAAATGAACAAAGAACACATCTACAGCGTTTATTCATCTTAGTTCATTTAAGCATTTACGAATACATTTTAAAATCAAAAGTTTTAGTTAATGCACCTAACATCAAAATATTTGTATTGGCATTAACTTGCATTAATAAATGCAAAAACTATATTGTTTATTGTTAGCTAAAGCATTTATTCACGTTAACAAATACAACATTATTGTAAAGTATTTCCGATCCTTCAATCATAGAATTTCTGCATCCCAGAATGCAATAGTATAAAAAATAGTGTGTCTGCGTTAAGAAAAACCTCAACGACACACAATCATAGTGCTTCATCTACCAATCGAAAACGATTATGGACTAGAAAGCTCCTGAACAAGTTATTTCAAAACAATCAAGGTCTCAAAACGAAGCATTGGTCCAAATCCACAGTCAGTTCCAGTCTATTGAGTGCATTTAAAAAAGATACTATACAATGGTGGAGCAGTACACTCCAACAGAAACAGAAGTATCATTTGCACAACGTCTATGTTTTCTAGAGAGATGACTAAATGCATTCTCTTCAACAAAGAATCCTGTTTAGAACATTCTGGTATCAAACACTCCTCACTTGGCACTTGGGTCAACAGGAGAACCCTCGACGGTAGAAGAACCGGCACCATTTTTAGTCACATCCTCTGAGAAACAAAAAATAACATGTTACACTCATGAGAAAACAGAAGAAGCAGAATATGATGCACCATCAAACCAGCAGTCAACCAACAAACCTCTGTCCTTCTCCTGAGTCTCCTCTGCCGCTGTTTTATCAGCCCTGAAGAAGATACGAGCGCTGCTCAGAGAGAAATACAGCAGCTCAAACTCCTACAGAGAGAAAAAAGCAAGATTTCATATTGTCAAACTGTCTGAAACTAGGTGTCATACATTTTGAATTGTGAAAGAAAAATGTTTTAATTTATCTATTTCTTCACACTCTTTTATACCCACAATGCACTCTGATTTTAAATGTGGTTTTCAACTGACCTGCAGATAGACATCCAGTCTCTTCTGCGTCAGGTTCATTGTCTGCATGAGCTTCTCATCTTGGCTTGTGGACTGAACGTTCTGCTCCTTCACCATCTCTTTCTTGTACTTTTCCCTGACAGCCTGGAACCAGTGGAGCGAGTCAAACTCTTGATACTGGTCTAAAAGCTTCAGGATGTAGGCAACCCCTGGAATAAATTGGAAAATTAACATTGTCCCGAACAACTATGAAACACCATTGGGATATAAAAGCTGTCCAAACATGTAACACGCACCCATGGCAAAACCATCGTCTGTGAAGGTGGCTCCTTCCTTATTCTTCTTATTGAGTCTTTCTTTGCAGCTGATGGAGTGTTCCACAAAATTTACTGTCTGGGTGAGAGATATAAGATGCGTCTGAGAACCAAAGTTACATTTATGCAATTGGTAGCCGCTTTTGTCCAAATCGACTTACAGTGCATTACAAGATATACATTTTATCAATATGCGTGTTCAATGGCAATCAAACCCATGACCCTTGAGATGATAACACAATGCTACGCAGCTACAGTTGGTTATCAAGATCTGGAGACCAACCAGAGGAGGAACGATCATGTAGAAGTTCCTCAAGTGGATGTTCTTTGCGCTGCGAAACTCTGGAGCGAAAACCCCCACCAGCATCTTAAAGTACTCGGTTCCTTCGGCAGAATTGCTGGTTAAATCGCTTAGCACACAGTCGAGTTGGCTGAAAATAGAAACCGTGAGGAACTTTAGCCTCACATTAAGCTGAGAAGCTTGTAAAGATGTTGGTAAAAATTATATCACGGGGCCACTCAGAGGTACCTGGCAGCTTTCTGTGTCTCTTCTGAGAGACCCTCCTCTTTCACAAGTTCTTCAAAGTTCACAATATCTTCTAGATCAGGAACAAACCTGGAGAAATGTCAAAATAAAATGATTATCATTATGAGGGCTACAGAAATATTTTATGCAAAGAAAATATCGAAATATTCAAAATATAAATCGGCTAGCGCTACATGCGTGTAATTCAGAGATACATTGTAGGAATAATCGAAGTTTATATGAAGCTAGTAGTAGTTTCCATGAAGTTTATATCAGTTAAGTTTACATGAAGTCATTATCAATACTTCATAAAGTCAATAGCAGCATTTTTACTATTGGCTAAGCCAAATAATAACACAGTGTAACAAATTGTTTTTTTTTTTGTATATTCTTTTATAGTTCTTGTACAAAGCTGTATTTTTTGTTGTTGTTGTTGTTGTTGTTGTTATTAAGGGCTTAAATCAAAACAAACCAACTGCAGTTTGAATGATATTAATTGGAATGAACAATAAAAACATGTTTAAAAACTGAGTTCTCATTTTGGAATCAAACTCTTCATTTATTTTTGTGTAGAATCAATGTTTTTATGTTTAATTAGCGCAAATACAATTTGAGCTTATTTCATTAATTACAATAAATCGGTAGGCTGTATTGCAAATAAACAAAAACGTTTCTAACAACCAATTCTCACGTTCTAGAAATGTCTGCAAAGCACAGCGAAGGTGGGATAAAGTGATGATGGGTAACTATGACTTGAACTTGGTTCGTGAGGACAGTATTAGTCATAAAAGACAAAAACGATCAAACGTACACTTCTGAAGTTTGGACGACTCATTTTTAGTAACTGTTATGTCAAACTGTTTTTTTGAGATTAGTGTTATGCCAGTACCTTGTCATTTCTAATAATAATAATTAATGCATAAATGTGTGAAAATATTTTTTAGTTTTTGTGTACTGCCGATGGTAAAAGAAATCGTATTCCCTTTTGAAAAAATGTGTTTCATTGTGTAATGTTTGTTAATACTACACAAAACGACACCTGATAGCACTACTGCAGCAGTGCAGACCTCCAGAACGAATCATTCTTACGTAGCCCATTGCATTACCTGGACAAAAGGAATAAGATATTATTTTAATAAACAATTTTATTTTCAAGAAAAAAAACACAAAACAACAATACATTAGGACTATTGGGAAAATGTAAATTTAATCATTAAAAGTTTCGAAAGGATAAAATTTATTGGATGTAAAATATGTTTAGATACTGCTGCTTACAGGCAAAACATATGAATATATTTTTGGAGGAAAAATTGTTGTGAAAATGACTTTTTTAAATTGAAACTGTGATACGTTTGTTTTAACAATTAACCATATTTTCTAAATAAGAAAAGTCAAAAACATTACCGATCTGACTTATCAGCTGTCTAAACTGGTCCAGATAGCTCTGCCCATCCGGAGTTAGACCCAACTTCCGAATTCCACGGTTAAACTTCTCTGCTCGATCGAAGGGATACTACATACAGAAGAAATAAACGAAATGCTCATTACCTCATGAAAATCCACCCATTTCTAAATCAACTCACAAAAGAAGACCAAGCTACCTTCTGGTCTGTCTGGTCCTTGGTTTCCCTAAAGAAGCGAATGTCTTTGATGAGTCTGGACTTGATGTGCTCGTCGTACATGAACTGACTGAAAATGTAGAATTTCTTGCGGAGGAACTGATACGTAAAGTTAACCTGCAGAGAGAAATGCATCGCTCAATGAATCAAGACATCTTTATCACATCAAATCGATCTGGATGAAATCTGTACATACCGTGGTGCTCATGATGCCAGTCCCATGTGTGCGAATAGAGTTGGCAATGTGACGGATGTTAATGGTGTTTAAGTGCTTGTTGTTGCTGGTCTTCTCTATGAAGATCTACAAAACAGTTACAATTAATTTGACAAACTCATTCAAACAAAAAAACATCGTTGATCAATCGGTTAAATAATAAAGGGCTTGCCTGGTTGTTAAGGTTGTAGAGGAAGCGGGAGACAAAGACGTGAATGTTTCTCATGATCTCAAGAACATCAAGTCCCTAGATGATACCAGTATAAACATCAATGTAACGGCAGAACAGGACTTTTTATTCAGACTTATGTTTGGATTAGATATTGTAGTACAAACCTGTTCTAGAGTTTGGCTGGGTAGATGGGCCTCGGTCATGACCAAACCATAGCGCTGGGTGGCGAGATTCCTCATCTCGCTGTATGTGGCCCAGTCATGAAGAGCCACAGTCGTCAGGTTGTAGAATGTCTTGTCTAGGTAGTGAGTCACATAAGCTGCAAAGAACAGATACTTAAAATCTGAGAAAGTCGATATGAAACTGCTTTTACAACCAAGTTTAATTCAATAACACAAGAATAGATTTTGAAGTCATATTTAAGGGATAGTTCACCCAAAAATGAACATTCCTTCATCCTTTGCTCGCCCTCACATCATTACAAACCTGTAGAAACCAAAATTAGATATTTTGAAGGATGTTGGTTACCAATCTGGCCCCCATTGACTTTCATGGTATGAACACAAAACCACTGCGACATTTCTCAAAACATCTTCTTTTGTGTCGTATACAGGTTTTGAATGACATGCGGTGAATAAATGAGGACTGAATTTTATTCTGGGGTGAACTATCCCTTTAAGTCAAGCGAGAACATTCTAATACAGTCGAGACATAAAAAGCTGGTAAAATGCTTTCGAAGTACAGCATGTGCTTACAAAATAAATGATGTAGGACCCGTACCTTTAATGTCGATAAACCGGTTAAAGAAGCGAATGGGTTTGAGAGAGAAAAAGTGAGCCAGGTCCTTCATGCCCACTTTGAAAGGGTTTCTGTCATCCAGTTTGAGGTGCGTGTGCACGGACAGACGCAGGTCTTTCTCGATCTCCTTACACAGCCTGTCCAGCAGGTGCTAATGAAAAGGCAAGAATAGACATAAAATCAGTAGAGAGCATCAAACATACGTACTGAGAGAAAGATACAGGTGAACTCTTCTGCCCTGTTTACCTGATTTAGGATTTCCATGATCTCGGTGTCGTAACACGCCAGCAGCTGATCACATGACTCCATGTGTTTGGCGTACAGCATGGTGGGCACACAGTCTCTGAGCGCACTGAACATGTACTAGAAAAAACAGTTGAATGCATTTTTTTCAATGTTTATAGTCCAAAAGGCTTAAAGTGACGGTTCAACCTAAAATGAAAATTCTGTCATCATTTGCTCACCTTCGAGTTGATCTAAATCTCGATACATTTATTTGTTCTGATGAACACAAGAGAAAGATATTTGGAAGAATGCTTACCATAGGAGGACAAATTACAATGTTATTCAACTGTTTGCTTTCCTACATTCTTCAAAATATCTTCTTTTGTGTTCCACAGAACAAAGTAATTCATGAATCTTTCCTACTATGGTAGTCAATGGGGTCCAAGAACTGTTCGATTACAAGCATTCTTCCAAATATCTTTCTCTGTGCTCATCAGAACAAAGAAATGTATACAGATTTGCAACAACTTGAGGGCGAGTAAACGAAGACAGAATGTTTAATGTTGTGTGAACTGTTATTTTGAATTTAAAGTTTATTAGGGATCCTTTTATGTGAATGTATATGACAGACGCAGAAGTTGTGTGAAACATCATTATACAATAAGTATATTACAACAATCAACTATTACTATTATAAGAATAAACTTTTATAAGTTGCTAAATAAATTGTCACGTACGGGTCAAACCGATTTTCTATATTCTAAAAAAATTTGTATAACAGTTGCGAGTTGTTAAAAGTTGTTTTACGTGTATTCTGGCCGCATCCACAGCATTGTCATACACATCATCCAGATAGATGGGGAACACTGTGCGATGCCAGTAGAGGAAACTGCAGTCGCATTGCACTTTCACTCTGAAGAGAGAGGATATCCCATAATGCACTTGCAACACACAGAGTTTACAGAAAACTACCATTGGTAAAGACTTAAAGGGATAGTCCACCCAAAAATAGACATTTATTCACCATCATGTCATACAAAACCTCTATTTGACTCATTCTTCATTGAAACATTTTTCATACAGTGGAAGTCTATGGGGACCAGTGTTCTCTGGTTACCAACGTTCTTCAAACTATATTTTTGTGTAAGTCAATTGAGTCATAGACGTTTTACATGGCATGAGGGTGAACATATTTATCTTTTGTTTTCACTTTAAGGCTAAACTCAGATCTCACCGTTCTCGAAGTTCACTGATCAAATCCAGTTTCTTCAGCACAAGCTGTAGAGGAAGAAGCTCCTCATCCTTGAATGTTTTCTGTGTAAAAATTAGCAGAATGTATACTTCAACAACAAACAACCAAACCCCCTTAAGCAACAAATGTCTTGTCTTTTTTTCTTGCGATTACAGATTATATCCTCATCATCACTCACCATCTGAGTGCCAACGCTCAGAGCCAGAGACACTACTAGCCTCCTCTCTTTGGTGCTGGGGCCATTCAGAGTGTTTTCAGCCAGAACCAGAGCAGACAGAACATCCAGTCTCTGCTCACTGTACTTCTTATCTGAGATCACTCTTTTCTAAAGGACATGAGCATGAGGAGAGCGTCACTTATAATATCACAGATAAACCGAGACACTGGTATAGGCCATAGATCTTGTCTCGATACCTTAGCAGTGAAGATGGAGGCCAGAGCTTGAGACTGTAGCTGTTGTGTGATGTGAGACACAGAGTCTGCGACTACCAACGACCGCCGGTGGAAGGTGTGCTCAACAGCCTGCGCATTATCATGTGATCTCTTACTACATTGTATTTCCTATACAAATTGCATTGAAATATATTGACGATAGTCATCTACCCACCTTTAACAGCTCTACCATTCGGCACAGGGCTTTCACAGAGGTCTTGGTCATGGGGCGCTGCATTGACATGTACATGTTCATGGTGGTCTTGATGATGGTGCTGATGCTGTATGCGTAAAGTATTCCCTGCAGAACAAAACGTTAATGCATACAGGTGCATTAACATACAGTTTTACCGATGATAAATGACTGTCCAAAAAAATGTACATTTGATATCTACCTGTACAAACGTATTACATCTGCTGTTCAAATCTTCAGAGAGTTTGTCTGGTTTGGGTTCCTTGGACAATATGGATTCCATCTTCATCATCCAAGAGGTCACAAATATGTAGTAAGACTGCATGTCCCTGTATACGGTACAGAGTGTTATGTACTATACGTGTTTATGGAAGGATTAAAAACAAGCAATATAAATATGAAATCCATTGGCCGACAATGTTTTGAAACCGTATTTTAAAGCTCTATTGTATGAAATGTAGCGGCATATAGCGGTGAGGTCGTGAATTGTAAATATGGGTTCACTCAAAGCCGTGCTCCTCCCTTCCCAAGCACTACGGTGCCTGACACAGAACTAAGATGCCGTCACGCATTCACCTTTTTGACAAAGGAGAAAATGTATTTACGAAACGCGCTCTATAGAGAAGTTTGTCCATTTAGGGCTACTGCAGAAACCTCATGGTGAATTCCAAGCAAAGGGACCCGCGTCGTATGTAGATAGAAATAGCTCATTCCAAGGTAATAAAAACATACCGCTTCTTTATGTAAGGTCTGAAGATATAGTTATGCATATTATATTGCATTTCTGTCAATATATCCTCCAAAATATTACATATTGCACCTTTAACAGATATAAGAGCTTACTTCATTAGCGTCTGTGCTTTTTGGTGTAAGAACGTGTCTCTGTTGCTTCGGATGCTTTGGATGCTTTTCTTATCCATCAGTTTGGCTGCTGCAGGGACTTTGTTTATTAAAAACGTGTCGGGAAACCAGACGATGTTTGCTGTTAAAGTCACTGCGGGGACCTGGTAGGCACAAAAAAATTGTGCGATTTCAAAATGACTAAAGGAGGATGTTTATACATGTAGCATACTAGGTGATCACACTCACCTTTTTACACACATCCAAAAGGGATTTGTAGATCTTCTTATCAACAGTCCTGAAGATATGAAAGTGCAACACGAAGAGACAGCAGACGCCAGCGTACTTATCCCTCTGATCGATCTCAGAGGGTTCTCCTGCAATAAACATATCATGACGATGGGTCTGATTTTTGCTTTCTAAAGCCACGAGTAAACAACTTTATTTTTCATACTAATGAAATTCAATTCAGTTTTATTGCGCAGTTGTGTGGAAAATGTCTCATTTGTCTGCCCCTTTTCTGCTAAATGAAATGTTATTTTTGTGAGTACTAACCGAGCTTTGACTCTACATTGGCAAATATGGTTCTAATATTGTAGAAAAACTCCTCAGCAAAGGCACTGTTTTTAGAGACGGATACTCCCTCTCCTGCATTATCAAACCTCTGCTCCACACAAGCCTGCATGGACAAAGCAGAAGGAAAATCTATGTATAGACATTTAACATAAAAATAACAAGGAATGCATTTTCATGGCATTTAATTTCTGTAGATTTATATATCTGTCTTTCTAATACAGATAAGCATATTAAGGATTCTGCAATAGATAAATTAAGCAAATTATCATTTTGAAAATGATTCTATAATTATTTAAAAAAATGTGTGCTCATTATTTATGCATAATAAGATCTAGCATATCAATACATCATTACTACTAAAAGTGGGTCTAGAAACAGTGTTGACCTGAAAGATCATGCTGTCCAGCAGCTGTCCCTCCAGCTTCAGTATAAGCTTCTCAAAGGGCTTCAGCTTCTCCTCCGGAATGGCAAACTTTGCTGGGTTATGATGGACAGATTTGAGTAACCTGTAGAAAAAAATACAGGGTTGAACTTTCCTGATGTTCTTCATTTGGTCTCTTTAAAATGCGTTTAATGAGTCTTAAAACATCAAACTAAATCAAAAGAATGAAGATGGTAACTCTGGCTACCTTTTGTACATCTTCCAGTGTTCCTTGAGCGTGGTGTGGTTCTCCATGATCTCATCCAGCGTGATGAGCACAACCAAAAGTTCACCTAGATGCTCGTACACTGTCTGATGAAGGACATGATAATAAGAAAATTAATACGATAAAATAGGGAACCACAAGAGATCATATGAAGAAAGAAAATTCAAGGTTACCTGAAAGTGTACACCTGTGGACTCAATGATTTTTGTTGCACTCCTATAAGTGAGAAATGAATATAGAGAGAACATCTGCATCAACACAACATTGAACTTTTATAATGCAGTTAATATTGTTAGCGTCTCACTTGTTGCTGTTGTATAAAGCAGCCAGCTGGTGAACCATATTGACCACCACCTCAAAGCAACGGGAGACGAAACAAGACAGCTCCTGCAAGTGTTAAAACAACAACAAAAACATTTGTGACCCTGGACCACAAAACCAGTCATAAGTAGCACAGGCATATTTAGCAAAAGCCAAAAATACATTATGGATAAAAAAATTATTTTATGCTAAACATTATCAGGATATTAAGATAAAGATCATGTTCCATAAAGATTTTGAAAATATTTCCATAAATATATAAAAAAAATAATTTTTGTGAGTGGATACAGAAAGATCACAAACAAATATGTCCAGAAACACGACTACAAACTTCACTTGCTCCTGCCCCGCTATTTGGGAACAACACCCTCAAGTTTGGCGTCTTTGTAAAGCTTATAATTTCCGTTGAGAGCGTCTCAGCGACGGCTTGCTACAGCGCCTCTGATGGACAAGTTTAAAGGCAATTTCCTCAATATTTAGTTTTTTTTGCATCCTCAGATTCCAGATTATTTAATAGTTGTATCTCTAAAAAATATGGTCCTATCCAAACACACCATACATCATGGAAAGCTTATTTACTCAGAATTAAGATGATGTATAAATCACAGTTTCAAAAAATGTATTATTATGACTCTTTTTGTCACAAACATGTTTGACGTCATTTGTGATTTGTTGAAGGCAATAATAAAACTATATAAAATAGTTCAATATCAAACCTGTAAAAAGGAAATGAAGCGGCCCATCTGTATTTGAGACTCTCCTTCCACCACACTCGTGTCAGACACTGCAAAACAATAATATTAATATTAACTTATTTGTGTATTCATTGTATTCAATTAAGTCTACTCAACAGTTATTGATTCTTTGTGGAGGTTTAAGTTTGGGCCACATAACGTTTATTGCCTTTGACTACGTTTCAGAATCCAATTCTTTGTTTATTTCCCACAATTGTATTACTATTCTGTTTAACTGAGAAACACATCACATTACAAAAATAAAATGTGTGGTGAACAGAATTTGATTTTCCAATAATCCAATCACAGACTGTACATATAATTGAAAAATCTTTAAACAGCAATTGTTACCTCCTTCACCGTAATACAACAAGCCATTATAGAACTTTGTTTCAGCCTAAAAGTAAAAACAGAAAATGACAATTAACACCTCATGATGTACTTCATTAACTTTTTATAATAATAATAATAATCCATCTCTATTTATTCTCCATTTTACCTCAAACTTCAGCTTTTTGACCTCACAGCACAGAGCTGCATAAACTGTAATAACTTTGTTGAGCACCTGATGGAAAACATTTATTTATGGGTCAGGACTGCAATATATTTGATATAATAAAATCACAAGGCTGACAAAATAGCAAAAAGTGTTGCATCATAATTTGGTAGGTTTTTCAATACCTTATTTTCAGTTTTGATGAGCTCCAACAGTGAGCACTGTTCATACGGGATGAGCTGTACAAAAAAGCAAAAAGTGATATTACATTTCAAAGCCCGAAGGAGGGTGAATGCAAATCAACAAGTGGGAAATGCTGGTATGAATCCATAAATCATAAAGCAATACCTTTAAAGCAATAGGATCCAGAGTAAAGTCCCACACATCTCCGATAGAGTCATCTAACGCTTCCTCGATGCCCTGGAGCTGAGCAGCATACTCCTCTAGAAACTTCTCATAGCTTTTAAGCTGCACTTCTGTGTGGATTTCTGCACAGGAAGGAACCAAATGCAACACAAAACGAGTGAGATTGATTTCCTTCCTTATTTAAGGGAACAATATTAGGTATACACACATTTGTGTCATTTTCTCACAAAAGAACGCAACGTGCTCAATATAATCATAGTATAGAGCCCAAGAGTTTTCGACCAGGGGTCTGCAAATTTACTGCAAAGGAAATGAACAGTTCATTTAACTGACAATTACAATCTTAGCTTTTTCACAAAACGATATTCAGTCATCCAATGCATCGTGTAAAGATGTTTCAGTCAAGTTACAGTCTTGTTTATTCATGACATTTTATTATAATTCATTGAGTCTTACAAAGAGAAATCTGATCAGAGGGCTTGAACTTGCTCACTTTCCCTGGTCATCTGACGTCTAGCTAACATTACACTACACAGCTAGCCACAGGCTTCATAAAGCCTTCACGTGAGCAACGGTCCCAGCATCAGCCCCATCGGACGCGTTACTTACTTTGCGATCCATCATCAAAGCGATCAAACTCCCAATCGGGAGATATTGAATCCACTGCCATTGCGAAATATACAACAGCAACAGCGCTACCAGAAAGCTGCCATTAGCTCACTGTGCTTAGATTTCATTGGCACACAGCACAGAGAGGGGAGGGGCTGTGCCGAGGATCACATGAATCGCACAGGAACGCGAACTTCCTGTCTGAATTCTGACCGAATTCTATAATAAATCACGCGTGATAATCTAACGTGACATATCGTGAACTTAAAATGTATGTTGGGCACACGTAAACACACAATAGTTCAACTTAAAATAGCCTTTCTTAAATAGTTGCATTATTTGGAACAAATATTAAACTAAAATCTGAAACAATATCTAAAAAGGACATTCATATATAAATATATATACCACTTATGTATGCATGAAAGATAAAAAATATTTATCAAATAAAAAACTGAAACCGGAAGTGCGCCTGGCCCAATGTTTACATTCTTACGTGTAGTAGTATGTACGATTTTTTTCTGAATCTAATATTCTAATAAAAAAAGTAAAAAATAAAACAAAACGTACAGGTAGTGGTCTAGCTTTTGTTTAAACTAGTAACTTTGTATTAGCACCTATTGTACTATTGCTCTTTTATGACATATCGATTATTGCTCCCCGAACTCTTTGTAAGTCGCTTTGGATAAAAGCGTCTGCTAAATGACTAAATGTAAATGTATTCACTGTTATGTTTTGTATTCTTTATATACTCATTGCTCTGTTAATATGTTCATTAAGAATACAAAATTTTGTTAATGGCATTTTTGCACTTTGCTATGCTTCACACTAATTTCAAGCATTTTGCTATCAAAGTAATTCCCATTTCTGGCCTTACTGTGTTTAAAAGCGAAACTAAAGTATGTCTATTGAGTGCTTATTTCATTACAAAAAGTTATTGGTGACAAAGTTTTGTGCAGCGCAACCTGCATTACTCGCTCTGTCCGAAAGATGGCGACGTACAGCATAAAACCTCACAACAGGTCAACTGTTTTCTTGTACAAAACAACTGCAACATTACTTGCCGATCTGCAGGGGTATGAATGGCACATTCATAACTAGCACCGCTGCGAGCCTATTTCAATGCCCCCCTTGATTTTTCGTAATAAAGTATGTGTGTGGAATTAGTCGATGGGGCGTATTTGAGCACAAACACAATAGGAGTGTCTGCTGGCCTGTTGTGATACTTCAGCAGCAGCGTGTAGCACAATGAAGAGTTATAAAGGTGCTCAGCCTCTACATGCTTCACAACTTACTTTTAATGCTGTGCTTATGGGGTAAGGTGTGTTTTTCGTGAAACGTCTCTTTAGAACAACTGGAAAAGTAAAGTTAATAGTCAAAAACAGACAAAAGATCAAATAATATCATGATATTTTGGTAAATTTGTCATTTAGGAATTTATTTTAGTCTTTAAATGTGATATGTATTTTAGACCAATAGATAGTAGATGTTAATGCCATTCTGCTTTCACATTTCGTATAAATATAAACATATTAATGCTGGCATAATAGCTTTGGTGTAGTTTAGATAAGTTGGCTGATATATCATACATTTATAAAAACTGTCTTCATAAATTCATATTCAATATTACTCTTATACTAGTCTTATACTTTTATTATGTGTGTGTGTGTGTTTCTAATTTAACATTCCTTTAGTGTGGATACTTTTATACAATATTCTTTGTCCATTTTTGTATCATTTAATCAAATTGTATTCAAGCCTTGTAGAGAAAAGTATCCATTTTAATGTCAACAAGTACTATTTTATGCTGATTTGATGTAGTTTTTAATATTATTTTGATCTTTGAACTTAATCGTTTACAGTGCCATGCCTTCATTGAATCTCAATTTATTGAGAATTCATAAGTCTTACAAATAACAGATGTTTATTACAGGCTATACAAAAACAATCCCTATGAAATTAAATCTGATGTGATACTATACATTACAATGGTAAGAAAGATATTTGCTAGTAGGTTTTTTTTGTTGCAGACAAATGAACTGATTTTGAATTATACATTTCACAACACATGTTTGTGACATTGTTTCTGCTCCTCTTTCAGGTGAAATGCCAAGCAATCAACTCAAAGATTGAAGAAAACAAGTGACGCATATAGGCCTATTTTTATTTTGACTTGCCAACAATGACAAGTGTTACTGACATCTGTTTATAAATATTTTACAAGGTTAAATGGGATCTGTCAATGGAAGCACAGCAGGTGGGCTTAACTGACCCGCTAAAAGATGGGCATCTGTTTATGGACAGTCCAGAGACTGACGGACCCCTCTTCACCCGTTATATCTGCAGTAACACAAACACAGAGTTTTCAGACTTGGATCCTCTAGTGCCCAATGCAGGTTATGGGACATTATCAATATCAACCTCTGGACCTCTGATACAAGATGAACAAGTGCAGATTCGTCAGGAGATCCCAAGCGAGTCGCTCCGGGTGATGGTGCTACAGATTTTGTTTCCGTTCCTCCTAGCGGGCTTTGGAACTGTGATGGCAGGGATGTTACTGGAACACGTGCAGGTAAGTATAGTATAAGATTGGGTTTGGCTAGATTCGAAATGAGTTCAATATCAAGGGATGTTCTTTGTCTTTGTGAGACAGCATTGGGATGTTTTTGTAAACGTGAAGGAGATCTTCATTCTAGTCCCACCTCTGCTTGGTCTAAAGGGGAACCTGGAGATGACTCTGGCGTCAAGACTGTCCACTGCGGTAAAAATACAGATGCTGCTTATGTTGGTTATTTTGTGAAGCTGGTTGACCAAGGAAGTCGTTTTGGTGGGGTGCATTTCAACATGCTTCAGACATGATGTTACATTAAAGGGGCGTTTCTGTTGGAAGAGATAAATGGCTTATCACTTCTAAACCTAGCAACGCCCCTGGTTTTTCTGTTAGGAGCATCTAAGCCAATTTAACACGATATCTGCTGGTCAAAAATCAAATAATATACTTTTCATGCATTAAATGTTGCTTTTGTATAGTATATGACTTCCTGAAACATTTGAAACATTTAGACCCAACAAGTCATGGAAAGTTTATTTTTTACAATGTTGAAATGATATTCCCTTAAATCCAACTAACTATTGCAGGTAAATGTTGGCAGAATGACATCTTCAAGTGAGAAGTGGAACCTCATCATTGGAAATCTTGCCCTAAAGCAGGTAAATTCAGCATTTGGGGTTTTTTACTCATTTGTTGGTTGTTCGTTTCTGTGCAATAATTTGCTTTCTTTTGTTCTGACAGCTTCAAGCTACTGTTCTGGGCTTTTTTGCTGCGCTGCTAGCTTCAGGTCTTGGATGGATCCTCCAAGAGGAGCTTCCCGTGAACCACGTAGCATTGCTTTGCTGTTGCAGTGTAGTGACTGCATTCATAGCATCATTGTTGCAAGGTTTGCATCCAACCCAGTGAAGTCTTATATTCCACAATGGACACTTTAATATGTAAAAAGATGTGATGATGAATACTTTTTTTTCCCATCAACGTGGCTACATTGATCATGAGATTGTTCTCATTCGAATAACTCATGACTTGTGATCCTAAGCGTGCAAACGCATTTTCCATGTGTGTGAATGCATGGGCTGAAAATAGACCTGATAGCCTCAGGTCAAATAGCTCATATTATCAGTGTTTAGCATGAGTTTTGAAAACCAAACCAGGTTTAATCAACTTGGTGTTTTAATAAATTTGTGTTATATAGAAAAGCATCACAATTACTATTACAGTTTTGATTTTTAGGAATTAGATTCAAACCAAATACTCAAATATTCAAATGCATGTCGTAAATATAATACACACAACGTTTCTAGGGATCATAATGGTCGGGGTGATTCTTGGCTCAAAAAAGATGGGCATCAACCCAGACAATATAGCCACGCCCCTCGCAGCCAGTTTTGGAGACCTTATCACATTGGGACTTCTTGCCATCTTCGGTCAAGGCTTTTATTACTGCATGGGTGAGAAGAGCAAATGTTACCATTCTTAACCTTTAAAAAACTTGTTATACGTTTGGAGATTAATGTTTTGTGGATGTCTTATGGTTCTTATTAAGTCTTTTAAAGGTGCTGTGTGTAATTTTTGGGGGGATCTATTGACAGAAATATTATACATAACTACGCTTCAAAGGTGAAAAAAGACATTACATAATGAAGCGTTATCTTTTGATTACGTTGGACCTATGACCTACACCAATTTTGTCAGCCACCGTAGTTCTTTGAAAGGGAGGGGTGGAGTGGGCCGTCACATAATTTCATACACTGGACATTTATGTCGGAGCTATTTTCTTTTCCAGTTGTTTTTATGTGTCTTATTTATTTTCTAACTTTACTTGTTTGTAGACCCTTATCCATACATTTCCTACTTGGTGTGTGTCACATTCTTGTGTCTGACGCCACTGTGGGTGATTATTTCATTTCGTCACACTGAGAGTCACAAACTGCTGCTTACTGGCTGGGAGCCAATCATAGCAGCTCTTGTGATCAGCAGGTAAAACTAAACTTTACCTCACTTGGTACATCTATACCTCACTTGGTACATCTATAACTATTGATACAAATTACAGACAACTGTGAGAGTACCTTCTCTTTGTATTTGCAGTCTTGGTGGACTGATTCTGGACCAAACCGTCGCCCATCCAAACCTTGGGGGTATTGTGGTTTACACACCTGTGATAAATGGTGGGTCCGATAAAACATTCCAAAACACTTAGGTTGGGTTTTATTGTGAAAACTATGTGTTTCACTTATTTGTGCACTTTCCCATGTTAACCCTTAAGGTGTTGGTGGTAATCTGGTTTCCATCCAGGCTAGTCGAATAGCTACATATCTGCATTTTCAATGTACTCTGGGCGAGCCACCAGAGGATTCAAAAGGATGTTACTGGCCAAGTCGCAGCTTATGTGCCAAAGGTAAACATCTTCTTGCTTATCTCGATTTTTCGACCTGGAAATATGTAGAGCAGAATGTGCATTCATTCATCCATATTTCATACAGAAATAAGGAAATAAATATGTATTATCATCTAATCGCTTTTACTGCGTTGCTGGCAGGCCCTAATGGAAGATCGGCACAGGTGCTGCTTGCATTGACCATCCCAGGTCATCTGATTTTTATCTACACTATTTACCTAATAGAAGGGAGTCAGACTCTGCCCACTCCTGTCTTCATATCTCTCTATTTGGTAGCAGCTTTTACACAGGTAAATGACACTATCACTGTGATAGTTTTCAAGATTACAAATTCGTAACTGTAATAAACATGAGCAATACCATTTAATTATCATATTAAATATCCTTTTCCTGATTTTATTCCATACAGGTTTTCTTACTGCTGTGCACCGCCGATGTGATGGTTCACTGCTTGTGGAAGTTCGGCAGGGACCCTGATAGCTTCTCCATCCCTTATCTGACAGCTCTGGGAGATCTGCTGGGAACTGCCTTTCTGGCACTGTGTTTTTATATCATGTCATTGGTGACATAACTGTTGATATAGGTGATAACGGATATTATCAATGTTCGGAAAGGGTGGGATCTAATTTATGAAAGCACTTAATGTACTGAGACATTTCTGGCATTTCTCAGCACATCTAATTGAATTTCTGTGGACAGCTTTATTTAAAATACTTGAAGTGAACCAAAACAAAATCCACTCATACAGATGAATTCACAATAGGCTGCCTGTATCATGCGTCAATGCATTTTTGTACATACATATCATGTGACTGTTTCTATTAGAAAATTATTCCATTATTATGTTAAATGTACAAATGTCACAAAGGTGCATTACATTGACTTTTTTGACAATTTTAAACTTGAACAAATGATTGCGTTTACATTTAGGCATGTAGCAGACCCATTTATCCAAAGTGACTTTTTTACTTGCTTGGTTATTAAAGGTTTGCTAAAATGAGTTTTTAAAAAGTATCCGATGTAGAAAAAGTAGGCTACAAACTATCATAAATGAACACAAATACGTTTACTGTATGCCATCAAATCCGGTTGTTTAATAAAATAATAATAATACAAATTTTTGTCTTATTTTCTTCCATTTTGTATCACCATTGGCTGGTTGGCTGTGAATGTATCTTTAAAATTCAAACGTTTGAAAAAATATGTATATCAGATTTAAAATGTAACATATGTAAGATAAAAATACTAATAATTAATTAAAAGAGTTGCTTCTGGAGCAGTGTGCACATCTTGCAAAGTGGTCTATAGACATCATATGTATTAGAAAGCTTAAGGAAAAGCATTGCTTTTCTTTCCAACTCTGTTTTTCAGATCTGTTTCCAATTTTCTTAGCCAGTATGTTAAACCTTAATCATTTAAACAGCGTGATTCATTTTTGAGGCTTTTACGTGCAAAGAAAACTCATTTACTGTTTAAGTCCAGAAGATATTATGTTTTGTGGAGGAAAGGGTGCCCTATCAATACTTAATTGCAATTGCATTAAAATTGCATTTTAACGGGAAGAATATTTTGCTTCATCCAAATTATTTGTATTTTATAGCTGCATATGCATATGCATACTGCATATCCACCACAACCAAAAGGTGGCTGTGACAATAACAACAACATGCGGCCACTTGGTGGTTCAGTGAGCCTCCTCCTCAGCTCTGTTCAGCCCTGCGCAGGGACTGGCTCTCCCGCAGCCATTTTCTGTCCAACCACACGGCCGAACTGAGAAGAGAACCAACCAGGGCTTCATCGCAGGTTAGTGTGCGGCTCCGGCCAATGATTGTTAACCCATTTTGCGTTACATCAAATGGAAATCTATTAGTTGGCGGAGTTAAAGAGAAATTGAGCGGGAAACGTTAAGCAGCTCTTCGTTGTGACTATAAACTGTTTAACAGGGCGCGCGGCCCCTTTGTTTACTACGAGCGTGTGCTTTTACGTGTCCCTCTTATGACCTTCCTGTGGGGTTCTATACATTCCCCAAATAACAATAGCATATTGCCACTCTTTCGTCTTAGTTTATCAAATATATTTAGAGGATATGTAGTTAGTTTTATTTAACGTGTTCAACCTTTTCCACCATTTGGCTAACATGTTAGCTAAATTACTTGTTTACTTCATCATTATTAAATTAACCAGTGTGGTCTGTTAACAACATATTAATATATATATATAACGTAATGATGCAAATTGTTGGACTTTTCATTCAGTCCTGCATGCTCATAAATTTGAGGAATCGAAGAGACAATTTTTCACGAAAATAAGTGAAGTTTATTATCAGATTTAAAAGTTTCACAGCGCGCTGGTTTGTTCCTCCACAATGAGCTGAACCAACAACTCAGAAAGTTTCACAAAAACACATTAAATACAGAATATGACGTCGATCTCTCTTCTGGTTTCTTTGTTCCCTCCTAGCCAATCTGTGACCTCCTCCTTAAATTCTGGGCGGTTCTTCTTTCTTTCGGCAGCCAATCAGTACTGCCACCTCGAACTGACTCCATTTTCAAAATCTGTAAAACAACACGTTGTCCAACCCCCTTCCGTGCGCACACTCCTCCTCATCAGCAGAAGATGCTTTTGTTACACATACACATAAGCAGAAGACGCTTCCCCCTCATTCTGGGCCGTTTTCCTTTGGCAGTCAATCTATGGAGAAACATTCTCTGAAAAACAACATCTGGCAACTGGGGGAACTCTCAGAAACCAACCTTTGTTCACAAGTTTAACAAAACATCATTTGGTTATATAAGCACACAAACGGTTATATGATTAAAACATACCTATTAAACTTGAATCATGTAACATAGAAAAATACATTTGATTAAAACAAAATTAATCATCCATTTTTATATTGATCTATATTGATCTTAAATCCCCGCAATACCTATACAGTATAGTGTGTATATATATAAATATGTTTTAATTAAATGTAACCCAAACAGCCTGGCTATGTGTAATGAACTATAAAAATAGACGTTAAGTTAAGACAGTTTCATCGGAGGTATACCCTAAGTTAACTTCCGGTCTGTGTTTGGTTATAATATAACGATTTATTGGAAATTTTATTTATATTAATTGCATTTACATTTACATTTATTCATTTGGCAGACGCTTTTATCCAAAGCGACTTACAAGTAGTTTTTTACAGTGACACATTACTGCAGAGCAATCAGGGGTAAAGGTGCCTTGCTCAAGGGCACCTCAGTCATGACCTGCTGGCACTGAGATTTGAACCAGCAACCTTCTGATCACAAGCCCAACGCTCTAACCCCCAGGCCACAACTTAAAAAAACACTATCCAAAACTTGTGTTGCCCACTTAGTATACTTGGTTATTGAATGATGACAATGATCAAAAATGCTGTTTATGAAAATAATTTACTAGGTTAACAAACCACTTTGTGTTATGGCCCTCGTATACTTCATACAGGAGTATGATGTTATTGCACGTTGTGTTTTCAGCTTTAATACAATTTTATATTTGTTGCAGATGGACGGAGACGGTTCAACCACAGATGCCTCCCAGCTTGGCATAACAGGAGAATATATGACTGGTGGACACTTTGTTCTCCAAGCTCAAGATGGCAAGTGATCTGTTTGCAGTTATTATGTTGGATTTATTCACAGAGATACATGTATTTGAATTAATTTCATTTTAAGATGAGGGTGAAGAGGAACTCAATGACCATGACGATGGGAATGGAAGCAAAGATAACTTAAGGGAACAAGACATCTATCTCCCCATCGCCAACATTGCCCGAATCATGAAGAATGCAGTTCCCCAAACTGGAAAAGTAAGACATTTTAAAAGCAGTTTGGGAAAGAAAAAAAATACCTTAATGTTTTGGTAATACTTGTAGTATATCAGACAATAGACATACAGATCAGCTCTCATTATTTGAAGGTGATACGTTGTCTTTTATGGAAATTGACACAATTTAGCATGTTTTTCTCCCACTCCAAAGATAGCCAAGGATGCCAAGGAATGTGTTCAGGAGTGTGTTAGCGAATTCATCAGTTTCATCACTTCAGAAGCCAGCGAGAGGTGCCATCAGGAGAAGCGCAAGACTATAAACGGGGAAGACATCCTGTTTGCCATGTCCACGCTGGGCTTTGATATGTATGTGGAGCCTCTTAAACTCTACCTGCAGAAGTTTAGACAGGTATTGTCGCTGACATTATATTACACGTCAACATTAGCTTTACCTGAGATTTCATGTGGAGATCAGGGACTGGGGTGTAATATGTTTCGCTTCATTACTCACATACTAATAAGAATCTACCATACATTTTTTATTACAATTTAAGAAACATATACGTGTGGCAAAAGTTTTTTGTGTTCAGGACATTTGTTTCACATGGATTCATTATTCTCATGCAGGCCATGAAAGGAGAGAAAGGGATAGATGCTGTAACTGTATCTGAAGGCATGGGGGAGGAGCTTGCAGATGACACTTTCAGTAAGTAATTCGTTATAGGGAGGCTTAGAGATTACCTTTTTGTATGAAAACCCCGGTAGCGTCCCCCAGCAGAGGGCCTGATGCAACGGGACCGGAGAGAGGCCCGACATGCGCCCTCCTTCTGACAATCTCAAGTTTGTGAGAGACCCGGTACCAAATGACGAGTAGACAACCTTAAGAAAACTTTAAAGCTCAATATTTAAAAACTGTTCAGGCCGCCGAAAGAACTTTATAATGCCAAGGCGTCAATTGTATTTGTTAATTTGTAATGATTATCTTGATAGACAAAACGTGTAAACATCATAAACCTTTGTTGACCTTTGCGATCTTCCAAAAGTCTACGGGAAAAATGCATACGCTTTCGGTCGAGGTAACCAGTGCGGCACTTACTTCCAGGTTAGCCTAAAAAAATACTCCCTGAATTCATTTTAAATCGCTTTGGATAAGAGCATCTGATAAATAACTAAATATAAATGTAACCTCTCCATCAGCACAGACAGAGGCTGTCACAAAAGTCTTAAACCAATGAATTACTAAAATAAATGACATATTTATCCAAACAAAAAATAAAGAGACGTGTAAAAATGATGTAGTGTTATGGATAAGGAAAGAAAAGAACAGAACGTGGTCGGTTAACATTTGGATGAGGTCCATGTTAAAACATACTTGGCACATAAAAAAAATCACAGATGAGATTTTCTCATTTCTCATTCTCATTTTTTTATATTACAGTATTAAGTACAGTATATTAAAGCAACATGTGCGTATCCATGTGAGAGACATACCTCAAACATATGTTGCCACTGACGGACTTTTCACTTCAGTCCTGCATGTTCAAAATTTGAAGAAAGTCGAAGAGACAGTTTTTCCCAAAAAGTTTAAGTAAAATTTATTATCAGATGTAAAAGCTTATTTCCAGCTGGGGTTGCTTCTCATATACATGAGTAAGGAAAACAACCCCCAGCCTCGTGTGTAACAGACATTTAAAACATATGTGACGTCGTTTCTCTCTTCAGGCTCCTCCCCTGCCCTGGGGCAGGCGTACTCTCCTCTGAAACCAATCACCGCGGGACACGTTAATCTGACTCCATTTCCCAGCAAACTGTTGGTTTTCTGCAAAACATGATTTGAAAACAGCCTGTCTTGCAAGCAGAATATTATTAATGACAGGAACATTCTTTCGCACACACACACACACTCGTTATTATCTTAAACTCAGCTCCTGCATTCCTCACAGCTCTTGTTTCACACTCCTGCAAACTAGTTTTCAAGATTAAAAAAACAGCACAGCATAAACATACTCATATCATTATATTTGACAGTAAAACAACAGTAAATATAAACTTGAAATGCATAGAACATCGTAAACCCATCACCACCCACCGTTAAAGAGGAAAAGAAGAATTACGTCAAATTATCACATCAATATGGTGGACAACGGTCGATCACATTCATACCCATTCAGGGAAAACATCACATACCCATTTAGCCCTCGTTAAGAATCTACTCATTGAGTATGCCATTTCGGATGCAGCCAGAGTCATTATAATAATGGGACAGTTGAACCTGTTCTTGAATATCATAATCTGGATCCATAATGTTGGTGTCTTGGATTGAAATAATGCAATGTCATATTTTTGCTTGAAGCAAATCAACTACCTGCAGGGATTATAACAACTGACGGACAGCAACAAAATGTGATGGTTTACACAACTTCTTATCAGCAGGTAAGAATAGGAAAAGATGCTTACATAGTGAATAAATTAAAAGCTAATATTTAAATAAAAATAACCTGAAAGGGTAAGGGTTGTCGTTAAAAAATACTTTGTGTTTAATGTTACAGATCCCTGGTGTTCAACAGCTTCAGTTCTCTTGAATATGCAATGCGTAAAGAAACCAACACTTATCCTCACAAATGACACCTCCATGCTTCCACACACAAGTGAAGGTCATGAATGGTTGGGTCCGTTCATCAGTGCTTCTGTGAACCCATTTCTTGTGCTCTTTGAGTGTCAAAGAGCTGGTTTTTTAAGTTTAGCCTGTTTTGTGTGTGTCTGAAGACTCATTTTCATTTTAAGTGACTAGTCTGTTGGATGTTACTTTTTGTTTCGTCATGGATTTGGAGTTTTATGCATGAGGGTTAAAGGTGTTCTGAGGGGTAATTCACCTCACACTATTCAAGCAATAAAAACAACATGCAAATCTTCCCTTCCCGCATTTAATAGAATGAGTGGGTTGGCCCTTATTTTTTTATAGATAAAAATGTCAGGTAGCATGTGTATTTTCCGTTGATGTTATCGCTTAAAATGTGGGGTTTTGGTAAATGTAAAATTCTGTACAGTTGTTTTTGTTTTTGTTTTGATGAATTTGTATTAAACTCAACTCAACAGAAGAAACAATTTTAAAGCAATGTGATTTGATCAGTCAAAAGACAAGTCTTCATAGAAGTCTTCACTTTATTTTCTCTGTGCAAAATATTACAATGAAATTGTAGCCCAGATTCATTATGAACTTGTAAATATTTCTCTCTTATCTGTTTTCCCTATACGATGTTTGTTCATTGCTCCTTAGTCCTTAGATTACAGTGCAAGAAAAATCTGTATAAGGTTTTGAAAATCATATTTATAAAAAATTTAAACAAACACTGCTTTTGCTTGACTGGGGATGTTCGTAAAACATTATAGAAGTTAAACATGTCAAATCCTATTTTTAAATGTTTAAAAGTTTAAATGTGTTTAGTTTGTAGTGCAGAATGCAAAATTTACATAAAACCAAAAATGTACCAGATTGTTTAACACAGTTTTAACATTTGTTTTTCTGGATAGTTTGCTTTAAATACTACACCTACAGTGTCTAGACATCTGACCTTGGGGTAGTCTCTGTGTTGTCTGTAAGTTTCAGATGGTTGGTGTGAAATGTATCACGACCGGATTTCAATTGAAAAGTGTCAAGTGTAGGATTTTTATTGTGATTTCTATTGTGGTTAAACGTGCTTTTACATTTAATATGCTTTATGATTTCATTATTGATTACGAACAGTGCATAATATGTTGAAAATATAACCAGTCTGTGAGTTGGGATAACCAAGAGTTAGGATGATATTGAGTGTGTTTCCACAGGAAACGGTATGTATGTGTGTAAAGATTAGATTACACACGGAGCCCCATGGAATGTGGCGTGGGGTGTTTTTCCATATAATGTGTTGCAGATGGTCCGAGAGCAAAGCAGTGTGACCTGGTTGGCTGAGACAGGACAAAGAAGAGAAAGCTGATTGGATGAGTCCTGACCCCCAACTGGAGAAGAGACCCGTCGTGAAATATTATAAAAAGCTGTGAAACTGTTTTTCGTGGTCGGTCCTTTGTCTGAGATTTTGTATCTGAGGTACCCACCCAGCAGCTGTATTGTTTGAGACTTCTGATCAATAAAAAATTTCTTAAATCAACATTTTCTTAACTGGCCTCTCTCCAATTTTGAACACGCAGAACATTGTTTTAATGTTCATCAGAAGTCAAGATCTATTCAGGATTTTATTTCTAGCCATTTCTTAAAATCAATTCGTAACCATGTTGTTTAATTCATTTTAATATTTAAACTCAAATCCAATAATAAATCCAACCGACAATTGCCAGACTCTTGATATACATAGCATGTCAACATTACTCATCCTTCAGCATGATTGAATAAAAGGTAAAAAAGTTAGGAAAAAATTATTTATAGCTCATTTATAACAGACACCATCACCACCTTCATCCATCAATCATACAAACGCATGTGACACTGATGAACATTTCTTCAATGTTCTGCGCATTCAGAATTGGAGAGAGGCCAGTCAAAGTAAAATCTTGAAGTTTATTGATCAGAAGATTCAAAATACAGCTGGGTGGGTTGCCTCAGACTCAGTCTTACAAAAGAACCGATGTCGTACAAAGGACGCACACAGAAAAACAATTTTACAGCCTATTTATAATATTTCACTGGTGTCTTTTCTTAGCTGGGGGGTTGGGGAAGCCTGGGAACACGTCCAATCCGCTTTCTCTCCTTTGTTCTGCCTCAGCCAACCAGCTCAGACTGCTTTCCCCGACCATCTGTGGAAATCACATGAAACCCCACACCCCACAAAATTCCGACGAGCTCTGCGTAATCTGATCTTTACGCTCTGATGAATAACCATCTCACACTGCTTTCCCCGACCATCTGTGGAACATCACATGAAACCCCACACTCAGGGCCGGATTAACCATATGGGCAATTGACCAGGGGCCCCCGACCTCTAAAGGGCCCCGCGGGTGTAGAACATTCTAAACATGTTCTTGCGTGTTCAGAATTGGAGAGAGGCCAGTCAAAGTAAATCTTGAAGTTTATTGATCAGAAGATTCAAAAATACAACAGCTGCTGGGTTGCCTTAGACCAGGGGTCGGCAACCCAAAATGTTGAAAGAGCCATATTGGACAAAAAAAAATAAAAAACAGCTGTCTTGAGCCGCAAAAAATTAAAAGCCTTATATAAGCCTTATAATGAAGGCAACACATGCTGTAAGTGTCTATATTAGCTTTATTACCCCCCTAGTATCAAAATGATAAGTAGGCTACAAATACAAAATGAGCATTCATGATTAAATGTTTATTTTCCCCTGCAGCGCATCCTGGAGAGAATGACGCACCACGTGACTACTCTGCTGTACGATGGTGCTTTAGGTTTAACTTCCATTATAATTTTAAGGTATTATGTTTCGTTGCATTGATGAAATTAAAGAAATACAATAAAGAAATCAGATTTTTGATGTCATTTTTACTTTAGGATTCGAAAAAACAACAAAATGTGCAACGTGGATATGCATCCTGTAATTTCAGACATCCCCATGGAAATAAAATGCAGTCCTCTTCAATCCTCAATAATACAATACAATCCTCTTCCCCCAAACTATATACTATATACTGACAAAAGTCAGTATCATCTGTGAACTGAACGTTTTCCCACGCTTTATTATCTCCCGGGTTGCAACAAAACTAGCAGCAGTAGTGGAGTTTGGAGATGCAATCCACTTCTTAAATTTATCTTTGCGCTCCTCTAATTTTCCACATTGGCAATGAAAGCAAATGATTCGGTCCAAGAACTGTTGAATCATCTGTTCTCCTCAATTATCTTTCTCTTTTTCCCCTTGGGATCCATGGTCCATGACACACCCGCCGGTTTGTTTGTTTGTCTGTCAGCCACCGGTCTGGCATCACGCGCGCCGCCGCCAATCTGACAGAAAAGCGTGTCGCAGTATATGACGTAAATCTTCGTTGACAGAAATGTTGAAATTAAATATTATACACATTTTTACAACGTTGAAAAACTTTAAGAATGTTTGTCATGTTTTTCCTCCTACAGAAATTATATTTAAATTTTCATATTTTTGAAAAAGCTTCAGGGAGCCACTAGGGCGGCGCTTAAGAGCCGCATGCGGCTCTAGAGCCGCGGGTTGCCGACCCCTGCCTTAGACAAAACGTCTTTACACAGAAATCAACAACAACCCCGGAAAACAGTTTCCCAACATATTTATAGTATTTGTCGACGTATATCTCTTCTTTCTGGTATTCGTCCAATCAGCTCTCACTCCATCGTTCTCAGAATGTCTGCAAAACATTAAATGACAACCCACACATGTTGAACATTCGATCAATGTTCTGCGCGTTCAAAATTGGAGAGAGACCAGTCAAAGTAAAATCTTGAAGTTTATTGATCAGAAGATTAAAACAAAATACATCAGCTGTGTACACCAGCCGATGGGTGGGTGGGCTGCCTTAGACTCAGTCTTACAAAAAGAACTGATATCTTTACAACGGCCCGACCGACCCAGAAAAACAACTTCACAGCATATTTATAATATTTCTTGGGGTGCCTCTTCTTCAGCTGGGGTCCAATCAGCTTCTCTCCTCTTTGTCTTGTCTCAGCCAATCAGCTCACTGCCTTGTTTTTCAAATCACCTTCCATCTGTAAGTCATTACATGATACCCTCACACATTCCAACACGCTCTGTGCGTAACCTGACCTTAACACACACACATACTCATTTCCTATGGAAAAAGCCTCTCAAAAGCATCCCCAACTCTTGGCTCACACACTTGGTTATATTTTGTAAAGGCACGTTTAAACCACAATAAAAAACACAATAAAAATTCTTCAGTCCCCCTCTTGACCATTAAAAATGGTCACAAATCATCACAAACATCATTATCATCCTCATCTAGGAAGTGGTCTGCCAGACTATAGAGTCATGGTATATTTTCTAGGTGTGAGATCTTTCGGGGTCCCACCACCAGTATATTCTATTACCTCATCCCATGACGGACACCATTCACCCCTATGGGTTCAGGATCAATGTCAGATTGAGTCTGCTGTGAGAAATGTTTAATCAAAACAGTCAGTTTGTCAAAATATACACAATTAATACACACAGTTTAATCGGCCTTTAGCGTGTCTGAGGCCTGGTTACCTCAAAGCGTTTTAAAGGCTTTTTATAGCTTTTAGCGTGTCTGAGGCCTGGTTACCTCAAAGCGTTTTAAAAGCATTTATATAGCTTTTAGCGTGTCTGAGGCCTGGTTACCTCAAAGCGTTTTAAAAGCTATACCAACAATAGTTTCTGATCAACAAATATCAATGATTTTTAATTTTTAGTCAATGGAACGGATATACTTCAAAATCAACACATAAATTTGGAATATCCAATCTGCAGAAGTTTGATTTAAACAGGTCTCTGCTCACCTTATTTTATTCTGTCGACAGCGTGTTCAAGTCAAAAGTTGTCTCGTCCCAATTTTCGGTCACTCTCCGAGTTTTACAATTCTCTTTAGATGCCTCTTTCTCCAATCACGTCGGGGTCACCATCTGTTGAACATTCGATCAATGTTCTGCGCATTCAAAATTGGAGAGAGGCCAGTCAAAGTAAAATCTTGAAGTTTATTGATCAGAAGATTAAAACAAAATACATCAGCTGTGTACACCAGCCGATGGGTGGGTGGGCTGCCTTAGACTCAGTCTTACAAAAAGAACTGATATCTTTACAACGGCCCGACCGACCCAGAAAAACAACTTCACAGCATATTTATAATATTTCTTGGGGTGCCTCTTCTTCAGCTGGGGTCCAATCAGCTTCTCTCCTCTTTGTCTTGTCTCAGCCAATCAGCTCACTGCCTTGTTTTTCAAATCACCTTCCATCTGTAAGTCATTACATGATACCCTCACACATTCCAACACGCTCTGTGCGTAACCTGACCTTAACACACACACATACTCATTTCCTATGGAAAAAGCCTCTCAAAAGCATCCCCAACTCTTGGCTCACACACTTGGTTATATTTTGTAAAGGCACGTTTAAACCACAATAAAAAACACAATAAAAATTCTTCACACACCCCAATTCTGCCCAGCAACAACATTTTTTAAGAAGTCAGGCAATGGAATATGTGTGTGTTTGTACATTTTCTCCTTTTTTGGCGTTACATTTATCTCTTCAGTTGCATGCATATATTCTGAGACTTCAGCTGTCACCTGCTACTTCCTCTATCTTTCGCATGCTCTCGGCAACCACACACATACCACTTCCTCTTGAAGTACACTTAATATCAGCACTTGAGTTTTGCTTTATTTCACTCTCATACTGGTTATATTTTCAAGCATTGCAAGCAAGTATTAATAAGAAAACATATCAAATGTAATAGCACTTCTAAAACACATTAAAATATTCTTCACGGGCGGCAACACCAATCAAGGTGCACTGAGCCGTTCGCGTGACGGCAAGCGCTACAACACGACTCAAAAATGCAAACACTGAGTAGCTAAGTGGGAGCGCTTATCGGAAATTTAAAAGAGAGAAGGATATCAGGAACGCTGAAAATTTAAAATATAGACCGAAAATAGGGAATTTCTTTACGCTAGTAAACATTAGCAACTAGTCTGCTAAGGCACCATCTGTCAACGAGGACAGCTCAGCTAGCCAGGACATTCCTTCACTGCCCCAGCTAATGTTCACAGCCCCGAGAGCAAAGAGCCGACCGGGTCAGGGTATATTCTGG